>NC_088214.1:34808570-35111695 GCF_036934945.1 Oncorhynchus masou masou | reverse complement strand
AGGCTAGCTCTATTGTTTCCATGTGTGTTTGAGAGAGCACCCGTGTGTGAGAGTGTGTGTGTGTGTGTGTACGCGCGTCAGGGCTGAGGCACAGCTCAGATCCATAATTGAATCAGAGAGGGTGGCAATTATGGAGAATAATGACAATTATCCCAAATTAATATGAATATTTATCACCATCAATACAATTGACACTTAAAATCGTTACAAGTCTGGCTTGTTATCTTGTTTTGCACTGCAACACAATAAAAAAAGGTGGTTAAATCTAAACCAGCTAGCCCATAGTTAAGAGAACTAACCTCATGATAAAGTGCATCAACCAACTGTGGTTGATAGAACACTGGATAACCAGGGACTAGATAGAAGCTGCAACAAGTCTGTGCTCACACACCTACCTACACAGCCCATCTTCTCGGGCTGCTGGACATAGCCATCAATCAATCTCCTGACGTCTCACCGAGCCAGCTGTGCTCCGCGGTCGCTATGGGAACACCAATCAAGCCGAAGCAGCCAGAACTCGGGCGGTGTGCGTATGTGTGTGCGAGTACCGGACGGGTGGGGCTTACCGTGTTTGAAGACGCCGATGAGGAGCGACTTGTCCGACTCGCTGTCCCACCAATCGGCAGGGACCTCGGCATGGAAAGGCTGAGGGATCCAGATATCCATTTCACTGTGGGCACAGACCAAGGGGAGAGGAAGAGAGAACGAGGGGAAAATGAATTAACAGGGTCTAAAAATCGGCGTGTGTCCGTATTAGGCCCCATCTCCAGGCATCTGGGAGGAAATATGGTCATTAGCCACGCTGCTGGAACATCTCCACTGTGGCCCAAACGGAACAGTATTTCCTACATCATGCCTCGACCAGAGCCAAAAGTAGTGCACTATATAGGAAATAGGATGCCATTTAGAAAGCAGCCCTCATCACTAAGGAGACCTAGGCAGAGCAGGCCTAACCTTATCACCACTAGCAGCCTGCCCTGATGCATGCAACGCTATCACCACTAGCAGCCTGCCTGGCCTAATCCAATACAGACACACACAGGCAAGCTGGCACTTATACACAGGCACACACATACACAATAACTGGCACATATATGCGCACACACACACACACAATAACAGCATTGTAGCTATTCAGCGAAGAGCCTCAGACGCCATTGACATGGTGTGCACGTTTTCGGCATTATATATGCATGCACATCTGGGTGATGGGGTGAAACGAGGGGAGAGGGAGGGAGTGTGAAGATAAAGCAGGCAGGGGCTTGGGAGTGTTGGAGTGAGAGATAAAGGGATGGAGGGAGGAGACGGAAGGGAGTGGATGCCAACCTTGAGTCTGTTCCCTCTAGGATCCGGTCGGCTTGGTCACCGATGACTTCCTGTCGCAGATAGTAGAGCATACGGACCCTCAGGAGAACTCTGTGTGTGGGGGGGAGACAGAAATAGGAAAGAATGAAAAGGGAAGAGAGGGGTGGGTAATAAAAGTGAAACTCTGGTCCCGTGCGCCAGCAGCAGTAGCTGGCTAGAGCGGTTAGCTGCGGCAGCGGATCTTTGGCACTGGCCGTTACCCATCCATCACGCTGCCAGGCCTGATTAGCCACGCCGCGCGCCAGCCCCTGCGCCTGACAGATGGCACCACATAATCGCCCCTGTGTGTGCCGCCTTTCACCCGCTTCCAACAGGTCTGCCTGGCACCTGGCCTGGCGCGGCGCCAGCCTCAACCCCAAAAAACCTGGCCGCCACAAAATCTCCCCGACAACAACAGAGTAGAAAGAAGAGTTGCGGCCAAGGAAGGAGGAGGGAAAGTAAATAGGACACTGGCTAGAACTAAACAAAAGGAGTGTGTGTGTGTTGTGTGTGGGGCTAGTTGGAGTGGAGCTATGGAACTCATGTGAAATAGGATTACCGGGGACGAATGGGTGTTCGATTTTTGGGAATTATAAAGAAACCACCAACTATCAACGGTGTGTTGGCCTGCTTATCTATGACAATATGGTGGTGTGTGAGTAGGGGCTGTGCTTCCGTTAGGGGTTAAAGGTCAGAGGTTAGGGTAGACCAGTGTGTTTGAGACCACGTAAAGTGAGACCGGTTCAAGACCGGAGCAAATCGAGTCCAAGTCAAGACCGGAGGGGGGCAAGAGAGTCAAAAGCAGTAAAATATGAGTCCAATTTAAGACAGTGACAACAACAAAAAATATCTAAAAATTCAAGTATTTCTGTGCTCATAGAGAAGAACTAGGCAAGTCAGTTAAGAACAAATTGTTATTTACAATGACTGCCTACCCCGGCCAAACCGGACAACGCTGGGCCAATTGTGTGCCGCCCTATGGAACTCCCAATCATAGCCAGATGTGATACAGCCTGGAATCAAACCAGGGACTGTAGCGACGCCTCTTGCACTGAGATGCAGCGTCTTAGACCGTATCGCCACTCGGGAGCCTTCAGAAATTGAGAATGGTGACAAATGCATGCCGAGGGAGTGACTCTACAAGTTGTTACTAACCCAAACACAGTAGGGAACAATGACGGCCTTCAGAGAATTTGTAAAATAATAAATGTTCTGATTTTATCTCTTCAGTTGTTGGAAAGGAAAGTGTTAACACTGAAGATGAGAAAAAGATCCAATAAGGATTTGTCTTTGGTGGTTTTTGGGGAGATATATCTAGCTGGCTAAACTCTATTAGGGAATCATTTTGGAGTGACAGTGGACATTCAACCAACCACATGTTGATTTTTAATGGGTTGGACAATTAACCAAAACTTACAGAAACGACTTCCTTCAAAGGCCAACAAGTCACTGCGCAATAGCGAGCAGTAGTTTTCCCACGATCTAGCTAGCTTTCGTTGTAGACTAGTTTGCAGCAGGTGCTATCAAAGAGGATGGTAATTTGTTGGTGAGTGGAACTGTGTTTTTATTTATTGCAGCTCGCAGACATTTCTTTGAAAATAACTTCAGCGTGAAACGTTGTTGCATCTAAACTTAAGTTCACCGGTCACTTTGTGTGTTGTTTGTTAAAAAGACATTTGCAACGGGAGGTAATAGTTATCGCTAAATGGTTGTGTTTTTGTATTCTTATGATTGGGACCTACTGGCGTATTATGTTAGTGAATGTGCGCCATGTCCTTTAACACCATGCTGTGTGTGACTGCTGTCTATCGGCCCTATGTGTTTAACATAAACTGCACTCTCCTAAATAGTGCGCTCTGGTATTACAGTCGCTGTCCATCCGGGCATCACGAGCGTGTCTCGCACATCCTTTGATGTGTCACTGTTCTTGCTTTTGGTAATGTGTGATCGTGATGGCGTAAGGCTAGGTTGTTTAAGCAGTGTGGTTGCGGGTAGCATTATCCGTGTGGGTGCTATCTGTGTGAGTGGCAGCCAGAAGCTCGACTCAGTTCTGTTTTATTCATTTGGGTGCATTAAGTGATGGTATGATTTTTGAGTTCAGTACATGTTGGAAGTTTGCCACATTTCACCACTGACCAAACATGTCTATAATAGATATTAAGACTGTTACAATTCCCCCCCTCCCCATCACTAATAGTGAGCACGCAACTTGCAAATAATTCCCCTTACTCTTCCCTACTAGTGAATCAAGGAAATTCTGACGAGCACAACAAGGTTTGAGGTTATATGTCAATGAAAGTAAAGAACAGTAATGTTATGAGTCAAGTAGGAGGCCCAGGTTTTAATAGGTGATAAGATCATTTAATGAAAGGTGGGTATGTATATTTCACCTGGCAAAGCAGTTTAACGCGCTGACGAAAAGGAAGCTGATAACTACTGAGTTTCTTACGCCACTAGTCTCGGGAAGAAATGACGAGTCCTCACTGTCCGACACAGTCAAAATGTATCAGACAAACATGGGGTCTCGAGACCGGACTCGAGCACAACGACACCGAGCTTGATCAATGGCTAATTTGTTCCTTTGGTGTTTGAAAAACGACAGCATTGAGGTTAGGATTTAGGGGTGACTTACTTATTACAGTGGTGTTTGAGGTGTCTTTTGTAGCTGTCCTCCTGCAGTAGCAGGTCAGGGTTACAGCTGGCCAGCCACTCTGCCCTGGGAAGCTGGGGAGGGGCCGGCGGGGCTGGTTTCCCTTTCTTGCCCTTACGACCCCGTGGTACTGGAGTAGACAGACCTGCAAGAGAGAGGGGGGAATCACAACACCAGTCAGAGACATTACAATGTAGGGTAATAGATTCATTAGTTCTCATTGAGATCCCTTTATAAAGAGAGACCTGGGTTTGACAAGTCTAGTACCAGCAAGGATTTTATCAATTATGACAATTATTTATTTGAAATGGCCATCTGCAAACTAATTGATAACATTGAAAACATTGAAATAGCAAGGAATTGGGCTAACTCTATGGTTCGTGTAACCAAATCAGATTCCAGTTTGCTTAGGCGGGAAACCAATGAGGATCAAGGTCAGATAAGTTATGTAAAGTCAGACTGAAGCAGTTTGAGCCGGTTCTAGTCCAGCGCTAAACCAGACAGAGCATAAGGTTAAAGCAAGGTCATGTCAGGAGTTGTTGTGGAGGGAATAAGGGGGGGAGGGGTTGAGTGAGCGAGCGAGGGACGTTGGTGGTGGTACTGTGAAAAATCCTATGGAATTCAATGCATGTTTATTCACTACTCCTACTGGGGGCTATTGGGCAGGTCTTAAAGAGCAGCTGGTGAGGTTGTTATTGTGAGACAGTGGAAAGGTGGTGGTGTGTTCGTTACGTTTTTGGTTAAGCTACAGTAATGCTGCAGTAAGGGTGCGTAGGGATACGTACCGGAATGGTTAGTGAGCGTGCGGCTCTGTCCGTCCTCGGTGGGCGTGATGAGGTCCCAGATGAAGCTCTTGATGTTCTCGTCGCCACGGTAGTGCAGCAGGCAGTAGGCCAGCAGGGCGCGGCAGATGGTCTCCACATCTTGCTCCCGCAGGGGCCGCTTGAAACGCCCGTGGGACAGGATGTCTCCCCAGCGACCCCACCTAGCAGGGAGGGGGAGATCATCACAGAGAGAGGGGAAGAAAAAGGGAGGGGAGAGACGGAGGGATAGAAAGTGATAACGGAGAGGGGGGAAAGAAAAAAGGAGAGCGGGAAAGAGAAAACAAGATGAAGGAAATTATAAAAAAAGAAGAATGAAGCAAGGAGAGAGTGGAGAAAGAGATGAGAATTATTTAGTCAGTGTCTCAAGTATTATCATTTATCCCGGTGACTCACATTAACAATCTGGAGCTAGAAGGTTTTTTATTTCCATATTCCTCCCCCAACCTACACTACTACAGTAAGGTTGAGGGGCAGTATGAATGGGGCGGTGTTTTGTCTGGCTCTCTGCCTTTCAACCAGGTTCCAATGTCATACCACGATCTGATTCCGTGACCCCGTTCATTCATGACCGCACATGCAACCGACAGCACATCTCATTACCGCGCGTGACCCAGAGTAGATTTCTACTTGTGACAACCGAGCGAAGACTCTCGTCTCACCCTAAAACGTTTCTACACGGCAGTGAGATAACCCCACTGACACCCAGACGATAGGAGTGCGTTTGTGGGTCGAGGGAGGCTGGGGCTTGTCTATGGAGGGAGATAGAGGGAGGGAGTCAATGGCAGCCGCGTCAGTTGAAATGAGTCCTCTCAAACGTGATGGCTCTAATTTGCCCTACAGCCCTGGGGTCTAGACAGTACAGTTGACACGGTCGCATGTGAAAAACAAACCCCACTGCTGGTCAGACGTGGTGAGTGCATGCAGCCAGCCGTGATCTCTCCCTGCGGAGGGCAGCCGGGCACGGTGACTAATGAGTGTGTGTGTTTATACGTAAGTGCTGGGCCATTGTGTGTGATGTAGGTACTGGTTGGTTGGTTCACTGTGTGGTTGTGTGTTGGGCCATTATAGGAGTGCACGCAAGATCGATCTGGGCTCGTGTGTGTGTAAGTATACAGGCATGTTTAATGGCCCCTTGCGTGTGGGAGCCTCAGATGGCTAAGTGTTAAATTACTCTACATGGTAGTGTGCAAGCAATAGCGCTCCGTGGGCGTCATTTCCCCCCAGACCACCGCAGCATGACCAGACCAGTCGCTTGTGACTGGTGTTTAGGCAAGCACACATCCTCAACCTCCTGAGCCTACAAAGGAGGGAAAGGAAAGATGAGATCGGTACCCTGGAAGCCAGACAAGATATGACATCTCTCAGGAATCAGGTGGACTTCCTGACCAAGAAGATGTAGAGGTGAAAGGATTGGATGAGTGATAATCAAGGGCTGTGTTAATATCCCTCTGGCTTGTTTGATTAATTTCTTACGTCCATCTAACAGTCTGCAGTGTCTAGCTGTAGATATTGACCACTATGGTGAAAATCTTTCACCGAATTCCCCCCAGGAAAAAAAACAAAAACAGATTACATTCTTTCAGATCTATCAGGGTTAGTCTTCCAAAGGGACTTGGGGCTTAGAGAACAGTAATCCCTTCCCTAACAAATGTCCACTCACCCATAAACCAGGAGGTTCTTCTCCACCCTAAAGCACTCGCTGCGGGGGTACCCTTGGGCTCGGTCCTGTGGCCGCCTGGGTTTAGTCAAGGGCTTCTCGTTCTCGCCGTCACTCTCCAGCTCGGAGAACTCCGCCAACTCGTCCTCCTTCATTGAGCTGTAGTGGCGTGTCTGCTTCCGTACCCTCGGCGTGTCAATCACCAGGGTGTTCTAAGAAAATTGTTATTTAAATCACACAAAATTAAATTGTGTCAAACACCCCAACCACATTTCCCTCCCTGTTAAAATGCTCAAAACAGGTAGCATGTTATTATTGACCTTATTACCAGTTTCCCTGCGGATAGAGATCGATATATTAGGTACAGTACACTTCAAAGGTTTGGACACCTACTCATTCAAGGGGTTTTCCTTATTCTTACTATAATAACAGAAGACATCAAAACTATGAAACACACATGGAATCATGCATTATCCCCCATTTTTTTTATTTTATCAAAATATATTTGAGATTTTTCAAAGTAGCAACTCTGCCTTGACAGCTTTGCACACTCTTAGCATTCTCTCAACCAGCTTCACCTGAAATGCTTTTCCAACAGTCTTGAAGGAGTTTCCAAATATGCTGAGCTGAACTCCAAGCGGGCTGTTGTTGCCTTTTACTGAGGAGTGGCTTCCGTCTGGACACACTACCATAAAGGCCTGATTGGTGGAGTGCTGCAGAGATGGTTGTCCTATTGGAAGGTTCTCCCATCTCCACAGAGGAACTCTGTCAAAGTGACCATCGGGGTCTTGGTCACCTCCCTGACCAAGGCCCATCTCCCCCGATTCCCCAGTTTGGCCGGGGGGCCAGCTCTAGAAAGTCTTGGTGGTTCCAAATGTCTTTATTTGAGAATAATGGAGGCCACTGTGTCTTGGGGACATTTTTTTGTTTCCCCGCCGCAGATTTGTGCCGACACAATCCTGTCTCGGAGCTCTACAGACAATTCCTTCGACCTCATGGCTTGGATTTTGCTCTGACATGATTGGATTTTGCTCTGACATGCCCGGTCAACTATGGGACATTATAGACAGGTGTGCGCCTTTCCAAATCATGTCCAATTAATTGAATTTACCACAGGTGGACTCAATCACCTCACGGATGATACATGGAAATGGGATGCACCTGAGCTCCATTTTGAGTCTCATAGCAACGCATCTGAATACTTAAGTAAATAAGGTATGTTTGACATTTTTTATAAATGTGCAACAATTTCTAAAAACCTGTTTTTGCTTTGTCATTATGGGGTATTGCGTGTAGATTGATGAGGATTTTTATGTATTTAATCCATTCAAGAACAAGGCTGTAATGTAACAACATTTGGAGTCAAGGGGTCTGAATAGTTTCTGAAAGCATTGTATACACACACACACACACACACACATATATATAAAAACTCATCCAGGGTGACTTGCAGAGATGACACGTCTGTTTATGCGGCTGGATTAAGTGCTATACTCTAGGGCCCTTGAGAGGGAGGAGAGAGCAAGAGCGGTGTGGGGTAGAGGCGGCAAGGAGAGGAAAAGGACTTGCTCTCTAGACTGACTAAGTGATGTCTCTGTTCCCCTCCGGCAGCAGCATAAGCTGCTTACTGCCTCTGGGTCCACCGAAGAGGGGAATGCGGGGTAATTAAGGAATAGAAAGAGATTCCCACAGCCACCGTTTTAAATGAGCTTGACTTAGCCCAGTTATGACTGGGGTGCCACGCATGGCTAGCCTGGGGGTAATAAGCCATATTAATTAACGCTTTAGATTAGTGTATGTATGAGGGAGATAATACTATTGAGCGCCGATACTTTAGCATGTGGTGTCTAAAGGGAGGGGAAACGCTGGTGTGACCACCCCGGGCTGGGTTTCTCCCATTCCCATAGTAAATACTGCAACTGAGAATTCAGCCCCAGAAGCCAAACTGTCAACACAAATCGGTAGACACACTGTCCTCAAGTAGCCAGTTACTGTACAGTCCTTGCGACTGAAATACTGACCAAGCCAAGTCTCTCCCCTCCTAGGTCACCCCTGTCACACTACATTTCCCACAATTCAATTTCCTGAGGCTCACCCGTCCATTGATTGCATCCATGTCGAGCTCCGCCTTCTTGGCCCACTTCTGCCAGAAGTCTGGGTCCTCCAGGGAAATGTCCGTCCTGTTCCCAGCGGCCACGAAGCTCGCCTGGGGAGAAAGGGAGAAGGAGAAACGGTACCAACGGCGAATCTCCTGAATGTGTTTTCTCCACCTTCTCTTAATCAAATGACACTTTTGATCTCAAAGAAGTGCTGCTGGGTTAGCTCCCACTGACACTGCACAGCTTGGTTCTGAACGAGCCTGGCTCTCTAGTGTTAATGGCCATAGAAATAGAATTACTAATAGAATGGGGCAACGGTCCACCCAGGCCCATAGACTTGAAAGGGTAAATCTGTTCTAGTAATTCAATTCCTATGGTAATGACTACTGGATTGAATGAGGGAGCTAAGAATACATAGGAAACAGCGTATTGAAGCTACCTTGGCGAAGGTGGACCCCTTGCCCTCGGACTCAATGGTGATGGTCTGGGTTCGTCTCTGGAGGATCTGGTCAATGTCTTCCTCGCAAAACTTCGAGCCCTCGTCCTCCTCGTCCATCAGAGCTCCATAAGCTCCTTTGCGGAGGAGGTCCTCCACTTCCTTCTTAGACAGCTGCTGCACCTGAGGTGGTAGAGTACATTTGAGGGTTTAGATACGGAGCTCGGCACATCAACAGAAGTTTACCTTTATTAAGGTAATGAAGTACAGTTGAGAAGACCATCTTTCCAAAAAGACAGTTGAGCAACCTTCACAGGTGACAAACCTTTATTGCTGCATATATAACTTAGACTATAACAAGATGTCCTCAAGCCTGGTCTTGCTATTTGACTGTGTGAGAACTGTGTGTGTGTCGTACCCCGTTGGCTGCGTTCTCTCGGCCACTCATGGATTGCAGCACAGCCTTGTCAAGGCCCAGCTTGAGGCTGGCCTTGTCAAACATCTCCCTCTCATAAGAGTTCCTAGTGATCAGTCTGTAGATCTTCACCGCCTTGCTCTGGCCAATCCTGTGGCATCTGGCTTGGGCCTGAGAGAGAGGAAAAGAGAAAGGTATGGTATGGAGAAAAAAAAAACAAACCCACGCTTAGATTCCAAAGAGCATAGATCAACTGATAATAAACAAAGTCATGGAGCTGTGTACCAGTGTGATAACATCTCGTCTGCCCTGTTTTGGAATGTTCACTCGTCTGTGCCCTGTGTTTTGTTTATTTGCAAACCTGTGTACTGCATTGACTAATGTCTGTCTACTGTATTTAATGTCACTATATTGACCTGTGCAGTTATTTGAGTTGTGACCACAGTATTCTCAAAGATAAAAAAAAATATCTTCAACTATCAAATTTAGTAGTGAGACTATTTCCAAGTCCAGCCCAGTCTTCATACCTGTAAGTCATTCTGGGGGTTCCAGTCCGAGTCAAAGATGATGCAGGTGTCTGCAGCAGTCAGGTTGATGCCCAGGCCCCCGGCCCGGGTACACAGCAGGAAGACAAAGCGGTCAGAGTCCGGTCGAGAGAAGCGGTCGATCGCAGCCTGCCTGAGGTTACCCCTCACGCGGCCATCAATACGCTCGTACGGGTACCTAGTCGGATGGAGATGGTCAGCGTCAACAACACAGTCATACTAAAACAACCCACGTTTCTCACTGTCATCGATGTGCTCCTACAGACTACTAGTAATGTGTGTGTACACAGCATGAATTATGAAGTTCAAATGCATCAAATATTCAAAGATAAAACACGGCCAACATTAAAAAAAAATAAAAGCGGGCTGCATCTGGCACATGGGCAACCAGTTTCAGACCCCTGGGTTAGGGGACTGAAGAGAACATCTAAAACGATCAGATTCGCACCGTTTCTGGATGAGGTAGTCCTCCAAGATGTCCAGGCAGCGCACCATCTGGGAGAAGACGAGGACCCTGTGTCCTCCGGCCTTCAGCTTGGGCAGGAGCTTGTCGATCAGCACCAGCTTGCCTGCCGCCTGGATCATGGCCTGCAGGTGGAACTGGGCCATCTCGGCGTGGTGGTTCTCGCGGAAGTCCTCCAGGATCTTCTCCTCTGCACCTAGAACATAAGAGGCATCAAAATCATTCAAAGCAGCATGACTAAACCCCGTCAGTTCACAAACAAACCCAAGCCAAGTAGGTGGGGCACAGGACACCAAATCAACATTGAGGGTCCAAAATAAACACATTCTAAGCCAAACGATTTTAGAATGAGTGTGATCTGCGTTAGTGTGTGTTCAGTACCATTGATGAGGTAGGGGTGGTTGCAGCACTTCCTCAGCTCCATCATGGTGTTGAGCAGGTTGGGGACCTGAGCCCCTCCGCCTCCCCATGCACCACCACCACCTCCCGGTCCTCCTTTAGACAGGAAGGAGAAGTTCTTCTCCAGGATGGCCCGGTAGTACTTCTTCTGGATGTTGGTCAGCTCCACCTGAGAACAGGGTATAGGAACGAAATCAGTCAGCAAGACCTCATAATACGGCAGTAGTAATCTAACAGAGAAGGTAAGATGGCTTGCACGTTGAAAGAATTGACGTTAACCTCTTGAAACTCTAGGGGCGCTATATCATTTTTGGATAAAAAGACGTGCCCGTTTTAAGCGCAATATTTTGACACAAAAAGATGCTCGACTATGCATATAATTGGTAGCTTTGGAAAGAAAACACTGACGTTTCCAGAACTGCAAAGATATTTTCTGTGCGTGCCCTAGAACGTGAGCTTCAGGCAAAACCAAGATGAGACTGCATCCAGGAAATGAGCAGGATTTTTGAGGCTCTGTTTTCCATTGTCTCCTTATATGGCTGTGAATGCGAGAGGAGTAAGTCTGCCCTTTCTGTCGTTTCCCCAAGGTGTCTGCAGCATTGTGACGTATTTGTAGGCATATCATTGGAAGATTGACCATAAGAGACCACATTTACCAGGTGTCCGCCCGGTGTCCTGCGCCGAAATTGGTGCGCAAAAGTCAGCTGCAAGTATTTTTCCACAGAATTCAGAGAAGAATGCAGGCTTCCACGAACGATATATCAATGAAGAGATATGTGAAAAAACACCTTGAGGATTGATTCCAAACAACGTTTGCCATGTTTCGGTCGATATTATGGAGTTAATTCGGAAAAAGTTTGACGTTGTAGGTGACTGAATTTTCGGTTCGTTTCGGTAGCCAAATGTGATGTACAAAACGGAGCGATTTCTCCTACACACAGACGCTTTCAGGAAAAACTGCGCATTTGGTATGTAACTGAGAGTCTCCTCATTGAAAACATCCGAAGCTCTTCAAAGGTAAATGATTTTATTTATTTGGTTATCTGGTTTTTGTGAAAATGTTGCGTGCTAAATGCTACTCAAAATGCTAAGCTAGCTTAGCATACTCTTACACAAATTAGTCAATTGCTATGGTTCAAAAGCATATTTTGAAAATCTGAGATGACAGTGTTGTTAAGAAAAGGCTAAGCTTGAGAGTAGGCGCATTTTCATTTTATTTGCGATTTTCAGAAATCGTTAACGTTGCGTTATGCTAATGAGCCTGAGGCTTTAGTCACGATCCCGGATCCGGGATGGGGAGTTTCAAGAGGTTTAAGATAATTCCATTCAAGTACAAGGAAATCTCACTATTTGACCACGAGAAAAACACTCAAACACACACCTCGATGATGGTCTCCTCCTTGGGGGCCAGGTTCTTCTCCACATCCTCCTTGAGACGTCGCAGCATCATGGGCTTCAGGATGGCCTGCAGCTTCTGGACCTGCTCCTCAGTCTTGAGGTCGCCAAACTCCTGCATGAAGGTGTTCTCTGAGGGGAAGCGTTCAGGCTCCAGGAAGTTGAGCAGACTGAAGAGCTCCTCCACAGTGTTCTGCAAGGGCGTTCCGGTCAGCAGCACCTTGTGCTCCTTCCCAGGGGGAGAGGGGGGGGGGGGGGGAGTATTTAGTCATTACTGTACTTAGTTCCTTCCAGTAGGTCTTTATATACACGTTTTTTTTTTATTACTCCTGTGATAGGAGAGGAGGAAAGCGGAAACATAGTCCCATTAATGTCCATGAAATATTAGCATTTCATCAATAATTTGCTTATTTTCCAACAGGTCCAATGGCAAGTAGTCTTTGTATCCACATGTGGTTGTATTGTGCATTTTTTTTATTGTCAAATAAATCATACATCTCAACTAGACATTTCTCTCAGTTACAACTCACCATGTCCATCATCTTGAGTCCCTCGAGCAGTTTGCAGTTCCTATTTTTGAGGCGGTGAGCTTCGTCGATGACCACACAGCGCCACGGGACGCTGCGCAGCTCCGGGCAGTCCGTCAGGATCATCTCAAACGTGGTGATGACTGCATGAAATTTGTACGCTCCCTTTATCACACGACCCTGAGGACGGAGGGAGAAGAGAGCGAGGGAGAGGAAGGAGTGTTATGGTGAACATTAGATTTTCCTGCCCACGCGACTCAATCAGGGAAAACTCAGGACCCTGGTTATAGGATTACATGGTCTGCCGAGGTACTGGTGGTCTGGAGGTACTGGTGGTCTGTGGCGGTACTGCAGATGGTCCGCAAATGTTATTATAATTCTTTTTTTTGTTGCCAAAAATGAAAGTTGGGAGTATTAAAGGTATTGTGTAATTCATTTTACATTACTTTTCACAATGCTAATTGTAATAATAATAGGCCTTTAATCTGTCACATTTACAAAAAAATTGACTCAATTTGGCTGGCAAGATATTTTGGTACAAATTCCATAACTCTGCGGACTTTCGACAGTGATGTGTTGTTCACCGGATCAGAAAAGACGGTGAACCGCTGGGTTAACACATTTAAAATAGTTATTGAAGTAGGTTACGGTCACATTTCAGTCACTGTAGTCTTTATTCGGTCTGGTAAGGTCAGTGTGGCTCTCTGGTTAATGAGATTAAGTACCTAACCGTCTATCTAAAAGTGCTTACTGTGGGATTATTCTTAGATTAGGGTGAAGAACCTAGTGTACCGTACTATAGTCTCACTTAGGGCTAAGCGTGTTGTGAGGTCATGTTTGTTATGCAATGCTAAAGTTGTGATAGAATAAGGTCATGGTGTGCTTGGGATTATCGTTACATTAAGGTCTCGTTACCTGTGCGTCAGGCCTTGATGGTCATGTTACTGTCAGGTTAAATTAAGGTATTGGCACGCATATGCGCCGCAGGAGTTCATCTCGTAGGCCTGGATGGTCTTATAGTTGTGCTGTGGTTAGGTCATGGTTAAAGTACGGCCACGTTACAGTCAAGACGTACCTGCGCGTCACGGTAGTTCATCTCGTAGGCCTGGATGGTCTTGCGGCTGGCCTGGCTGCCATGGTAGACGATCACGTTTAGTTCTGTCCAGGTGCGGAACTCCCTCTCCCAGTTTGGAATGGTGGAGAGGGGGGCGATGACCAGGAAGGGCCCATGGATCCCCTTCAGGTAGATCTCATAGAGGAATGTGATTGACTGGATGGTCTTGCCCAGGCCCATTTCATCTGCTAGGATGCAGTTCCGTCTGGGAGAGGAGAAACATATGAACATGATGAAAGGGAGTCCCCAGTGGCGGCACTGGCGCTGGCCGAGTCCCCAGTGACTATTGGCGCTGGCCGAGTCCCCAGTGACTATTGGCGCTGGCCGAGTCCCCAGTGACTATTGGCGCTAGCCGAGTCCCCAGTGACTATTGGCGCTAGCGAGTCCCCAGTGACTATTGGCGCTAGCGAGTCCCCAGTGACTATTGGCGCTAGCGAGTCCCCAGTGACTATTGGCGCTAGCGAGTCCCCAGTGACTATTGGCGCTAGTGACTGCGAGTCCCCAGTGACTATTGGCGCTAGCGAGTCCCCAGTGACTATTGGCGCTGCGAGTCCCCTAGTGACTATTGGCGCTAGCGAGTCCCCAGTGACTATTGGCGCTGGTGACTATTGGCGCTCCCCCAGTGACTATTGGCGCTAGCGAGTCCCCAGTGACTATTGGCGCTAGACTATTGGCGCTAGTCCCCAGTGACTATTGGCGCTAGCGAGTCCCCAGTGACTATTGGCGCTAGCGAGTCCCCAGTGACTATTGGCGCTAGCGAGTCCCCAGTGACTATTGGCGCTAGCGAGTCCCCAGTGACTATTGGCGCTAGCGAGTCCCCAGTGACTATTGGCGCTAGCGAGTCCCCAGTGACTATTGGCGCTAGCGAGTCCCCAGTGACTATTGGCGCTAGCGAGTCCCCAGTGACTATTGGCGCTAGCGAGTCCCCAGTGACTATTGGCGCTAGCGAGTCCCCAGTGACTATTGGCGCTAGCGAGTCCCCAGTGACTATTGGCGCTATTGGCGCGAGTCCCCAGTGACTATTGGCGCTAGCGAGTCCCCAGTGACTATTGGCGCTAGCGAGTCCCCAGTGACTATTGGCGCTAGCGAGTCCCCAGTGACTATTGGCGCTGGCCGAGTCCCCAGTGACTATTGGCGCTGGCCGAGTCCCCAGTGACTATTGGCGCTATCCCCAGTGACTATTGGCGCTAGCGAGTCCCCAGTGACTATTGGCGCTCCCCAGTGACTATTGTCCCCAGTGACTATTGGCGCTAGCGAGTCCCCAGTGACTATTGGCGCTAGCGAGTCCCCAGTGACTATTGGCGCTAGCGAGTCCCCAGTGACTATTGGCGCTAGCGAGTCCCCAGTGACTATTGGCGCTAGCGAGTCCCCAGTGACTATTGGCGCTAGCGAGTCCCCAGTGACTATTGGCGCTAGCGAGTCCCCCCAGTGACTATTGGCGCTAGCGAGTCCCCAGTGACTATTGGCGCTAGTCCCCAGTGACTATTGGCGCTAGCGCTATTGGCGCTAGCCGAGTCCCCAGTGACTATTGGCGCTGTGACTATTGGCGCTAGTCCCCAGTGACTATTGGCGCTAGCGGAGTCCCCAGTGACTATTGGCGCTAGCGAGTCCCCAGTGACTATTGGCGCTAGCGAGTCCCCAGTGACTATTGGCGCTAGCGAGTCCCCAGTGACTATTGGCGCTAGCGAGTCCCCAGTGACTATTGGCGCTAGCGAGTCCCCAGTGACTATTGGCGCTAGCGAGTCCCCAGTGACTATTGGCGCTAGCGAGTCCCCAGTGACTATTGGCGCTAGCGAGTCCCCAGTGACTATTGGCGCTAGCGAGTCCCCAGTGACTATTGGCGCTAGCGAGTCCCCAGTGACTATTGGCGCTAGCGAGTCCCCAGTGACTATTGGCGCTAGCGAGTCCCCAGTGACTATTGGCGCTAGCGAGTCCCCAGTGACTATTGGCGCTAGCGAGTCCCCAGTGACTATTGGCGCTAGAGTCCCCAGTGACTATTGGCGCTAGCGAGTCCCCAGTGACTATTGGCGCTGGCCGAGTCCCCAGTGACTATTGGCGCTAGCGAGTCCCCAGTGACTATTGGCGCTAGCGAGTCCCCAGTGACTATTGGCGCTAGCGAGTCCCCAGTGACTATTGGCGCTAGCGAGTCCCCAGTGACTATTGGCGCTAGCGAGTCCCCAGTGACTATTGGCGCTAGCGAGTCCCCAGTGACTATTGGCGCTAGCGAGTCCCCAGTGACTATTGGCGCTAGCGAGTCCCCAGTGACTATTGGCGCTAGCGAGTCCCCAGTGACTATTGGCGCTAGCGAGTCCCCAGTGACTATTGGCGCTAGCGAGTCCCCAGTGACTATTGGCGCTAGCGAGTCCCCAGTGACTATTGGCGCTAGCGAGTCCCCAGTGACTATTGGCGCTAGCGAGTCCCCAGTGACTATTGGCGCTAGCGAGTCCCCAGTGACTATTGGCGCTAGCCCCAGTGAGTCCCCCCAGTGACTATTGGCGCTAGCGAGTCCCCAGTGACTATTGGCGCTAGCGAGTCCCCAGTGACTATTGGCGCTAGCGAGTCCCCAGTGACTATTGGCGGTAGCGAGTCCCCAGTGAATATTAGCGGTAGCGAGTCCCCAGTGAATATTAGCGGTAGCGAGTCCTCAGTGGCTATTAGCAGTAGTGAGTTATCCAAATGTGCGGTTAGGAGGAAAGAAAGGTGAGAAAACAATGCAATGAATGAGATGTAACCGGGATAGCGTCTCAAATGACACGCTATTCTATATAGTGCCCTGCCTTTGGCCAAGTAGTCCACTATATGGGCAGTAGTGTGTCCTTCACTCTGTTCACTCCATTAGTGAGTGAGTAATATAATGAACAGTTAAGCTAACCTGGTTATGGCAGATCAATGACATTCAAATTAAGTAGTGAGTGTGTGTGGAAGCTTTTCTATAGTGTTATACTGATATATTGGGGTAGGCAGGCTACACTGGTGACGGGTTTGTGTGTGTGTGTGTGTGTGTGTGTGTGTGTGTGTGTGTGTGTGTGTGTGTGTGTGTGTGTGTGTGTGTGTGTGTGTGTGTGTGTGTGGTGAAGGGGTGTCAGTGTGTGCATGCAGTAGTGTGTCATGTGCAGCAGCGGTAGATCACACATTAATGATTAGTGTGAGAAAAGCACAGCTTGGGTACACACATGTCCCTATAACACATGGGTTGGAGGACACCCTATGGGGAATGGATGTGTTGATTGTATTCACGCATGTTCGGTGACATGTTTAAGTATTTTCCATGTGAATGTGTTGGATAAACATAGCATCTACACTACATGACCAAAAGTATGTGGACACCTGTTCATTGAAAATCTCATTCCAATATGGAGTTGGTTCCCCTTTGCTGCAATAACAGCCTTCACTCTTCTGGGAAGTCTTTCCACTAGATGTTGGAACATTGCTGTGGGGACTTGCTTCCATTCAGCCACAAGAGCATTAGTGAGGTCGGGCCCTGATGTTGAGCGATAAGGCCCTTGCACGCAGTCAGCATTTTAATTCATCCCAAAGGCATTTGATGGGGGTTGAGGTCAGGGGTCTGTGCAGGCCAGTCAAGTTCTTCCACACCGATCTTGACAATCTATTTCTGTACGGACCTTGCTTTGTGCACAGGGGCATTGTCATGCTGAAACAGGAAAGGACCTTCCCCAAACTGTTGCCACAAAGTTGGAAGCATAGATTTGTCTAGAAAGTCATTAAATGCTGTAGTGTAGAACTGCAACTAAGGGGCCTAGGCTGAACCATGAAAAACAGCCCCAGACCATTATACCTCCTCCACCAAACTTTCCAGCTGGCACTATGCATTGCGGCAGGTAGTGTTCACCTGGCATCCACCAAACCCAGATTCATCCGTCAAATTGCCAGATGGGGAAGCGTGATTCATCACTCCAGAGAATGCGTGTCTGGTGCTCCAGAAACCAATGGTAGCAAGCTTTACACCACTCCAACTGACGTTTGGCATTGCGCATGGTGATCTTTGGCTTGTGTGAGGCTGCTGAGCCATGGAAACTCTGTAGCGAGTTTAGCAACCAAGGACAGACAATTTTTACGTTCTACGCGCTTCAGGACTCGGCAGTTCCATTCTGTGAGCTTATGTGGCCTACCACTTCACGGCTGAGCAGATGTTGCTCCTAGATGTTTCCACTTCACAATAACAGCACTTACAGTTGACTGGGGCAGCTCTAGCAGGGCAGAAATTTGACGAACTGCATTGTTGTAAAAGTGGCATCCTATGACGATGCCACATTGAAAGTCACTGAGCTCTTCAGTAAGGTAATTCTATTGCCAATGTTTGTCTATGGAGATTGCATGGCTGTGTCCTCGATTTTATACACCTGTGAGCAACGGGTGTGGGTGAAATAGCAAAATCCACTAATTTAAGGGATGTCCACATACTCAATTACATACAAAGTATTTGTTATTGAGTACCTGTGGGGTTTTTTAAATCACATTTTAGACTCTATATCATGTATATTATACTACTGTTAAATAATAAACGTTGTATAATAGGCAGTCATACAGATACATCATACAGCTTAGCACACACAGAGAACGTTATAGTACTTCTCCTTACGTATTGTACCAGTTGAAGAGCAGCCAGTTTACTCCCTCCAGCTGGTATTCCCTGAGTGCGTTGTCGTTTTTATAATCCCTGGAACTCTCGGATTTCTGCCAGCCGTCAGTGGGAGGTCGCTCCTGTTTCAAATAAAAGCCTGCCGTTAGTGGTTTCCGTGCGACTGCAGGAGCGTGGCCTTGCTGGCTCCGAGTTAAAGGGCCGGGGCCATAAAAAAATGTAAGAAAAAGGTAGCAAGAGAGTCTGTAGAGTGGAAGTGTGTGTGGAGGTTAATACTCACCACGCGCTTTGTCTCGGGCTGGCGGGCCGAGACGGCCTCGTACTCCTCAATCTTGGCCAGGTCGATGTCTGCCTTCAGCTCCCACGTGCTGTCCTCATAGGGCAGGGAGCACCACTTCACCAGGTACAGGTTGACAGTCTGGGGAAAGAGGAGAGTTAGAGAGAGGGTTAGTGTGTCTTTCTGTAACTCCAACATGAAAGGAAAGGGCAACCAACGTTTGGTCTGAACTTAAAAGGAATGTTCAGCCAATGAACTTCAAAACAAGGATAAGTCAAGGACATAACCAAACCTATCCAACTTTGGAGGCCATTTAAAGGCCATAGAGACAGGTAGAAAAGAAAGAGAAGGAACAAACCTCGCCGTTCTCATCTGTGCTCTCCGACTCGTCCAGGACCCGGTCCACCTCAACATAGTCCGGGTTGAAAGGCTCGTCATCCATCTGCAGGAGGGAGGGAATGAGAGAAGGTTAGCGTCTGACCATTATGATGGCAGATGAAGATGGCAGGAAGAGTGAAGAGCAGAGAAAGTCTAACATTCACCCAACCAAATAACCGTATGTTATTGAATCCTCTGAAGTTGAAAGTAGGAGGAAAGAAACCGATTGTACAACGCGTGTTAAAACGGACACAAAATGGCAGCCAAACTGTGGGGAAGATAAAGGTGCGGGACTGACCTCTGTTACGAAGGTGGCGAGGGCCTGCTTGGCCCTGAACCGCTTGACCTTCTGGTGGATCCTTTTGTCCTTCTCCAGCTCCTCCAGATCTGCCCAGCGACAGTGCAGGTAGGAGCTACACAGAGAGGGAGAAATACACAGTTACACACACGCCATAAACCATGACACAAACACCATAACAGACATGCCATATACCAGACACACACACTACCAAAAATGAGCTAATCTAGAGAATTAGAGCATTATATTATAATCTTAATCCAAACAGTAGTCCTGTGGGTTACAGAGCGTTTTATTACGATGCCATTTATCCTCCATTTCCTCCCCCAAAAGCTTGAGGTAATCAAATGACACGGTGAACTAAGGCCCCTGTATCGTAGTGTGTCGGTACTTTGGTCACTCACAAACTCTTGAACTTCACATAGAATTCTTCCACTTCCATTTCCTCTCCCAATTCCACCTGTGAAAAAACAAACAAGATGTAAATATCTGTGTAAACTGTTGTGGATTACAGTTGGGAGATAGGAGTGTGAGTTTTGGGTTAAGATGCAATGTTTGTCCTTGAGCGTGATTACATTTACATTACATTTAAGTCATTTAGCAGACGCTCTTATCCAGAGCGACTTACAAATTGGTGAATTCACCTTCTGACATCCAGTGGAACAGCCACTTTACAATAGTGCATCTAAGTCATTAAGGGGGGGGTGAGAAGGATTACTTATCCTATCCTAGGTATTCCTTGAAGAGGTGGGGTTTCAGGTGTCTCCGGAAGGTGGTGATTGACTCCGCTGTCCTGGCGTCGTGAGGGAGTTTGTTCCACCATTGGGGGGCCAGAGCAGCGAACAGTTTTGACTGGGCTGAGCGGGAACTGTACTTCCTCAATGGTAGGGAGGCGAGCAGGCCAGAGGAGGATGAACGCAGTGCCCTTGCTTGGGTGTAGGGCCTGATCAGAGCCTGGAGGTACTGCGGTGCCGTTCCCCTCACAGCTCCGTAGGCAAGCACCATGGTCTTGTAGCGGATGCGAGCTTCAACTGGAAGCCAGTGGAGAGAGCGGAGGAGCGGGGTGACGTGAGAGAACTTGGGAAGGTTGAACACCAGACGGGCTGCGGCGTTCTGGATGAGTTGTAGGGGTTTAATGGCACAGGCAGGGAGCCCAGCCAACAGCGAGTTGCAGTAATCCAGACGGGAGATGACAAGTGCCTGGATTAGGACCTGCGCCGCTTCCTGGGTGAGGCAGGGTCGTACTCTGCGGATGTTGTAGAGCATGAACCTACAGGAACGGGCCACCGCCATGATGTTGGTTGAGAACGACAGGGTGTTGTCCAGGATCACGCCAAGGTTCTTAGCGCTCTGGGAGGAGGACACAATGGAGTTGTCAACCGTGATGGCGAGATCCTGGAACGGGCAGTCCTTCCCCGGGAGGAAGAGCAGCTCCGTCTTGCCGAGGTTCAGCTTGAGGTGGTGATCCGTCATCCACACTGATATGTCTGCCAGACATGCAGAGATGCGATTCGCCACCTGGTCATCAGAAGGGGGAAAGGAGAAGATTAATTGTGTGTCGTCTGCATAGCAATGATAGGAGAGACCATGTGAGGTTATGACAGAGCCAAGTGACTTGGTGTATAGCGAGAATAGGAGAGGGCCTAGAACAGAGCCCTGGGGGACACCAGTGGTGAGAGCGCGTGGCGAGGAGACAGATTCTCGCCACGCCACCTGGTAGGAGCGACCTGTCAGGTAGGACGCAATCCAAGCGTGGGCCGCGCCGGAGATGCCCAACTCGGAGAGGGTGGAGAGGAGGATCTGATGGTTCACAGTATCGAAGGCAGCCGATAGGTCTAGAAGGATGAGAGCAGAGGAGAGAGAGTTAGCTTTAGCAGTGCGGAGCGCCTCCGTGATGCAGAGAAGAGCAGTCTCAGTTGAATGACTAGTCTTGAAACCTGACTGATTTGGATCAAGAAGGTCGTTCTGAGAGAGATAGAGGGAGAGCTGGCCAAGGACGGCACGTTCAAGAGTTTTGGAGAGAAAAGAAAGAAGGGATACTGGTCTGTAGTTGTTGACATCGGAGGGATCGAGTGTAGGTTTCTTCAGAAGGGGTGCAACTCTCGCTCTCTTGAAGACGGAAGGGACGTAGCCAGCGGTCAGGGATGAGTTGATGAGCGAGGTGAGGTAAGGGAGAAGGTCCCCGGAAATGGTCTGGAGGAGAGAGGAGGGGATAGGGTCGAGCGGGCAGGTTGTTGGGCGGCCGGCCGTCACAAGAAGCGAGATTTCATCTGGAGAGAGAGGGGAGAAAGAGGTCAGAGCACAGGGTAGGGCAGTGTGAGCAGAACCAGCGGTGTCGTTTGACTTAGCAAACGAGGATCGGATGTCGTCGACCTTCTTTTCAAAATGGTTGACGAAGTCATCTGCAGAGAGGGAGGAGGGGGGGGAGGGGGAGGAGGATTCAGAAGGGAGGAGAAGGTGGCAAAGAGCTTCCTAGGGTTAGAGGCAGATGCTTGGAATTTAGAGTGGTAGAAAGTGGCTTTAGCAGCAGAGACAGAGGAGGAAAATGTAGAGAGGAGGGAGTGAAAGGATGCCAGGTCCGCAGGGAGGCGGGTTTTCCTCCATTTCCGCTCGGCTGCCCGGAGCTCTGTTCTGTGAGCTCGCAATGAGTCATCGAGCCACGGAGCGGGAGGGGAGGACCGAGCCGGCCTGGAGGATAGGGGACATAGAGAGTCAAAGGATGCAGAAAGGGAAGAGAGGAGGGTTGAGGAGGCAGAGTCAGGAGAAAGGTTGGAGAAGGTATGAGCAGAGGGAAGAGATGAAAGGATGGAAGAGGAAAGAGTAGCGGGGGAGAGAGAGCGAAGGTTGGGACGGCGCGATACCATCCGAGTAGGGGCAGTGTGGGAAGTGTTGGATGAGAGCGAGAGGGAAAAGGATACAAGGTAGTGGTCGGAGACTTGGAGGGGAGTTGCGGTGAGGTTAGTGGAAGAACAGCATCTAGTAAAGATGAGGTCGAGCGTATTGCCTGCCTTGTGAGTAGGGGGGGAAGGTGAGAGGGTGAGGTCAAAAGAGGAGAGGAGTGGAAAGAAGGAGGCAGAGAGGAATGAGTCAAAGGTAGACGTGGGGAGGTTAAAGTCGCCCAGGACTGTGAGAGGTGAGCCGTCCTCAGGAAAGGAGCTTATCAAGGCATCAAGCTCATTGATGAACTCTCCGAGGGAACCTGGAGGGCGATAAATGATAAGAATGTTAAGCTTGAAAGGGCTGGTAACTGTGACAGCATGGAATTCAAAGGAGGCGATAGATAGATGGGTAAGGGGAGAGAGAGAAATGACCACTTGGGAGAGATGAGGATCCCGGTGCCACCACCCCGCTGACCAGAAGCTCTCGGGGTGTGCGAGAACACGTGGGTGGACGAAGAGAGAGCAGTAGGAGTAGCAGTGTTATCTGTGGTGATCCATGTTTCCGTCAGTGCCAGGAAGTCGAGGGACTGGAGGGAGGCATAGGCTGAGATGAACTCTGCCTTGTTGGCCGCAGATCGGCAGTTCCAGAGGCTACCGGAGACCAGGAACTCCACGTGGGTCGTGCGCGCTGGGACCACCAGATTAGGGTGGCCGCGGCCACGCGGTGTGGAGCGTTTGTATGGTCTGTGCAGAGAGGAGAGAACAGGGATAGATAGACACATAGTTAACAGGGTACAGAAGAGGCTACGCTAATGCAAAGGAGATTGGAATGACAAGTGGACTACACGTCTCGAATGTTCAGAAAGTTAAGCTTACGTAGCAAGAATCTTATTGACTAAAATGATTGAAATGAAACAGTACTGCTGGAGTAGGCTAGCTGGTAGTGGCTGCGATGTTGACACTACACTAATCAAGTCGTTCCGTCGAGTGTAATAGTTTCTACAGTGCTGCTATTCGGGGGCTAGCTGGCTAGCTAGCAAGGTTGATTGCGTTCCGTTACTTAAAAGAACGACAATAGCTGGCTGGCTAACCTAGAAAATCGTTCTAGGCTACACAATTGTCTTAGATACAAAGACGGCTATGTATCTAGCTAGCTACGATCAAACAAAACAAACCGTTGTACTGTAATAGTTACTACGGTGCTGCTATTCAAACAGTAGAAGAACGACAATAGCTGGCCAGCTAACCTAGAAAGCTAACCTAGAAAATCGCTCTAGACTACACAATTGTCTTAGATACAAAGACGGCTATGTAGCTGGCTAGCTACGATCAAACAAATCAAACCGTTGTACTGTAATGAAGTTAAATGAAAATGTGATACTACCTGTGGAACGACGGAATGTTGACCGGGTAGTTGGAGTTCAATTCGGTAGAGGTTGGCTAGCTGTTGGCTAGCTAGCTAGCAGCATTTCCTACGTTAAGGACGACAAATAGCTGGCTAGCTAACCTCGGTAAATTAAGATAATCACTCTAAGTCTACACACTCTAAACTGCACAATTATCTTGGATACGAAGACAACTATGTAGCTAGCTGACACTACGCTAATCGAGTCGTTCAGTTGAGTGTAATAGTTACTACAGTGCTAGTGGACAGTGGATGTTATCTAGCTGCTTAGCTAGCTGCTGGGCAGATACGTTAGGACTGACGAAATACGATAATTATGCAATTGTCGTTGATACAAGGACGGCTATGTAGCTGGCTAAGAAGAAATTGCTAAGATTAGACAAATCAAACCGTTGTACTATAACGAAATGTAATGAAAAGTTATGATTCGCAGATAAAAACTAAATAAAAAAAAAACTAAATCCAGGCCCCCGTTTTCTCTAACATATTAGTAAAGTCTAACAATTGTATCTCGGTACAGAGTTCTCTGTACTGTAGTGGAGAAGAGAACTGACAATAGCCCACCACCCCCATTAAAGACCAACCATCTCTACTATGTGGTGCTGAAGATGACTCATGAATCACTTCTATGCACACACAGCCACACTACACGCACACGGTTCCATTCACAGAGAGCTGACCCGAGGCCTGGCTTCCTGCCAAAACCACAGCGCTACGACAGACGCCAAACTAGCATTTCCTCAGGCAGAGTGTGTGCGTGCTTGCAAGGTGGGGGGGTAACCCATTCGCAGCTGCCTTACTTCGAGTCCCAGCCGCCAGCCAGCCTGCACGAGTGTTCGTATTGTTTTTGGCAGAGGTGAACTAAGCTTTGTTTTGGAGCAGCTTTTGAAATGGAATGAAGAAACACACACCCCGAAGACAGACAGACACACACAACTCCCTCACACACACACCCTGTCTGGAGTGTAATGTACCACATAAAACCAGCCGGTCTTGGGGGAACACAAAGCGCTAGACAGCCTTATACTTCAATTCCCTACACTGCCACTACTGCAGGAGTACAGCTAGCCCCTTCACTGCCAACAAGGGATAGTCACAATGGAAGTATCTAGACTTTAATGCAAAAGAGACTCAAGGCTCATGTCAACTCCAGGGTTGCGAACGTCTGGTCTAATCAAATTACTATTCCAACCCACAAGTCCAGAGACCCAAGTCCACACAACTCTAACAGGCTTCATTCCACACCCCCGCTAGACTGGTCTATGAAGCGGCTGTCTAGGAGGGAGGATGAGCGCGAGTATAATCTGTTTAGAGCTGGTCGAGCAGCGGTTGTTAGGATGACGCCAGGGCAGGGGTGCCGGTGCCCATTTTCTCCCCAGAGACGCAGCTGTGAGTGTTGTGTGCGCGCGCACAAGCCTCACCTCTTTCTTCCCCATGCGCATGGCCATGATCTTCTCCACCACAGGCCCCTCCGTCTCCACCACCTCCTACAGTCACACAGATGGAACAACATTAGCAGGCCTAAGTAATGGAGGGCAGGGAGCACAAATCTATCCGCAGACGAAACAGAGAGATGATCTGACACACTTTGGCTCTCAGTCTGACAAGCTCCTTCTGACACACACCAGAGCACCTCGCTCTGCCTCTCCGTTGGTGCTGACCTGCTGTTCAGAGTTGTTGGAGGGGGACTTGGGAGCCGAGGAGTCTCCATCGTGGTCCTCATCCGAGATCCTGAATTCCAGTTCCTCGGTGTAGCGCTTTCTCTTCACCTGACGACTGGAGCGACGCTTCTATAGAGACGGGAGAGGACAGAGAGAAGGACGAGGGAGAGAGGAAGGGGATAAGTGAACAATTGTACTTTACAGTACCGCGCTAGCCCGTCAATCCCAAAAACAGAATAACCATAACAGAAACGAGATTGACAAAATAAAACCAGGGTGGAAATTGAGGTGAATGAGTGTTTTTTAAACATTTGCATTCTATTGCGGATATGATCAATCAAGTAAAAAAATATATTAAAAAAAAGCTTCCACAATCCGCAAGCCCAGTCGAACCGAGGTACCCAGCCACACTCTAGCGCAGGGCAGACCCTCTCTTCTGCGCTCCTAACGGGCTAAATCATGCCGGCTGCAATCATGGTATTACATCTGTCAGGCCGTGCCTACTGTTTAAGAGTGCTGGAAATTGGACAATGCCTCAGTGTCAGACGGCTGGGTCACCTGGATGTTTGGGTTGGTGAAGTCCTTTGCAGCTAACAGCTCCCATTTGCCTGGCTCAGAGCAGGGTAGTGTGTTTGTATGTTTGAGTGAGCATCTCGCATTAAAATATTTCTTATTGTATTCACTCCTGAAAAACACCGGGACCAGATGAAGTTAATAATTTAACACCAGGGCCTGTGGCTGAACGCCCGGTAGATCAGGGCCCAGCTAGGAAATAGGGTCCCACTTGGGATGCATACATAAGACTTCATCTGGCCCCTTTAGTTCAGCCATCATCCATACGGCTGTATTATTAAATCCATATTAAGACCAGAACGAAGTCAATAAATTAGCATGAGGGTTATTTGGTAGCTTCAAACCTGGTTGACATTGTTGGAAAGTGTGCGTTTGTCTGTCTGTACTGTACCACTGATGTTACTCTGTATGAACAACTGACGTTACTGTGTGTGTGTGTGTACCTGGACACCATCGTCATCCTCCTCATCAGAGGGAGGTGGGGGTGACTTCTCCACATCGGAGTTGACCGACACTGACGGTTCTCTCTTCCTCTTGGTCTCCTTCACACTGCTGCCACTGCCCTCTGCTGCCTCCACCTTCTTAGTGCTGGAGGAAGAAGGGATGAAGAGGGATGAGGAGAAGGATGAAAGAGAGCGACAGGAGAGGAAGGGGGGATAATGATGAGTGATGATAAATGAAGAGATGAATGTGAGAGGAGATGGATAATAAAGAGAAAGATGAGTGAGTCTGAACCCCATCTCCTATCACCACCACTGTGTATTGCACATAAAAAGACATTGCCGCCAGCTTTCGGTCATCTGGGTCTCTGATAGTCTAAAGTCAACAATGGCAAAAGTATAATTACCTTCACCACACGAGGGACAACCTCTTATCATAATTTGCTCCCAATATCAAGGCTGTTACCATAGCATAAGAACCTTAGGAGACCATTTTCATGACCGTTGGAACAATCAACAAATCACCCTGTACACAACGAGAACTCAGCAGATGAACCGGTGGTTTCAAAGTTGATGTTCGATACACAAGAAGATGGATGTCATCTGGGATTTCTAGTAAGTACCCATCTTGGAGAGGCCATGTTTTGAATTAACAGTTTGAGGTCCTTTCCTCGAGGCTGGAGGACAGAGGGTTAAAACATGAAAGAGAAGAGGGGGAGAGAAGGGAGGGAGGGAGTGATGGGGTGTTGTCTCCTCTCTTTCCACTGTGTGTACTACACACACACACACACACACACAGCTCCGCGGCTGCCACAGATTACACAAAGCCCAGGGGGTGGGCAGTCAACCCCCCTCTTGCCTTTCTCTCTCCCTCCCCTCTAGGGCCCCCCTCTCCTTTCATTTGCACGCCAAGAGCAATCACATCGCCCTGGTAACCGGCGGTCACATGACCCGCACCTGTTCCTTTGGCTGGACGCCACCGGCTGGAGCCATCTGCTCTACTCAGTCAGTCTCCCTCTCTCTTCTCCTTTTCTTCTTTCCCTCGATCACGCCTCTCCTCTAAAGATTCTCCTTGCTTTCTCTTCCCCTCCCCGGCCTCTCCATCTCCTACCTTGGCCTCCCCGGCCTCTCCTCCTCCGTGTCCTCCCCTCCTCCGTGTCCTCCCCTCCCTTGCTTCTCCTCTTGTTTAGAAGGGTCATTGTTTAGAAGGGTAATTATACTGAGACTCCAATTTTTCTATTTAAAATGTATGCCAAACAAAACCATTTGATTTCAAAGTTGAACAAACCATCCAACTCTGCCGAAATACAACTAAAGAATTTATACAGAAAATGTAGCAAGAACACATTTACTTGACCGGCGCAGATGCAAAATTTGTTAACAGAATGCCGTCATTCTGTTACCTAATTTTGCATCTGCACTGTTCAAGTAAATGTGCTCCTGTGTAATTTGTTAAAGAAGTCCTTGTGCATAGAGTTGTATGTTTCGTTAAACTACATTTTAAAAGTAAAAAATCTGAGTGTCATACGTCTATAACTGTTGAATTACCCATAAGCTTGCCCATCTCTTTACCCCTCGTCCACAGATTTACTCTATTTTCCCCCGTCCATTCTCCACTCATTCTTCTGGGCCAGCTCCTCCAATGTCCATCATTTACCCTCAGACACCATCTTCCTTTCTCATTCTACCGGGCCATCTTAGTGACCAGTTTCATCATCCCTTCTTTCAATCTCTTTTCCCCTTCCCTCTCCTCTTCTCCCTTTGAGGCAGGAGAAGAGATTGAAAGGCCGACCAGTCTTTCTACCCCTCTATCAAGTCTCCATTCCTTCCCTCACCACTCATCGTCTCATTCACTCAATTTTCACGACCATCTCCCCATCTTCTTCACAACCCCATCAGTCTCCTACTCCATCTCATCCTTCAGTCACAAGGTATTGTGGGCAGGGTTCAAGGAAGGGCTCTGGGGAAGTAGTGAGGCAGAAACACAGAGGGCTAACACCGCTAACCAACGCTGATATAGATACAGCACAAGGGCAACAAAACATGACGTTTCATAAGATGGCGTGTGTAGTACCAAAATACCAGTCGGCCATGATGGTGTTGTAACTGCATTAACAAGCAGGATTTGTTCCAACTGCACCACTGAAATGAATCTGGTCTCTGGGGTGTACTGAATGGCATTTAGGCATGTGGTCCTCCAGCAGTGGTGTGTGTGTGACTTTGCTCAGTGTGTGTGCGTGTGATGGTCCATGCTGACAGCGAGGAGACGGGAGGAGGAGAGGGAATAGAGTGAGGAGAAGGTCGGAGGAGGGAGGGAGGGAGAGTTATAGGACACCTGCCGTCCGCTGGTGAGATGAGTCATACACAGCTGGACCCCCTGACACTTTCTCCCCGGGCCCACACACACACAGCTTTAGCATACTTGCAAAGGCCAATGAATGCACACAGGAGTACCCACACACACACACGGCTTCAGCAGAGTGCCAGCAATAACTCTATGGAGACATTAATAAGGGAAGGTTCTCAGTCATGTGACTGGCTTGGAAGGGGAGGTGCCTCGATGCAGAGCGAGTAGGCAGCAGATTAAGATAAATGGTCCGGTGTGTTGAGAGTGAGGAAGGCCCTTCTGTCCTTTCAGTATGAAGGAGACGTTGTGGTATCACACGTTTCGAGGGTTAACACAGTCTGTGTGTATTAAGGGAGAGCCACAAACACGCTCAATGTGATGTGCTGCACGTGCGCTTCCCTCTTCCTGACGGCTGTGTGTATAGCAAACAAATCTGCCAGCACAAACCCCATGTTGCACACACACGGGTGTGGCAGCGAGAGGAGCAACAACGCAGGAGAGGGTGTAGCTATTAATAGCGCCGCTCTCTCCCAGGATGACCGAGCACAGAAACACAAGGTCAAAAGACAGCCTTCTGCCTGCCAGCCACTGGCTCACTCTCTCCTGAAGCCCCTCACTCCATCCATGTCAGTGATGCTGGCTAGGGAAGCAGGGGACAGAAAATGAGCACATGGACTCGAGCCAAACTGAGTATCTCTACACAGTGCAAAAGGAGAGGTCTGCTCCGTTTCAGCTGTACTCATGACTTATTCAGATATGGCTTCCACCATATTGCTTTCTCCTATCCTATCATGAAAGGTACTTTAACCTAACCAGTGTATCAAAATATATAGGATTTTTAGGGTGTTTATCTAAAATCAAAAAGTGTAACAAAAAGAGACCTGAAGAAAGCCACTTCAGACCAGAGAAATTCAGACACGGAGGTTCCCTCTGTGTGCTCAGAGAGCAACCCTCTGTGGACAGATGAAATGGCCATTGGCCAAGACCAAGTTAGACAGTGTAGGTCTGGGCAGGCAGATCTAGGATCAGTTCTATTGCTCCCACCTCATGGTTGAGGCCAGGGTTGGGGTGGAGGATGTCTGATCTCTGATCTCTGATCTGGACAGAGTAGAAACTTCTGCCTGAAAACTGGGAGAATGTTTAGTCCACCATTATAGGGTGGAAGTTGAGTGAATGAGCTGCCACCATTATCATGCTAAATTAACCCATTGGCCTAGCCATCACAAAATGGAGGAAGGTTATTAAGAATGGTGCTCTCACAATACCAGACTGACTGATACAAGGTTTAGTATCAAGATAGACAATAATAAAACGATAACACCAAAACCATACCACAGCAAAAAAAACTAATGAGTATCAGCTAAAGTTACTGAATAACCACCAGGCTTTATTTTATTTATTTTTAACAATGTTGATAACTAGTATAACAAAAATAACAAAGAACATTTCTATTCTATTTTCAATTTATTGAAAAAAATTAAACACCACATTAAATAAGAAACTTAACATACCATATGAGAATAATTGTACAATTACATCTAAAGTGTTTTAAAATGTAATTTGATACATCGCGGGGTTAATTTGCTCATCTATGACCATAATATTAGGTGAAATGACGTTCATTACACTTAAAATTAAATGATTTAGCTGTCACAAATAATGTTATGTATTAAATGAACAGTTTAATTCCAAAACGACAAACACCTAAGTTAATTTATGAAGCATCTCTATTGTTGTAGTCTAGACGTCACACAAATACAATGGACTTTACATGGCACACAACGATTCCCAGGGTGTACTTCAACTCCCAGGGTGCAATGCCCCGCCCAGTGCAGTTGGCTGTCTAATGGTAGAAAGCCCAGACAAACACGAAGTCGGACTAACGTTAACTATGACAGCAATATATGTAAGGTGTGAGTGCATTTCACATGACTTTTGGGATGTAATCATATTGTAATTTTTTTTGTCGTTTAGCAATTTAACCTCCCTTGCACTGCTTTTAACAACTTTCACAGTTGTTTCGGGAGGCTTGCCATCATCGGTTGTGTAAGCAAAGTATTCCCGTAGTTCACTTTTGGAGCCAGTTTTGTCAACAAGCTGCGGGTGTGGAGGTATGTTCGTCAGAAGCCAATGCGGTCGGCATTTGCCCTCTCCTCTCGTTTGCTTCTCAAAAGTGGCTTGCACTGTGTCGGCTACATGCGCAAGTAGCCTGGCTAGCTTGCTACTAGCCCCGTGAGAAGTTCGACAAATTACTAGACATATGGCTTGACAGGATTGAGTCTATGACGTGAGACATTTGAAAGAAGTACCTTTGAAAGAACAAATTATAGTACCAACCTGTTTTTCATGTTCCAGTATCGAAAACATCTGTAGATTTAGGTATACCGTGCAACACTAGTGGAGATGGGAGTTGGCCCCAATTGATTGGAGCTCATTTAGCTCCCAGAGACAAGAGCCTTTTTACAGGGCTTCCTTCCGGTGCTGGAGTCAGGCTTGGTGGCTAAATGAGGCCGCATGGCCTTGATTACCATTAGCGGCCATTTTACGCCACAAGATTACCACCTCCCCCTCTAGGCACGCACACACACACACACACAAACAGAAACACTCACTTCCCTCTACCACACAGCCAGACATGAATCTTTTTTCCTTCCCCCCACCGCTCGCTTCCTCTCTCACACACACACACACACACACCCCCTCTGCTGACCCCTGCTCCGGTGCTGGGTCGCAGATGCGGGGGCTGACTGGCGGCTCTAGCCCCTCCCTCTTCCTCTGGATGAAAGGGGCCAAGCGGCAGGAGGAGTGACAGTACTGCGGAGTAGGGGAAGAGAGGGGGATGAGGGCAGCAGGATAGAGGAAGGAGGGGTGGGGGGGCTCTGCTGACACATTCCTCAGGCAGCTCATGTTACTATCTCCACAATGAAAAGGCCAGATCGCTCACTGGCTCTGCCCACCTGCTTTGCATTTCCACCCAAGGAGGCAGAGAGCGAGAGGAGAGAGGAGGTAGACCGAGACACGGGGTCTTTAGCATGCTAAGGGCTCCTGAAGCCGTGTGATAGACAGAGAGAAGAGAGAGGTGAGTGAGAAGCCAACAGTGTCTGAGACATGGGATGGACAGACCAGGTAACATGAAGGAACTCCTCCATCCATCTCCAGCCCTAGATGAATCAGTCAGGTTCACGCAATTTCTACCTCATAGGTTAAGTTGACTGGAGATTTTGTTAGGTCATGACTGAATGCTAAAGGCTGGAAGGTTCCCATCGCTGTGTAGGCCAACGCTCCAAAGCTCTCAGCTTGGTTTGGCAGCAACTTGGTGTGCTACTACTGCTGCCGCTAACGTCAATAGATGGCTGCTTCACAATTCACAATGTACACTCGCAAACCCATGGACACGCCACCACACCAGCGGCATAGCTAGTTCACCGAGTTGAATGATCACCTAACCAACCAGTGCCCCTGCCGACATGTGCCAAGACACCGGACGTCACTCCTCGTCCACCTGGGTGTTCACAAACTCAGGGTCGTGACCAGTGTTTCCCACTGACTGGTCCCGTGATTGAAGAGCAAGGTTTATCCAACTTAGTACTAAAAGCATAAATACTGACCTGAACACACAGACTGAAATCAGCAAGGCGTTCAATAACAGTAGTTAGAGAGCAGCTTATGTAGAGGTATGTGCCTTGCCTAGATGTGGCCTATCATCTAAATGTAGTGCTGCTATTAATAGTTAAAGCCTCTACTAGAGTGATGTAGCCTACATTCAGCTCAGGTATTGCAGATGTAACCTACCTGTGCTTCTTGGGCATCTTGGCCTTAGGGGTGGTGCTCCTGGCCTTCTTCTCCTTGGGCTCTTTGGGGGTCTTGGGCATTTTCGGAGTCTTGGGTGGCTTGGGTTCTTTAGGCTCCTTGTCCTTTGGTTTCTTCTTGGTCTTCTTATCCGCCGCCGGCGATTCCTCCAGGGCGCCTGTCAGAGAGTCAACCTCAACCCCGCAGCTGTCCCCGACGTCCGGCTTCCTCTCCTCGTCACCTTCCTCCATAACTCCTTTCTTAATCTTCTTCTTCTTCTTCTTCTGCTTCTTCTCCCCCTCTCCACCCTTCTCCCCCTCTCCACCCTTCTCAATCACGTTGGCTTTCTTCTTCTTCTTTTTTGGCTTCTGCTCTGTGTCCGTGGGCTGCTGGTCACGGTAGGCTGGCTGGAGGTTCGCCCCCGAGGCGGATGTCCTGTCGGAAGCTGTCGTCACGGATGATGGATCTGAAGGGGAATGCTGACAGGAGAAGAGACGGAAAAAGATCAGTAAATATTTTCAGCAGCAGCGGAAAACAAAAATGCTGATCACATAACGACTCTTTAGGGTTGAAACAGTTTTTGTAAAAGATGTGAACAAAAAGATGTCTTCCACAAGTTGCCCCAACCATTACACCTGCCGTTCCCCACAGTAGTCATTACCTCTATCCCAGTACGGCTATTGCTAGCTTAATACTTTTCTTAAAGCTTCTACCCCCAAGCCATAAGACTGCTAAATAGTTAGCCCAACAGCTAGCCCAACAGCTCTTTGTATACTAACATATGCTGCTGCTACCATTTATTATCTATCCTCTTGTTTAGTCACTTGATCCCCACTAGTGCTGAGCGATTAGCTTTTAGAGGTTGGTTCAGTTAGATTATTTGGGTTGAATGCATTAACAGAACATTAAAAGTCCCATGATGCTAGTGACTGCTTACCAATTATTAATTCACACGACTTTAATAAAATATTCCAGTTGTGTATATTACATTTGTTTTATTTGATGACTATTATTTAATTCCAAGACGACTCATCGAGCTGCTGCCTATGTGGCCTGACAACATCACTACTTTCTAGTTCTTCAAAGGCAGGCAGGCATACTTTGACAGCTTAATACAAATCGATCGCAATACCCTCATGATCATGCATTCTTCTCTCGTCCGTAGGAGGCGTAAAATAAAAACAGACCAGACAAGCAGATGCGCAATGGATTATGGTCATTGTAGTTAATTACCACATTCAATGCACTACACTAGGTAGAAAATTGGCTTGTTGGAAACTACGTCGCACAGTTCAGGCAGGATGTGATGCATCTCAAAAGAAATTGTGCAATGTGCACATTGAGATCACAGAAAATAAAAATATATATACACTGAACAAAAATATAAATGCACACGGCCTCGCGGGTGGCGCAGTGGTTAAGGGAGCTGTACTGCAGTGCCAGCTGTGCCATCAGAGACTCTAGGTTCGCGCTCTGTCATAACCGGCCGCGACCGTGGGGGCGACGCACAATTGGCCTAGCGTCGTCCGGGTTAGGGAGGGCTTGGTCGGTAGCGATGTCCTTGTCTCATCGCGCACCAGCGACTCCTGTGGCGGGACGGGCGCAGTGCGCGCTAACCAAGGTTGCCAGGTACACGGTGTTTCCTCTGGCACATTGGTGCGGCTAGCTTCCGGCTTGGATGTGCGCTGTGTTAAGAAGCAGTGCGGCTGGTTGGGTAGTGTATCGGAGGACGCATGACTTTCAACCTTCGTCTCTCCCAAGCCCATACGCGACTTGTAGCGATGAGACAAGATAGTAGCTACTACAACAATTGGATACCATGAAATTGGGGAGAAAAAGGGGTAAAAAAAAAATAAAATTATATATATATATATATATTTTTTTCCCCTTTTTCTCCCCAATTTCGTGGTATCCAATTGTTGTAGTGTGTGTGTGTGTGTGTGTGTGTGTATATATGTATGTATGCATGCATATTTATATATATTTATTTAAGGCCCTAATCAATGGATTTCACGACTGGGTATACAGATATACATCTGTTGGTCACCGATACTTAAAAAAGGTAGTGCGACATCTGCATATGGCATATAAGGCTTGTGGACTGTTGAATGCTATCCCACCCATCTTCAATGGCAGTGCGAAGTTGCTGATATTGGCAAGAACTGGAACACGCTGTCGTACATGTTGATCCAGAGCATACCAAACATGCACAATGGGTGACATTTCTGGTGAGTATGAAGGCTTTGAAAACAATTGGGACAATTTCAGCTTCCTGGAATTGTGCATTATGCTGAAACATGAGGTGATGGCGACGGATGAATGGCATGATAATGGGCCTCGGGATTCCGTCACGGTATCTAAGTGCATTCAAATTGCAATTGCGTTTGTTCATAGTTTATGCCTGCCCATACCATAACCGCACCATGGGGCCCGCTCTTCACAACGTTGACGTCAGCAAATCGCTCGTCCACACGACACCATACAAGTGGTCTGCGGGTGTGAGGACGGTTGGACATACTGCCAAATTCCCTAAAATGATTTTGGAGGCAGCTTATGGAACATTCAATTCGCTGGCAACAGCTCTGGTGGACATTCCTGTAGTCAGAATGCCAATTGCACGCTCCCTCAAAACTTGAGACATCTGTGGCATTGTGTTGTATGACAAAATTGCACATGTTAGAGTGGCCTTTTATTGTCCACAGCACAAGGTGTATAATGATCATGCTGTTTAATCAGCTTCTTGATATAGGTGGATGGACTATCTTGGCAAAGGAGAAATGCTCATTAACAGGGATGTGAACAAATTTGTCCACAACATTTGAAAGAAACAAGCTATTTGTGATTATGGAACATTTCTGGGAACTTTTTTCCAGCAACACTTTACATGTTGCGTTTATGCCTTTGTTCAGTGTAATTGAACCGACGTTGACCAATTAGTTTAATTTCGGCTAAATCACTTCAGCACTAACCCCCACTATATGTACACATCTATTTCAATTACCTCAAACCACAGCACATCGACTCCATACTGGTACCCTGTGTATGTATATAGCCTAGTTATCGTTACTCATTGTAATTATTCCTCGTCTTATTTTCCAATTTTTACCACTCTGCATTTTGGGAAGGGCCTGTAATAAAAGAGTCACACTGTTAGTTTACACCCGTTGCTTACGAACCATGTGACAAATACAAATTGTATTTATTCTTTATTTCAGCATGGAGACAATCGACTAAATCTAAACCTATAGGTCTATAGAGAAAGAGCACATCTACAATTTATCCTTAGAGACAATATATGCAATTTATCCAGGCTGTTGGCTCTAATCTGAATTCTATTGCTAAAGAGTCTGGGGCTAGGTCTAATCTAGTCTCTATTCCTAAAGAGAGGGACTTGGTAATTCTAGTCTAGCCTCTATTCCTGTAGAGACAGAAGTAGCTCTCCTCTCCCCTGCTCTCTATCCCCAGTAGAGCTGGGCTGACAGGAAACACGTTGGCAGCTGTTTGGGGCTTCCAGCTGCCCGCAGTCCCAGTAGCAGATGGGGCCAAGGCATTATGACACGAATAAATTATATCCATACTTCCAAAAAAATGGGGGGAGTGCATTTATGGACATAAGCAAATTTACTGCAATATGCCACAGCTCTTGCCGAAGGAGTCTTCGAAAACATCCCCCTTGTCTGAGCTGGTTGGAGTGTGCTCAAGTATTTTCACTAAAGAGAGTAGAGAAAGGAAGGAAATTCAGACGAATGAAAGATGAGGTCCCGTTTGTACCGTGTTCGTTTTATCTGGGAGGCCTGCAGATCGCTCAGAGACCAAAAAAATAAAAAAAAACTTTAGGAAACCACAACTGCGGCAGTCAAATGCAAATTTCCTGTAAACAAGCGAAGAGACAGATTGGGTGCATGGTGCATGCCAAACATCACCAAGGTCACAGAGAATGCGTTTATGCCCATCCCCAAACAGAGGTGTGCAGAAAACAGGCTGGCCATAGAAATAGAGAGGCGAGAGAGGGCTTGGACTGCTGCTTTAATGGATAAACGTCTCCTCTTGCCCAGCTTCCCCGATAATCAATCACATGAATGACAATGGGCCTGGTGCACGCACACACTCACTGCATTGCTAATGTGACAGCAGCAGTGCAGAATACGATACGGACGGTATTGGGTTTCATCTCTCGGAGGGGAAGAGTGATGTGCCGGTTATTCTGGCAACCAAAGTGCTCGCTCTCTGAGCTAAATACTCCCTGAAGGAGCAGAGCAGAGGGCGGCCACTGCTGCCGAGTGGCTGTGGTCCTTCACCACAACACCTCCAGGGTGAACGACGCCATCGCGATGCTACAAATATGGTCCTTAATTTTTCATATTCAGGATTCCTTGAAGGAAGCATACAATATGGACAACGATGGCATTAGAAACAGTCAACTGTATCGTCACAGGTGATGGAGAACCACTGGCTTGACCATCTGGGGTTTGTCAATTCCTTGCAACTAGCAGACCACTGCTCACAGGCTACGGTTAGAAACCCCTGGGACCACCTGTCTTTCAGCCCTGTGCAAATCAGTGTTAGGGTCAGTTTCATTTCAATCCAGAATATTTCTTTACCATGTCGGTTGTTCAAATCATTTTCAAAAACAAAAATGTCAGACCTGTGGCCTAAGGGTGTAAAAGACCCTAGATGCCAATCAACCAATGTTTTGTTGTGGTTTCGAGAGAGGGTGAGGTGGGGGTAGCTTGAGTCTTTTGGAGTTCAAGCACTTGAGGGACAGGGCTGGATATCCTAAAATGGGCCTTAACATCACTGGAGGATAAGTTGGTGATCCAACAGCCCCAAAGAATAAGGCCTTTGACTAAGTTATTATTATTTTTTATTTTTTTAATTGTTTGTTGATGCCAACCAAAAATAACATCCACTGTGTTAGCCAGGAGGTAACCAGGTGCAGAATTCCTACAACAGCTGAAATTGAAAAGGCAGAATGACTCCAAGGACACCTTTTCTTATTCAAAAGTACTCTTGAATTTGTCTTTCAGTCTATCCCCTTGAAAACAAAACGGACTAGAGGGAGCTGAAGTGAAGTGATAAACGTGCCAGGTCCAGCAGTCATGGGAGAAGCCCACATTTGTAAACATTAACTCTGTCAAACGGGTCCAGTTAGCTAGCATCTGCTGATTAAATCTATGGGCTTTTTAAACTCGTCCATTCTCCGAATGGGATCATAATGGACGAAATGCTACTGAAGAATGGAATCCATACTTGTAGCCTTCAACACGTGCAGGTGCAGCTTATGGCCTTCCTAATACACTTTTATAACAAAATAAATATATCTGGCACCGCCAAAATGCAAAGCAATATTCTCCAACTCTGTAGGCACAAGGCAGGCAGATACATTCATAATATTCCAGGTAGCTTGGTATTCCAATGTTTCCCACATCATTGCTTTGGCAGATGGGGAAATGATGAATCAGAGTCATCTCCACAGACTTGCTCTGCTGCCTCCTTGACTGATGAAAAAAAAAAAAGGCATTGTGTCGTTCGGTCGGAAAAGTTGATGCCGCCTGCTCTGGATGTCGTTAGGAGCGGGAGACACAGAACACCAATACCGTCAGACCAAGCAGCAATAGTTTTTGCTCAGGCCTATAGTGATATTTACGTGGGTGACTTTCTTTAGAGCATGATTGGTTCTGCTTGCAATATAGAAGAAAGTTCATGGAGCCAGTATCCATCAGCTCAGCAACCGTGGCCGACTTAAGGAATAGGTAACCTGCGTGGACGAGACATGGATTGGGCCGATATACAATGAAATCAAAGTGATATTTGACAGTGACAATATATTGTGCACGACTATCAATTTGAACTTAACAAATCCAAACTGCAGTTTTAGCCGTTAGGCTGTATCAATATGTTGAAAATAAATTAATTAATCAACTAATACCCTGACTACACCGCTCGCAACGTTGTGAGTGTCGCAAAATAAATGTAGGAATACATGTTATTCAATTATTGTACCCACACTGCGGGCGAGCCCCAACGAGCATCTGCGTCGCCAAGGGCTAAAATAGAAGCCATTCCTATTTCTGACGCTGATCGCGCTGGAAGTCCTGCCTCTCCCATCTTGGTTTACAGAAGAAGGTACCATCTCCTCATTGGTTATACCCAAACGGGTAATTCAAAGCCTAACATTTGCCGGTTGTTGTGGCAATACTATGAAAGTGTAGATGCCAATCACCATTTAAGTTCAAAGATGAAAAAGCCTGGGAGGAGAGATGACAAGAAACGAGTCGGTAGACATTTTTATGTGTGGATTAATTGTCGGAGTAGAGGACCTTGTGCATTTCAGGTCAAATAACTCAATGTTTATATCCTAGGACAAATTATCTAGCAACAGCAAGCTAGCTAAATAGGACAAATTAGCTAGCAAGTGCAAGCTAACTAGCTAAATTGCCATACGGGTTTAATGCTTTGACCGGTCCCCAAATTAATGTCATAGGTTCAGTTTGTTTTGATATTTTAAACCTGTGTATCATGATTGTGTTTGATGTAGGGGGACAAAATAAACTTATGCACGATAGCGCAGCCGGTTTGGGTTCCGTATAAGCCTTATTTTTTCAACATACTAAGATTATTTCATGAGAATGCAACTATTTTAAATTAGGACAGCAATTTTACAGTCTGGAATTACCTAGTTATTAAAAGTACAAAATAATTATCAGATTGAGGTCTCCCCAAATATCTCCCACCCCTACTAGTGACCCATAAAAGGGGTCTACACTAACATTTTCCCACTGGTGTTTTGAGTTGAACAGGAAGAAAACAGCACAACAATCCCAACCCATTATTACTCCACCCACCAAGGCACAAAGATATCACAGAAAAGTAAAAGACAAAAAAATTTAAATGGAGAAGAAAAAAACCTATCACAATATGGCCACTAGATAAGACATGACTTTTGTAGGGCGCCCAAGCAAAGTGCACCAAACCTTTTCTAGAGGCAGAGATGACATCACCTCCTTAACCCACTGCATAAAGGAAGTTGGCATTTCAGACTACCAGAAAAAGATGACAAGGCAGAGAGCTATCAGTGAGGCAACTGCTGTTGCATTTGCCTTGATGCGTGGTAACATTCTGATCTAGGGGAAGTACTCCAAAATTAGTTGAACAGGTTGGGGTTAATAGTTACACATACAGTAGCAGTCAAAAGTTTGGACACCTACACAAGGGTTTCTCCTTATTTTTTTACTATATTGTAGAATAGTGAAGACATCAAAACCATGAAATAACCCATGGAATAACCAAAAAGGGGTTCAACAAATCAAAATATATTTTATATTTGAGATTCGAAGTAGCCCTCTTGGCCTTGATGGAAGCTTTGCACATTCTTGGCACTCTCTCAACCAGCTTTATGAGGAATACTTTTCCGACAGTCTTGAAGTTCCCACATATGCTGAGCACTGATTGGCTGCTTTTCCCCACAAATGCTGAGCACTGGTTGGCTGCTTTTCCCCACATATGCTGAGCACTGGATGGCTGCTTTTCCTTCACTCTGCAGTCCAAATCATCCCAAACCATCTTAACTCACTCTCCTTGGTCAAATAGCCCTTACACAGCATGAAGGTGTATTTTGGTTCATTGTCTTGTTGAAAAACAAAATGATTGTCCAACTAAGCCCAAACAAGATGGGATGGCGTATCACTGCAGAATGCCGTGGTAACTATGCTGGTTAAGTGTGGCTTGAATTCTAAATCAATCAATCACAGACAGAGTCACCAGCAAAGCACCCCCACACTACCTCACCTCCTCCTCCATGCTTCATGGTGAGAACCACACATGAGATCATCCGTTCACATACTCTGCATCTCACAAAGACACGTTGGAACTAAAAATCTCAAATTTGGACTTAGACCAAAAGGACAAATTTCGACCGGTCTCATGTCCATTGCTCGTGTTTCTTGGACCAAGCAAGTGTCTTCTTAGTGTCCTTTAGTGGTGGTTTCTTTGCAGAAATCCGACCTGATTCACGCAGTGTCCTTTGACCAGTTGATGTTGAGATGTGTCTGTTACTTGAACTCTGAAGCATTTTTTTGGGCTGTAACGCTGAAGAACATATCCTCTGCAGCAGAGGTAACTCTGGGTCTTCCATTCCTGTGGCGGTCCTCATGAGAGGCAGTTTCATCATAGCACTTGATGGTTTTTGCCACTGTACTTGAAGTTCTTGAAATTTTCCATATTGACTGACCTTCATGTCTTAAAAGTTTATTTTTTAATTTTACTAGGCAAGTCAGTTAAGAACAAATGACGGCCTAGGAACAATGGGTTAATTGCCTCTTCAGGGGCAGAACGACAGATTTGTACCTCGTCAGCTCGGGGTTTGAACTTGCAACCTTGCGGTTACTAGTCCAACGCTCTAACCACTAGGCTACCCTGCCTTCCCGTAATGGATTGTCGTTTCTCTTTGCTTATTTGAGCGGTTCTTGCCATAATATGGACTTGTGGTTTAACAAATAGGGCTACCTTCGGTATACCACCACTACCTTTTCACAACTGAATGCCTCAAACACTAAGGAAAGAAATTCCACAAATGAACAAGGCACACCTGTTAATTGAAATGCATTCCAGGTGACTACCTCATTAACCTTTTTGGGATAGGGGGAAGTGGGAAATCTGAGGTATGAAGTTTTTCCAATTCAGCCCCCATTGAAGAAACAGGGTGATATTAGTTATATTTCACTTCCCAAGGCTTCCACTAGATGTCAACTGTATTTAGAACCTGTTTTGAGGATTCTACTCTAAAGGAGGGGCTCATAAGAGCTCTTTGGGTTAGTGGTCTGGCACGCTCACGTGAAAGTTTGCTACTTTCCACTTCATTTGTACAAAGGAATTGTCTGGTTGGAACATTAATGAAGTTATGTTAAATACATCCTAAAGATTGATTCCATACATAGGTTGGCATGTTTCTACGGGCTGTAACGGAACTTTTTGAACATTTTTTCTGACGTTTTGCGCGACCTGGGTGTGCTTTTGGATTTGTTTACCAAATGCCCTAACAAAAGAAGATATTTGGACATAACTGATGGACATTATTGAACAAATCAAACATTTATGGTGGAACTGGGATTCCTGGGAGTGCATTCTGATGAAGATCAAAAGTGAAGTAAATATTTAAAATGCTATTTCGGAGTAATGTTGACTAAACAATATGGAGGTTCTCTTTTGGGCTGCTTTGTTGTCTAAAGGCTGTACTCAGATTATTGCACGGTTTGATTTGTTCGATTTCGCAGTAAAGTTTTTTTGAAATCTGACAGCGGTTGCATTAACTTCTTATGGCTGGGGGGCAGTATTGAGTAGCTTGGATGAATAAGGTGCCTCAAGTAAACGGCCTGCTCCTCAGTCTCAGTTGCTAATATATGCATTTTATTATTAGTATTGGATAGAAAACACTAAAGTTTCTAAAACTGTTTGAATGAAATCAAAATAAGTCAGAAATCTGAGCTTTGTTTGTAGTCACCAGAGTCCCCAATGAAATCCCTTTGAGGTATTAATGATGTTGCACAATAGAAATTATGAGACTTCAATTGTGTTGTGGGAGTGAATGATAGCAGAATCAGTCAGGTGTCTGGCAGTCAGCCATTTTCTGATCATGCTTATTCCTCATGGTAGTCACTTACGTTCCATTGCTCACGAAGACAAGGAGTACTCCGGTTGGAACTTTATTGAAGCTATATGTTAAAAACTTCCTAATGATTGATTCTGTAATCAGTTTGAAATGTTTCTTCGACCGGTAATATAACTTTTTGTCCGATATAACGCTGACCAGAGAATGAGTTTGGATATGTATACCAAACGCGCTAATAGACATTTTCGAACAAAAAGCTTGCCACCCATGTCTTGCTCCCATGGAGATTTTGTATTTGCCCAGGAAGGCAGATAAATGTTCTGTATTATGTCCTATAATCTGGAAATTGTGCCCTTCAGATACATGTTAAGATCTGAGCATCTCTCAACTGGACAATTAGAGGCCTCGAGTGGAAATGAAGGGAAAATCTTTTTAGCAAAGTAGAAAGCAGTGGGAACATTATGGTCAACCCTCAGAATATCAAATGAGACAAATGTGTTATCAACAAATAGGTCACTAATAAACACCAGACCATTCCTATGCCAGAACTGAAAAACGGTGTCAATCTGCGATGATGAACAGACAATTAGAACATTAAATGGGGAGAAGGAAATTGCATGTATTAGGCTAAAGTGATTTCGGAATTGGGACGAGATTTTAAGGGAGTTCTTGACAAAAGGATTTAAAATATGGGGTGCCAAGGTTCATTGGCATTGGTGAGCACAGCAACAAGACAGGAGAAGTTGGAAGGCTTGACTATCTCCATGGTAGCCCAAGTTGGACCATCCTTGTTTTCAAATGTAGAAACCCAACAAACATTTAGACCGTGCATTCAGAAAATATTCAGACCCCTTGACTGTTTCCATATTTTGTAATGTTACAGCCTCATTCTAAAATTTATTAATTTGCTTTTCCACACATCTACATACAATTCCACATAATGACAAAGCAAAAAGAAGTTTAGAAATATTTGCTAATATACATATAAAACTGAAATCTCACACTTACATAAGTATTTCAGACCCCTTACTCAATGCTTTCTTGAAGCAATTTTGGCAGCGATTACATCCTTGAGTCTTCTTGGGTATGACGCTACAAGCTTGAAATATTTGTATTTTAAGAGTTTCTCCCATTCTTCTCTGCAGATCCTCTCAAGCTCTGTTGGATGGGGAGCGTCGCTGCACAGCTATTTTCAGGTCTCGCCAGAGATGTTTGATCGGTTTCAAGTCCGGGCTCTAGCTTGGCTACACAAGGACATTCAGAGACATCCCGAAGCCACTCCTACATTGTCTTGGCTGTGTGCTTAGGATCGTTGACCTGTTCGCCGGACGTGCTACCTGTCCCAGACCTGCTGTTCTCAACTCTCTAGAGACAGCAGGAGCGGTAGAGATACTCTCAATGATCGGCTATGAAAAGCCAACTGACATTTACTCCTGAGGTGCTGACTTGCTGCACCCTCGAGAACTACTGTGATCATTATTATTATTTGACCATGCTGGTCATTTATGAACATTTGTACATCTAGGCCATGTTCCGTTATAATCTCCACCCGGCACAGCCAGAAGAGGACAGGCCATCCCTCATAGCCTGGTTCCTCTCTAGGTTTCTTCCTAGGTTTTGGCCTTTCTAGGGAGTTTTTCCTAGCCACCGTGCTTCTACACCTGCATTGCTTGCTGTTTGGGGTTTTAGGCTGGGTTTCTGTACAGCACTTTGAGATATCAGCTGATGTAAGAAGGGCTATATAAATACATTTGATTTGTTGGAAGGTGAACCTTCCCCACATCCTGAGGTCCTGAGCGCTCTGGAGTAGGTTTTTAATCTAGGATCTCTGTACTTTGCAACATTCATCTTTCCCTTGATTCTGACGAGTCCCCCAGTCCCTGCCGCTGAAAAACATGACAGCATGATGCCACCACGCTTTGCCTTAGGGATGGTGCCAGGTTCAATCCAGACATGACGCTTGGCATTCAGGCCAAAGAGTTCAAACTTGGTTTCATCAGACCAGAGAATTTTGATTATCGCCACTACCATAAAGGCCTGATTGGTGGAGTGCTGCAGAGAAGGTTGTCCTTCTAGAAGTTTCTCCAATCTCGACAGAGGAACTCTGGAGGTCTGCTAGAGTAACCATCGGGTTCTTGGTCACCTCCCTGACCACGGCCCTTCTCCCCCGATTGCTCAGTTTGGCCAGGTCTAGGAAGAGTCTTGGTGGTTCCAAATCATGTCCAAGCAATTGAATTTACCACAGGTGGAGTCCAATCAAGTTGTAGAAACATCTCAAGGATGATCAATGGAAAGAGGATGCATCGGAGCTCAATTTCAAGTCTCACAGAAAAGGATCTGAATACTTAAGTCTTTTTTATTTATGTTTATTAGCCAAAATGACCAAAAAACAATTATCTTTGTGTCATTATGGGGTAGTGTGTAGTGTGAAGATCCATTTAATAATAAGACTAACGTAAGACAGAAAGGGTCTGAATACTTTCTAAATTAACTGTATACGAGTAGGCTAATTAGGCTATATCATTGACAATTTAATTACATTTACTTTAGGGGAACCTTAGCTTATGACGCACCGCCTTTGTCTGTAGCGCACTTGTGATTGAGTTTAAAACAAAATGGTCACTGGATTGCTACTTTAAATTTAAATTGCATTTCCATCCACACAAAGACTGTCAGCAATGCTAACGAATGCTTAACGGCTACACAAAGTGGTAGACCTACAGGACCATATGCGCACTTCAGAAAGTCGGTTTATGTTTGGTCAATTGCACATTACTGTTTGAATAAATCATAATAAAAAAATCATGAAGGTACAAAAATATATTTTAAAAAAACACCCTTTATGACCAATTAAAAATGTGTGTCGCACTGCCAAGTTAAACGGCCGCAAACACGACTGTTCTGGTGGCGATATCGGACGCTGCATAACCATATTACAGCAGCCAGGGCAGACACGGCTGGGAGCTAAAGGAGCTGCTGACTGTCAGGAACCCTATTACCATATTAGAGAGTACTGATGCAGATGCAGAGTTGAGAGCTGAAGCGCCAGACACTGCTACCGCGACCGGGGGGGGGGGGAAATCAGATCCACCACAGGAACAATAACGCCATCATGGTCTTGACGTCCTCGGGCGCATTTCCTTCAGCCAGCCTAACATAACGGGGTTACGTTCTTGTAGCCAGGGACTGAAGCAATGCTATGAGGCTTAACTGTGTGCCTAACATCTAGGTCATTCGCGTTGGGCAAATTAACTCTGACATCTTAAATGTCAACCACAAAACTCCCTAATAGGAGTCCCTGGTACCAGGGGGATGGGGCGAGGGGGCCACTGCTGGTAAAGGGGAAGAGGAGGAGTGGAGAGTGGTGATGGTGTGAATGAGGAAGAGGACTAATAGAGATGCTAAGTGTTGGATGTGTGTGCTGCCACAGGGCGGCCATTGTATGTGAATGGGTTAGCAGGGAAAGAGGCTTTGAGCACAAAACAATCTAATGGAAGCCAGGACACACACACAGCAAACTATTGAGAGCTGGTAACCTCCACTCCCCACTGACTCCCCCCTATCCTCCCCTGCCCCCCTCTTCTCTCTCTCCCGACAGGGCACATCCTGCTGTACACCATTAACTCACGCATGAGTCCTTCGAGACAGACAAGGCAAACACACACAGAGAGCAGAGAGAGAAAAGTGCGAGACATGGAAAACAACAGGATAGGGTGCAGGGATAGAGGGGGAAAGAGTAAAAGATAGAGGGGCAGACAACGAGAGAGAGAATTAAACAAACAAGAGAGGGAAGTGAGGATGGAATAGAGAGCAGAGCAAGCGGAAAGAGAGCAGACGGGGAGGAGAGAGATGCTTAGAGAGCAGGAAGGGAGTATTCCCCCTCAGAGAGAGGGGGTGGGGATGGGAGGGGGTTAGGAGATTAGTACTGTGGCGCCTGGGTCTTGGGGAGGGCCAGGATATGCAGTGGAGAGGAAACAAACCGCTGTAAAAATCAATTTCCCACACACACACCTCAAAACTCCCAGTCAACCTCCACCCAGAGAGTTTTTAAAATGTCACAGACCCCCCCCCCCCCCACACACACACACACACAAATACCCCACGCACATGAAAACAAACCCACAAAAAAAACCACATCAAAGGGAACTCACCTGAATGTGAGGCACTTTCTGGGGGGTTGGAGGCGACTGGTGTGGCGGTGGCGCCCAGGGTGGCTGGTTGGGTGGAGAGTTCTGGTGGTGGGGGCCAGCCAGGTGCGTCTGGGCCTGCGACGGGGGCAAAGCAGCCTGGGCGGGGTGCACCTGCTGCAGCTGCTGGAAGGCCATGGGAGGAGGCTGCAGCTGCTGCCCAGGTCTGGGAGCCTGTTGCTGGATAGGGAGCAGCCGCTGATCCTGGGGTCCGGTAGGCTCACCGTGGGCCATGGGACCTGGAGGTCTCACCTGGCCGAGTGGGACTCGCTGGTTAGGGGGCATGCCGGGGTAGAGCTGCTGGCCCGGGGGCATGTGGGGGTGCTGCTGCGGGTGGGAAGGGTGCTGAGTGTGGTGTTGCAGGTGGGGGTGTGGCTGCTGAGCCCCCATGGGAGTGGGGTTTCTCTGAGGGGGGGCCATGGGGTTAGGGGGCTGGAGTGGGACTCCCGGGTAGCCCCCTACCTCTGGAGCCAGGCCGGCACTCGGGGGGCGACCCTGTTGAGGCGGAGGTGTGCCCCCAGGGGTTCCCATGCCCCTCATTGGGGACATGGAGGGGGGAGAGCCGTAGGATCCCTGAGGCGGTGTGGGGAGGTGGGGCTGCTGTTGGGGGGTGGCCTGGGCCTGAGAGGGGTGCATGGGCTGGGAAGGGTGCATGGGCTGTCCAGTGATTTGGTTGGGGTGGACAGGCTGCTGGTGTACCAGGGGGCCCGTGTAGCGCTGTGGGGGTCCACCTACGTTGGGGTAGCGCTGGACCTGGGCTGGCCCCATGGTGTTACTGTTGTTGCTGGTGCTGCTGAGGCTCATGACGGGACTCATCCCTGCACTACCGGCTAATCCCTGATTAAGGTTGCCGTACTGGGAGTAGGGGGGGTATTGCCCTGAGCTGGTTACAGCACCAGGGGGGGCTGCCTGGCCGTGCATGTTGAACCCCATGTTCTGGTGGGGCCTCCCGGCAAGGACCTGCTGCTGGCGAGAGGGGCTGTGGGGGAAGCGAGGAGTGTGGGAGGCCATGGGTTCCTGGCTGGGCCGGTGGAGGAACTGCTGGGTAGGCGGTTGCGGGTGCTGCTGTGGAGGCTGCTGTTGCTGGGCTGGGTGGCGCATGGGGGGACCTGTCATGCTAGGGTTCTGCTGGAGCCCCACGTGGCCCATGTAGTGGCTGGGCTCCTGGCCCATACCTTGGGGAAAGTGGTTGATCCTAGGGGGCGTCTGGGTCTGACCAGAGTGGCCCTGCATGGTCGCATAGTCGGCTCGGCCCATGTAGGGGCCCATCTGGTGGCCGTGGCCCTGGGGCCCTGAGGGGCCGTGTTGTTGGTGGGAGGGGGCCTGGGTGGCGGCCTGTTGCTGCTGGAATGGAGGCAGTCCCTGCCCGGGGCCAGCCTGGGGGCCCCACACTGCTCCTCCGTCAGGGAATGGCTGGCCGCGCCCGTCACCCTGCGCCCCGGAATAGACGTGGTGCCCCCCTCCAGGTTGTTGGGGATTGTTGTGGTAGCGCGAATGTGGGGACGCCATGCCGTTGACGGCGGGCCCGTTGCCCAACATCCGGCCCTGCTGCTGCTCGTAGCCCGCGAAGGGGTCGTATGGGTGGCCCATCTTGGGCTGTCCGGGAACGGCCTGCGAGGGGTGGTGGAGGGAGTTGGAGGAGAGCGAACCGTAGCCCTGGTGCTCATGGGGCATCTGCTGCCCCATGGGGTTGGGCTGGCCCTGGGGGAAGCCACAGTCCCCCAGGCCCTCCAGCCCGTCCGAGAACAGGTTGGCGTCGTCCCCGAACAGGCTCAACATCCCTGGGTCGGCCATGGCTGCTGGGGACCTGGCGGCTGGGGGGAGCGGAGCTCCAGGGAATCTGTGCTCACACAGAGGTGGATGTCCTCAAAGCCGCTAATCCGCTAACTAATCTGCAGCATGTCACTCCATATTTCCCTAATTCTCTCAGAGAATGAGAACGCAGTGTCAGGCAAAGCCAGGTTATGGGACCTGGAGGGAGGGAGAGAGGAGAGCGGTAGGAAGAGGACAGAAGGGGAAGAGAGAGAGATAGGAACATTAGAATCAGCCATATCAGGTCAATTGTGCAACGCCACTCCTGTTCTTAAACCTCCTAACTGAAATAGATTTCTTAAGTGGCACATGTTTAGCAGTTTAATCAGTTGTAAACGCCCCCCCCCCCCCCCCCCACCCTTTCATCCCCATCCCCCATCCCACCTCTGCTTCCATTTACTTTCAAACAAAAGATTTTCTTCCAACACACACACACCAAGCCTAAACTCATTCATTCTTTAGAATGGGTTGTTGGTTGGAAAAGAACAAAGGCCTGGGCAGAAGCAGGGGTGTTTAAACAGCAGCAGCTGCCAGATCAGCCCAGCAGATGTGAGAATACAAGGAGGGGAGCCACCTGCTCAAGCGTGTGTGTGTTTTGTTGGGCAGAGGAGAGAAAGAGGCAGAGCTCAATTGTGAGTGTGTAAGAGTGAGTGCGCATACATGTATATTTTGTGTGTGTTTCTGGGTGCATCGCGAGTGAGTGGGGCTGCAAAAAAAAATAAAAAAAATTGTTGAATACAAATCGCAATACTGACATGTGCAACATCCATACCGCCAGAAGCAGCAACATTTTTAAATTCCACAGTCGTCTCACTCCTTTTCTAAAATTCAGATTTATTGCTCAAGTTGACGGAGTTCTCGCTCAAAACTGCCCAATCTCATACACACAAGACCCGCCCCCGTCACTCCAGCAGGCAGTTCCTGGTGCTCGAGCTGCACTCTGCATGCACTGACTAAACAGTGAGCAGTCAACTGATTTTGAAACAATAACTCAGTTTTCCACTTTGCTTCTTTATATAAATCCACATTTCTATTTTATACTATTTGTTTATAACTTTCTCTCTGCAAAATTCTAGTTGGTTGGTCTTAGCAAGCTGCAAATGTGCCTAGAAAACATGTTAGACCCTTAAGGTAATCACTAGCTAGCTGGCTAGCTAAATCCACTTATCTTGCTGGCAAACCTTTGCTCTTATACAGGCTGGTACCAGTGGTGAAATACATCAGCACTGCTTGTGCAGCTTGTTCTTAAATTAGATTTTTTTTTACATCTTTGAATGTACCCATCTATTTAAACCAAATTAGGGTCCCCTGGGAAACACTGAAAAACAATTTGGTTCCCTACTCACAACCATCTCCCTTACTTCCATTGTCATGCCAAACAAAACTGTATTCCCACTGTATTCTAACCATAAAACTAGAATGATCATTCTAATTTTATGGTTCCAAAAGTTTAGCCAAGAATAAAATAGTAATAATAAAATATTATGATTTTTAAACGCAATTCGATTTTACGCCTATATCGTGTATCCCCTAATCATGCGTATCCTCAACCTGCACGTCCGCTGCGCTCTAAATCAGATGAGCTGGCGGTATTATGGAGGTGTGAGATAAACCAGGCTGAAAGGAGAGCTAGCAAAGGGATTGGGTGTCCAACTCAACACGTGACGTGTGTTTATATGTGTGGGCATGTGTGGGTTAGGCTTGAGGCGGAGTAGGGCCCTATGAAAGAAGCGTTACCGAGTCCAGACGTTAAAACGGAATTCAACATTACATTTATTGATTTTAGTAGGAAATAAACTGAATCTATTGTTAGAAAATGCATTAATTTGCTCAAGTAAATCACAAGAAAATAAGTCAGTAATTCGTATTTTCATGCAACTTTCTGAAAAGTTTGTGATGATGCTAATGATAACCGTCTTCTGGTAGAGATGGAAAAGGCTTTCCCGAAAACCTCACTTAAATGTTAACGCCAAAGTAGCCTATGCCTACCTGGCAGAATGCCATCATGATTTGCGTCAATCCAGTGGCCATTTGTTTTGCAAACTCTGCAATCACATGAGTTACAGCAACACCGCTTAACCAAACAATGGCTCTTCCTGGTGTGCACTTGTATTACATTTCCCAGACCTCTGAAATAGTCTCCTGATGTGGTTTTAAAAAATGTTGTGGGCTTACAAAAATATTAACCTTGAATGTTCTATTTATTTATTTTTTAATGTGATTTTGAGCCCTAAGAAAAAAAGTGGAAAACGGACGCCTGGAAAAATTAAACAGAACTAAATCAGGCAAAAAAAATTGGGTCGTAGTGTAAGCTTGAGTATGTGAAGAGGATAGTGTAGGCTTGTGTGTGTGTCACAGTAGTTATTATGTAGCTTGGGTGCACGAGTGGGGAGGAGGAATGTGTCCCCGAAACTTCAACACTTCACTTCCCCCACTAGAGAATCCCCTCCTCCTCCCTCTGCCCCACCCCCAACTTTCCTCTTTCTTTCAAGCCTCTCCACATGGTTGCTAGCATCAGCCCCACGCACTACTACCACTGACCTTTCTAGTCAATGAGCAGAGGGGAAGCAATTTCCTGCTAAACAGCAACTCTTCAAAAAGGCTACATTAGCATACTGGTAAGCCTTCGCAAAACAATTCAGAAACGGAATTTCACCTTCTCAAACTCAAATAGGAAAGACATCGCAAAGGGAAAGAAGAGAATGATGCTCGCAAGTTGCAACACAACAAACTTGCTGTAGCAACAACCGCAAAGGGAATTCAAATAAAAACTTGCTGGGCAACTCACTGGATGAAGAAAGAACAAACTGTAACAGATCTCTAAAGACAAACCACAACACAGTGGGGAGTGTTGACACAGAGAGCGCGTGCACACGAGAGAGAGAGAGAGAGAGAGAGAGAGAGAGAGAAAGAGTGAGTGACGAAACATGATTGAGTAGGAAGCGTGCGTAATGTCACATCCGTAGTTAGCCACCAATGTGGCGGAGAGTGGAGTGGCGTGACATGCCTGGAGCCGTCAGACTTCCTGTTTATTGTGGTGAATAGACTCACACTCTACGGCCGCCATGTAGGCCTTTGCAGTAACAAAGATATAGTAACAGATATTAGGGCTGTGACGGTCATGGAATTTTGGATAACGATAATTGAGCAGACAAAATTACGGCAGGCACCATAATAACTGTCAGAATAGCAAAACTTTATTATGCATCGTTTCTCGTCTCCTGACTGCACGTGCTACCACAGTAGTAGAATGAATCAAACGGGAGTCCCATTTCAAGTCAATGGCATATTGCGAGTGTACCATAGGAGCAAAGCAGGAAGTAACATTATCTAAAACGGGCTGTGATATACTGATTCAACTCAACTGACGTTACAAAAAACACATTACAGTGAATGAGCTATATCAGTTAACATAACCTGAATGACAAGTCTACATTACCATAGACATTGCTTCACAATACCAGGCAGCCATTGCGGGTGTCGTAAGCATGTGACAAATGGACAATGTTTCATTATAAACGCCATTTTGTTATTGGTTCTCTGTTAAAACGATAAAATGCACAAAATTCCATGTGAATTCACAATTCAGCTGCCAGCAACTGTTAGGTTGTCACATTGCATCCCTTTCAGATGGTCAAGCATTGCACCTATACTACCATTACGGTACCTCAATTCCACCTCGCAAAGTTTGCATTTCTTTCTCATTTAACTTCTCATAGTAATGCCATAAAGGACTTCGCTGCTGTTGCTTGTCTTGCTCTGCCATTTTTCCAACTGGTAGAGAGAAGACTCCAAAATAATTGATTACTCGACTCACATTTCTGAGTCTCTAGAAATCAATTTCTAAGATTCAGTATTTATGGGAACGGAGGAGACTGATCAGTTGCCATACTTCCGAGAACACAAACACTTGCATCTTTCATAGACGAGGGACGGAGAAAGAGGGGCGAAGCACAGTATAGGCAGGTCGGCCACAAGGCAGACAGAGTCGGAATCATGAACAAGTCCCATTTAACCTGTTTGGGGTAGGAGGCAGTATTTTCACGTCCGGATGAAAAGTGCGCCCAAAGTAAACTGCCTGCTACTCAGGCCCAGAAGATAGGATATGCATATAATTTGGATAGAAAACTCTAAAGTCTCTAGAACTGTTCAAATGTATGTCTGAGTATAACAGAACATATTTGGCAGGCAAAACACAGAGGACAAACCATCCAGGATTTATTTTTTATTTTTTTGAGGTGACCATGTTTTCAATTGGTTTTCCATGAGAATCTCGATTTCCGAGGCATCTGGTTGCAGTTCCTAGGGCTTCCACGAGATGTCTGTCTTCAGAAATTGGTTGATGTTTTTCTTTTGAGTAATGAAGTAGTATGCCTATTCAGAACTAGGGTCGAGTGTAGTGTTCTGTTGTGTTTGGGGCGCGCAACCTAGCGCTTGCGCCACTTTCATTTTATCCGCTATTGAACACAGTTAATTCAGTCTTAAATTTTATCGATAATTTACGGTATAAAACACCTAAAGTTGTATTTTCGGAAAGTTGTTTGAAATGTTTGGACCAAGATTCCAGGTAACTTAGATGTTTAGTCATGTTGGGCGAGTTGGAACCGTTGTTTTTCTGAATCAAACGCGCCAAATAAATGGACATTCTGGAGATTTAACGACAGAAATAATCGAACAAAAGGAGCATTTGTGATGTTTATGGGACATATTGGAGTGCCAAAAGAAGAAGATCTTCAAAGGCATGAATTATATTGTTATTTCTGAGGTTTGTGTCGCGCCTGGCGGGTTGAAATATGATTGTCATGTGTTTGATGGGGGCGTTGTCCTCAGATAATAGCATGGTTTGCTTTCGCAGTAAAGCCTTTTTGAAATCTGACACGGTGGCTGGATTAACAAGAAGTTAAGCTTTAATTTGGTGTATCGCACTTGATTGTTTGAAAGTAAAAAGAAAAAAATTGTGCTCTGCAATTTCACTGGATGTTCTCAAAACGTTCCGCTATCGGAACCCCCAGTCGTAACAGGCTAACAGCAATCAAGAGATGTACATCACAATGAAATGCTGTATCTTGCAATGTTTTCACAACATCAGTAAATCAGGGCCAATCATCAATGAATTGGCTACGATATTCTACACACAACAGACTGAACACACACCAGCATCATTAACCTAAAGAAAGAGCAGGCGAGGCAGTGTGAGGGACAGCAAGGAGGGGGCAAGTAGTAAAAAATGTGAACATAGGTCTGGGTAATCTGTATCTCGCAAGGTTTTGTATGCCTCGCAGATTCACCAAAGTAGCCAAAAGTTAAGACATTTTTATTTAAATAATAGAGAGGAACAGGCTATCTAGTTAGGTTACAACACAGAAAATAATCTGTTTTGTGATAACTGCACTGTGATCTAAGCTGATATATATTCACAGTTATTTTCCAGTCTTCATGCATAACCGTCAGTTATAAGGTACTTAGACAACCCTATGAGCTAAAATACAACATAGACTAGTAATCTTACAACATTTGAATTATAGGCTACCCATAGTTTTCTTAAATCTACGCAAGTGATTGAACATTGCTTCTAAACCGTCATATAGGTCTACAGCAGACTACGACATATTACACCAGTCTTCATCTACAGAGTCAACTACAATTATACTCCCACCATCATGCTCTTTAACGTGCCCTGTGTTGTTTATTTCAGCCACAGTAGAAGCACAGCTAAAATGAAGCAGTAGGTAAATGGCCATAGCAATCAACTACACTCACAAATTCATTTAAAAAGTCACTTGGGCCCGCGAGGGAAACACTCAAAAACGAGAGAGAAAGAGGACGTTCTTCAAAATAAAATGATTGGGAAACTATTCTGTGCTTTGGCCTACATTTCACCAAATTGAGCCTTGTTATGATTTAAACGTCCCAGAATGAAAGCTGAGGGCTCCAGTGTGGTGGGCCTGTGGGCACCGTGTCGCTGTGACAGCACTAGCCACTTTTATCACCTCACAGCTACGGCTAAGAGCAGGAAGAGGAGTTGCCCTGCTTCCTCTCCTCCTGGCCCATAAATCACCTCTCCTCCTCCAGCACAGAGAGAGCTCCCACAGCCTCCCTATGACATTGCACCATGGGGGAGGAGATGACAATATGTGTGCATGGGGAGGAGTGCGTGCGCCCATGTGCGTGTGTGCAGGGTGGTGAGAAGGGTTGGTGTGCGAGTGTGTAGGGAAGTAGGATAGTGGGGGGAGCGAGATGCGCAGCGGGGCCATGCCAAAAGCTGCAAATTTGAATCCCTGTGATCAGATTTGGCGTCTAAGCCGGAGGGCTGACCGTTCACCTAATTCCCTCTAGAGTGACAGATGTGGCTCGGTGCCAGGGCCTTCTCTACGTCTCTCCCTTCCTCTCGCTCTCTCTGGTAGGAGGGCTACGCCCGGGTGTGTGCGTGTCAGAGGGAGGGGCTTAGGTGTGTTAGTGAGCGGGAGAGAGAACAAGCTATTGGAAGAGTAGAAGACAGAGCAAGCGAGAGGTGGAGTGGGAGAGAGTTCAATCCGCAGGCTGGGTGCCGACCAATGTGTGTTTGGTGACGTGCGAGTGTGCTGTCAGGCATGCCCTGATGCAGGAGAGACGACGAGTTACCTGCCCATACAAACACAGAGCCAGACCACCACAGCCATCCTTCAATATCAGACCTGCACATTCCCACCACCACTTGCTCTCTGTTGGGGTTAGACTACGTGTTGTCGACTCATCAATAGGGATGTGTTTTTTGCGTTTTCTGTTAAACGATAAGAAAAATGCATAGAATTCCACGTGAATTCACAATGGAGCTGCGCTAATGCCAGTGACAATTTGGGCCTCACAGTGTGTCCCTTTCAGATGGTTAACATGCAGACTAGACCAGGCACGCGCCTGCATGTTGATTTTGTCCATCCATACCAGACGCGATCAGCACACATTAGTTGAAATATCAAAACAAACTATTACATAACCATTACATTTGGGGACAGATATATATCTGTCCCCAAATGTAATAGTTTGTTTTGATATTTCAACTAATGTGTGCTGATACCGTCTGGTAGAGATATAGATGTAGATATATATAGATATAAAAAAAAAAATATATATATATATATATATATATAAAAAAAAACATTTTCATAGACATTAAGCTAGCCTGCTTTTGCTAGCTAATTTGTCCTGGGATATAAACATTGGGTTGTTTTACCTGAAATGCAAAATGTTCTTTTCTCTGAATCTTTGTAGAATTTTGACCCATTTTGAGTCACAAAAATCAGGTGTACTCTAATCCAACAATTAATACACAGATAAAAGGGGAAACCGAGTAGGTTTCAAGTAATATCTCCTCCATAGAAAAATAGTAAAAATAAAGAAAAGCCCTGGAATGAGTAGGTGTCCAAACTTTTGATTGTGGTACTCTCATTTTTGGTTTGGACATTCACAAGCAAATCTGAACGAGACACATTGCGCAAATGTACAAAGTTAAAACGCATGTCTGTCTGAAGGCAGAACAGTACAGGCTTTGGAGCAGTATGTGTACACGCTGTGTCTTTGTGGAGTCGAGTCGGTAGGGCAACGGTCTGCATGCACTGTGCGGAGAAGATTGGGAAGGAGCAGACGGGTCAAGAACTGAGAGGAGAAAAAACACAAGGAAATCAAAAGATCGCAATGGCAGCTGTACAGAAAACTCATCCAAAGGGGGCTATGACTTTTCAAACAAAGCAGGAAAAATATAAAACCTCAACGAAGACCTAAAATGCTTCTTATTGTAATTTTTGCTCGGCTTCAGAGGAATTCTATGCTTCAGTTGCACTTCACTTGGAGGACAATTGACAAACGGGCATTCTATCAGCAGTCAACACTCAGACTGGTGTGTACCTACTTTTCCCCCCCGGTACTTCTCCTCGGAGTAGCCAGTTCACTTTTCTCCAGTATGATGCAAGATTAACTTCAAGCAAAACATAAGGAATTGTCGCCAGTTACATTCTTTCTATGAAAAACATTACAAATGATGTCCATGCATCGTTATGCAAAAATACCTTGCTTTTTCATTGTAAGCTCTTTTACTTGTGTGGCTGCCAGACAAATAGCGTTGCACTTCTGTTGTCACCTGATGAAAATGAATCAATTTTCTGCACGAATGTATTGTCTATGAATGGAAACTATTGTTTCATGTCCCTGATTACTACTGACACTTGCATCTTTCATAGCGAGCTAGTGAGAAACGAAAGGGATGGGCACAGTATAGGCGGTTGGCCACAAAGGCATAAGCCTAGTGCACGGTTCTATCGGCAATCAAAAGCATTCTCTCGCAATGGAATGATGCATCTTGCAATTTTTTGGGCTTGCGAGGTCTCGCAAATTCAGTAATCATCAACGAATAGGCTAAGATAGAGCTGAGCAAGATGCAACACTTTGCTCTCACACAGCGCAAGTGCACAAGTTCACTTCACGCTGTCCACAGCGTGGTGGTAGCCAGGGCACCAAAACAGTGGAGAATTTTTGTCTCGAGCTTCACTTAGGGTCTTTACAGTTAAACTTTTTTGTAAAAATAGCCTCGGCTACACATTTACTTTAATGTAAACTTGTCGCATTTCGACCGCACACACTTGACCGACAGTTGCTAGCCTCTAAGCAGAGTAGTGTAAACAGAATGGTCTCATTTAACCACACAAAGTTTATGAAAAAGATAGAATTGAGTAACTTGAAATAGTAACCTGTTACATTCTGAAAATGTTGCCATACTTTTAAATCTCAAGTCAGGTTTTTTGCTTGACTGCACTGAGCACCAATTTTCTTTTACCTCATAATGACTTCATTGATATAGATCAAACTAAGCCCGTTTTTTTCTAAGGTAGCTTTAAAGGTGGTAGCCTTAGAGCGCTTATCTAGCTATGGTTCAACTAAAGATTAGAATTTGGCTATAGCCAGCACATATTTGATGCAGAAATTACATTTTGTTTAGCTAGCTAGTTAGCTTGCTAATGTTAAATAGGTGTGTAGCCTATATTATAATATTAACACTGATAACATTACTGTACTTTTACATTTGTATATCATTATTGATATGCTAACGTTACTTGATCATGAAGCATGTTCGTTAGCTAGCTGGAGTTAGAAGGGGATTGTCAACTCATTTAATTTGTACAGACGAAAAAATAAACTAATTGACTGCACATGGTTGTGGATTGTTGCATTATTGAAGAGTGTAATATGTTTTGGTTGCATTACTCCATATTGTAAGGTTGTAAGGAAGAAAGGTTGCTCAGATTCTTAAATAATTTGTGTTTACTTGCTAGTGTCTACTGTGATATTTATGGTCAATTTGAGCGGTGGACAAAGAATTTAGTGTTACCCGCCGCAACGAAAGGTAAGGCAATGACGTAATGTGAATTGAAAAGTAGAAATCTCTCTGGCCACTCTGCTCCTCAGACGCTATCTCTTGTAGTGGGAATAGGGAGGAAATTGACCCACTATGCCGTTTACTTTGCACCTACTTCCTATGGCTGAGTCAATATTTAAATTACACTATTTTCCCAGGCCTTTATATCCTATCTTCTAGTAATGCTATAACACAGAAAATGTTTTGTGGAATCTGCACGGTGATTCATTTTGTGGAAAAATAATAAAATTTACTTCCGATTTTCCCTTGTGGTTAAGATCCCAATTTCGTTTAAATGCTCACATCCATATATCCACACTTTTTTTTTTACACTAGAACATCCAAACCATAACTGCTAGTCGACAGCTCTGTGTCAGTAACGACCATTACACGCAAAACTAGTTACAAAATGGACTGTAAGCAAGCTTAAAATGCAACAGAATAGAGGGACTGGTTATTTCTCCCTCTACTCTGGTTGGAAATGACTTTTTTCCAGGAAATCCCCAAAACGTAAACAGGAGGCATTTCCTGTGGGCCACATACTAGGCCTGGTTGGGAGGCCATGTCACATACAACAACAATACCATTTTTACTTTATCACCAACAGTCAATGCATCATAATAATTGCCTTTCATTAGAAATACTATCAGAACATGGCCTGGCACATGGATGGTAGGCAGACCGTGTGGGGGAGGGAAGTTGTAAAGTTGATTGCGTGACCATAGGTCTTTCATAAGAGGTACTCTACTGTTCTGGTTTGAAGGCTGGCTCTCCCAACTGCTCTGCTGCTATTGACAAGAGCACCAGAGTGAAACACACAGACAAGCTTATAGGGGGAGGACTTAAATTCAAAATCAGAAAAAACAAACACCACAAGTATCAATCTGGACCGTGTCATGGTTGGAAACTTCCTGAATTATTGTTTGTTTCATATGCAAATGGTCTGATTAAAGTCGTCACAGATTAGTAAAGACAGAAGTTTACAAAAATGATCTTGTCCACGCCTTTCAACCAAGCCAAAATAAACTTTCGGAGCACTCGAGAAATGATCTTTCGACACAGGAGCAAATGGGAGCAAATTTCTGCCACAATTTCACAAGACTACAGAAGCACGGGAATATTTCAAACATCCCAAGTTAATAACAGCTTATGTTCTTTATCTTTAATGATAACACAAATTAGGTCAAATGTGAGAGTAGTTAGCAAGCTTAACTAAGAGAATAGTTTCACTTCAGGGTGTCTGAACTAGTTGCTAGAGGGGCTGTGTCCCCAAGAAATCACCATGCTACAAGAAGAACGCCTGGTCCGAATTTGTTGGCTACTGGCTGGACCTCTGCTTGACTAGACGTATGCTTATCGAATATGACACTAAGTCATTTTCACTTGACACTTGGCATGTTGAAAAGATAACCTGCAAAAACAATTTGAAGACAAGTGTAACCTCACGGATCAGTTAGAAGACAAATTACCTCTGAAGTGTCCTAACCAAACTGTAAACATTTCTAGATGAATTGTCGTAATCAACCGTCTGCACTTTTCTTTGAAGATTCAAAGCAGAGTGAAGTTCAACTGAATAAACACTGCCAGTCTAACCACACTTACTCCAAAACCAAAAGTTATGGTCACAGAGGTCTTATAATATGAATAAAAGGCCCTACAGAGCTCTTAATTTCTGGGTCCCACTAATCCAAGGCTATGTGATTCAGCAATGGCCTTAAGAGCCTTGTGGACTGCCATGGTATGGTAGAACCACCTGTGGTGTCTCCCTCCCTGAACCCCAGCCCCAGAATACAGGCAGTGCATCAGGTCCCAGCAAGGGGCTCGCTCTCCAGAGGCACACCACCAGCATTCCTTTTATCTACCCCACCCTCCCTCCCACCACCTACCCCACAAGAGGCATGCGCCTGAGCATAATTTATACTTCTGCTCCACTGGGGGAGAGGGGAGGTGAGCATGCTGATGTGCAGATGGGGAAGAGGGTATGGGGTGTGTCTGTTGTGGGTAGCTAACTGCACAAAGAGTGTTTGAATGTGACTTGATGTGAGCAGTGGGGCAATCGAGTAGGGAGGCGGGGGGGGGCTGAGGGGCGAGCAATATGCTTGGGCTGGGATTTGATTGAGGGGGCAGGAGGGGCTACGCGAATCTGGTTGTTTTAAGCACAGCTGCCTTGTTGTTGGACTTTATTTTTTCTTTACAGTAGGGAGGGGGAAACAGGAAGGAGTTCTGTTTATGCAATCTGCTCTCTGCTTTAAATACGTGGGCTTAATATCTCCCCCCCAAAAAACTTCAGTGTCCAAATCAGGGGCCTTTTGTGGTCAAACATGGGGCAAAGGAGGAGTAAGAGCGGTTGTATGTGTGTACACGTGAAAGGTAGAAACAGTCAGCATGGGGAATAGAAGAGGCTGTCAGTGATATATTCAGCAGAACTTTGACCTTGACTCCAAGGAAACAGCACCACAACGCCTTCCTCTTTGGCACTCCTCGTCTGACTGGCTACCCAACAGCTGAGGTACCTGCTGCAGGGTCAGCCGGGGTAAAAGCCCCTTTGTGTCAGCCCGTTGCAGGCCTGGGGCAGGAGGGGAGAAAGAGGAGTTTTAACTTCCTGTCAAGGATGTCTGGCCCAGGAGACAAAAAACATAGAAAGATGGGGAAGAGAAAAGTAGGGTTGGGCGGAATGCAGGTTCATATACAGTCATACCATTTCTGTCCCTTATAAAAATGAATTTGTTGCAGCCATCTCCCTGCAAATTTGCTTCCAACTAAATAGTGTGCCACAAAATGTTGCCAGAAGTGTGCAAATGTTTGCCACTAGTGGTGAATCTGTGGCAACAATATTTATTGCCACTAGAGGCAAACTGTTTACCAGAAGTTGTTTCTGGTGAACACATGACTTCCAAGACCAATCGGGGGAATTAGAAAAATCTGTTGGGAAATGGAAACCAGGCCATCTAGTTAGCTACCTACCAAAGTTATTGGGTGAGTGTCTAACTTATTAAATCTGTATAAATGTGTTTGCTAACTAGGCATCAATTAACTCATGTTATAGAGTGAACAATTTTGTTAATATCAGTTTCAATCTGTCAGCTCTACTGACTGACTAGGCCTTGCTAACGCTTAGCTATCTGACGTTAGCCATCATATTTTTGCACAACCGTGATGGCAAATCATTAGCTAGCTTAAACACATGTCTAGCTGAATATGTTTGTCTTTTAATGGTGTCACTGTTCACCAGCATGTTAGCTAGCACAACCGCTAAGGTAGCAACATGAGCTAACTTGCCCTCAAAACTTAACTTCTGCAGATGATATCCTTCTCCTACCCGTGGTGTTGGAAGAGGCTGTACTGGGGGGGAGGATACATCAACACCCTGGAAAGATGGTGGTGCACTCCCTCATAACACTTTGACTGATAAATAGCTGTACTTTAGCTGAGTTGTGTTTGCAAACCTAGGATCATGTGCAATTACAGGTTATTCGTATCTAACAAAATAGGCCAGATCATACTAAGTTTGTTCCAATAAAAATGTTATAGTTATGTTGAGATGACATTTGAGCAATTAACTGGTGCCACAAATAACATGTGCAATGCTAGTCTTAATATGGTACATTTGACAAACAGTAAAAAAAAACAGAACCTCCATTTATCCCTCCGTTTTCCAAGAATCAATTGCAGGAATCCCGGGGCCTCCCAGAGGAGCTAAATCATTTCCCATGCTGAAAAGTATTCAGACAGTCAGCGGCTGGGTGGGAGGTGGTGGGCTAGACTTACCCATGCGCAGGATAAGGCCGGAGCCTCCAGCCAGGGTTACTGGTTTTAAGACACTCCCTCAGGGCAGATGATTTCTGTCAGTGTCTGTCCTGATGCATTTCTGACTGAACGAAGGCCTACACATTGTTCCCAACACCCTGATCAACAGTCAGGTATTTTATAATGTAAAATGGTTACGGTTGGGATCGGGGTTCAAGGTAAACTGACCCCAGATCTTCTGGTTAAGGGCGTGAGGGACAGGAAGAGGATTACCCTAGGTCAGGATGAGAGGGGGGCGGGGGACTGTGTGCCTCACTTCCTCTTCCACTGCTACTCTGTGTACTCTGTAGAGGCTGCATTCACTTCCCACTCCAGAACTGTGCATCCTTTTCTGCTGCTGCACTGATATCACTGGACAGGTGAAAGCGATCCCTTGTTGGTCTTCTGCCGTATTGCTTTCACCCATCATTTCAAATTGATGAAGGAAGGACCTACTTAGACTAAGTCTATAAAAGGTCTGTAAATCTCCTCTAGGCTATATTGAGATTCATTATCTCTCAGATCTTAACACTTAACCACTATACTGAATCTCGGCTGTGACTGTGCCGTTGTTTGAATGAGGGGATAGTATTGTTGCCTGGCTACCCAAGTGCCTTGCTCCGGCCAAATGCTATGCTACGTCACACACACACGTTACTTTTCTCCACAATTGGTCTGGATCCGAGTCCCTTCGACAATTTCTAGAACACAAGTGCATTCCAACCATTCTGATTGGTCCCAGAGCCAGAACACAGGTGGGTCAAGCTGCGTTTGGAAAATGGGTCATTGGCTTTGATACTCTGGTTAGAGATGATCCAATCACGTATGACTTTGTTTTGTACAACACCCCTAATTTTAACATCGCCACACAGATGACAACGATGGCAGTCTCTGACTGAAGTATGTTGTGAACAGAGCAGCGGAAGAATTCCAGTTGATTAGTCAGGCAAATAGCACTGAGGGAAATGGCAATTCAATGAATGAATGGGATAGACAGAGGGGAAAAAGACTACTTCAGCCATAATAACTAGATGGAGCGACTGCTGTATGAAAATGAGCCATCTAGAAATACATGGTCGACAAAGCTTCCTCGCATGAGCCATACAATGATGATTAGAGTGAATAACAATGCATCTTATGAGATGTTGCCAATCTATAATATGTTCTGTTTAGATGAAAGGAACTGTGACACACAAACAAGGCTTAGGGGCTGGCTAGTTTACACTTCAGATAGAAGCAGCATCTCAAATATTCCCTTCAAGAAGAGTGGTCCATAAGGCCCGGACTATGGGAGGTAGAAAGGTAGTGCAAGAGAGGGGGGGGACAGCGGGGGCTGCTTTTACAGGCACAACGGGCTACCACAACACTTCTGCAAACCCCGGACCTGGAGAGGAGTGGCAGAGAGGAGCAGAGCGGCGGGGCATGACAGAACTATGCTGAACTTCTTCCACTGAGAGGAGCAACTGCCGCCACATAAATTAACAAAATGGCAGCCATAACAATAAGTGGTCAGATCAGATCCACATAGACAGTGCACATTGTATTCATACAAGGGCTCAGTTGGGATTGAGAGTACCTCTGACACTGGGGATCAGATGAGAATGCTGAGACATGATTAGAACTGCAGTTCCAGGTCAAGGTGTTAGCCAATAGGAGCAAGGCAGGAAAGAAAGATGGGCCTACACAGCAGGTGTGTTTCTGACACACATTACTGTAACTCAATAAATCCTGGTTTGAATTCAAATTAAACTACATTACGTCTACATTTAGAGATTTGTGTGCCACTCAAACTGCTGTGGGAACAATCAGACTGATTTAGTGGATATGGAGGAGAATGAAGTACCTTTCCTTTTACACATGGGCTTATATATGAAATGATAACCATTTATTTCCCCACAAATCTGCCAAAATATCATTATTGACTCCTTTCAAGTGAGAACTTTTCTAAGGATAGCATGCCAGCTAACTGCCTCTTCAAACGGTGCCTCTGAGCAACTTAAATTGTCATAACAGTACTTTACCAATTAAGTCCCGGTAGTAGTTTGAATAATATATAATAACATATGCCAGGGATCATCAACTAGATTTAGCAGCGGGTCCTTTTTTTCTTGAGTGGATGGTCGGAACATAATTACAAATAATTTGTTGACAGCAAACTAACCGCAAGAAGCTCAAACAGATATATTTGACGAAAACAATTTCTAACCTTGATTACATTTGTATAAGATCACGTGAATATATTATGCGCTGGAAAACTTGGGAACAGATTTCCAAAATTAAAATGACGTGGAGCTGATTTTATGGTGTTTACAGTCCAACAAATTTAAAAACAAACATGTTTTTTTGGGGGGGGCTCAGAAAACTTTGGCCCACGTGCCACCAGTTGAGGAACCCTGATCTATGCCATTTAACAAACTTGTATACAAAGTGAATTACAGTGCATACATCGATTCCCCGGTGGGTCAGGGAATCGAACCTACTAAAGTGGCTTTACCAGCACCATGCTCTACCAACTGAGCAACAAAGTGACCACTGTGCAACTGAAACCAGAAGTTAATGTAACAGTATTGCTGCCATCCCTCTCCTTGTCCCCACCTGGGCTCGAACTAGTTACCCTCTGAACACAACTGCCTCCCATTAAGCATTGTTACCCATACCTCCACAACTGCCACGGCCCTAGAGTGAAAACGCAACCCGTGCGAAACGCTAATTAGCTAGCCTTTTCACACCGGTTACATAAAGACGCCTTGGACGGGCCACCGCTTCCCAGCATGCATTGCCCTACTCATCAAAGCGGGTTGACGGAAACTAAGCTAATCTTTACAGCAGAAAAAAATAGGTCACTGTACACAAGGCCGCCCCAGTGTTCATTGTCAATGGGGCAACTGTCTTAAATGGTCAAAATGGCTACATCGAATTTGTCTTTTTCTCAACTATCTCCCACCTTACATTTTACGTTTCGTTTCTTGGGGCTGGTCTTTAGGGATCCACAGTGTATGCTGGTTAGGGTCCTGTAGTTACATATGCGGCTAAGATCGATGACTGGGTTTTGCATCTTAAAATAACAAAAACATGATTGGGATTTAAGAGCATTGTTTATATGCACGACACTTCCAGGCATCAAATATGATCTTGAATACTTCTGGTCAAACCACAGGTTCCAGACGAAAGATAGAGATGAACCTGCATAATATCATTCAAATGTTCTCACAGGGAGAAGAGATACCTTTCGAAGTACACTTGTGGCAGGATGGAGCAGAAATGCCAAGTTCATCATCCTACGAATGAGCTTGAACTAATACATGGCCCTGAAAGAAAATGAACCATCTTGTTTTCGGTATACATTTAAAATAAATGTTTAGAGCTAATAAACTGCTTTATGATAAAGATTAGTCAAAAACAGTTAACTAGTAGTGGGGTATAAAGAACTCCATAGCACTGGTGCCACTGCCAAAAACTTTTGTTCAACAGAACCCCACCGCACTTACACCCGGCCCCTTCATAAAGTCAACGCAGCTATACAAGTCCGTCGGAAAGCAGTACCTCAACAACCACAAGAAAATGCAGACTATGGGAGAAGCCACAATACTGAATAACATCTGTCCCGCCCGCCATACCCGGGGCCTCTTATCTGTTGGCTGAGTGGGCCGACATACATTAGAAGCTGCCATCTTAGGTTAGAGACTCCGCAAAAGGTGGGGGTAGTACTTCGGTGATATTTCATGGGATTCTCGATTATCAATTAACGTAGCTTGTTCGTTCAACAAAACATCGTTATTTACTATGCGAATAGTTTTCGTTAAAATATCCATTCGTCCTTGTTCTATTATAAAGGGTTGAAAGTAGACACTGGCAACACGCATTATGCGAACTCTGGCTGATTACAACATAATGGAGAGGGAGAGTAACAAGGTCGGGAAAATGTTGGAAAATAATGCCCGCTTGTATTTAGAAATTCAGCCACCCACAATACAGCAGCAGGTGTTTTAAAATCGAAAAACGCTGGATGAACAGAGGGTAACAAGTTAAGAAAGTTGTCCATAATACCGTAGCTACACATCTCTTGATAAATAAGCCTTCTTATCAAACTTTAAAACGCGGAAACGCATGAAACAAACTGCAACCGGTTTACTTGCTGTTGAGCAAAGTGGCATTCGCCATCAAAGTAGCCCATTAGCACATGATTAGCCTCTGGGCTAGCAGCAAGACAATGAGGGCTATGATACAGTGGTCAAATGTTGGCTACAAGCACAACTTCACTATAAGCAATGGGCAACCTCCAACTAGCTAGCAGCGGGCTAATTAAGCTACATTATTAAGCACGTTTTGGACGGAAACGCACCGCTAACCTCAGGTTATTCCCTTCAAAATACGAAATTATCTTTAACCATCGAAGCCGAAACTCAGTGTTTTGATTCAAACCCATGTACTTTAACAATTATATGGATATATCAGGGCGAAAATATAGAAGGCTAACTAAACAGGGATGACCGTCTGGCCTCAAGCAACCCCCTGTCCATCGTCCTATAAAACACTGCGGACAGGCTACTTTTCACACCGTCGTTATCAAGTTAAATCCCATGTGAATACTCAATTTATGAAGTACAAGTTTAACTATAGTCAAAATCCGATTGTGTGGTTTGCAATAACAAATTGCCTGTTTGTCACAGTGCATCCAGGGAATCTCCCCCGCGCTAGCAATCTATACTAAGGTTACTCACTCATTCATCTCGGCCACTGACTCACCTCTACGTTCGAGCCACCTCGTGTCTCACTAGCTAGCGCAACACACAATTAGCTAACCCAAGCTAACGAACACTCACTCTTGTCTATTGTATTACAAAGGAAAAAGTCACAATTCAACATTTCTAAACTCAAGTTGTTCACATTTGTCTGTGCTTACTGAGAGAGCTCACCGTGTTGGCTAATATTCTTCACTTGGTGAAAAAACTCAGGACTCACTCCGCTCAGTGCAGCGGGTTACGAGCTAAACTTGCTAACTGTAGTTAGCATTTTAACATGGTAATTTACGGACGTTCAATGACTTGTTCTAAATGAGAGGGGCAACACAATTCCCTTTTCAGAATAAGTTTTTCACAAAGTTGTTTACTAAATAGACGTCCCAACTACCAAACCAACTTCCATGGTAGATTAAAAGTCGATTTTAAGTGGGATCTAGTTTTCAAACATTACTATAAAATGGTTATTTACAGGTAAGAGTAACACACAACTAGCTCATTTACCATGTGAACAAACTGAACTGAGGGAGTACGGAATCCAACCATTTAAAAAGAGCATTGCTCGCTTACCCAACTAGCTTGGTCAGTTCAGGGTTTCGCAAATTAACTCCCGTAGTAGCGATCTCCAGTAAATTCCTTTCTGGTCCGTTTATAAATAAATTCAAGTTATTTTATAAATGTTCGGCGTGTCGTTATCCCTTCCTCACCGACTCTGCCTCTCTCCTTTGTGTTAATTTCCCTCAAATCGAGTTTAATCCGATCGATCCCGGCGGTCGCGTTCTCGAGTCCTCTCCTCCAGACATTCGCTCACCTTCTACGGGTAGGGGGCGCGTTCATGGCTCCAATGGATAAACATGCGTGCGCGTGATGACCCTACTGGGCTGTGACGAATGTGCACTTTATTATTCATTTATTATAGACGCTATTCAATATATACCTTTTCATTTCTTATTTCGGCGTAGGGTTGTAGGAGTTATTCATACATTTTGTTGTAATTTTGTAAATCATTTCCCGTGTACAGATGCTAATAAAAGCGTGGCAAAGCAGAGTTGTGTAACGGAGTAAGAAAACATGTGTCGTGGATTCAAGTTGCTTCTCAAATGATAAACCCTATCACTTTTCAGGGGATAATAATATATATATATATATATATATATTAAATCTGTTTCAACCTGAAATGATGGACCTGTAAAAGCTCCACACGAGTTTAAGACAAGCGTTCTCAAATGAAATCTGTACCACCTGCAATGAGTGGATGTTGTTTTTGTGCATGGTGCATCAGTTCGACCCCCGAGAATTGAGGTTCCTTATTCCATGTCAACTGCAGATTAATAATTATGATAATTAGAGATGGACATCATACACATTTATTCTACTTGGTCCCTTGGGCACGCGCAAGGCCAACCCGAGGCCCTGTTGTTTTCAGAGTAGTTTCATACCTTTTACCATAATAAAAAGCTAAACATGTGCAACCAATTGCGATAGAAATATATCAAGGTGAAGAAATACGCCTTTCACACAATCACACTTTTGTGAAGGTCTCTTCCTTGATGCATTGCACACTACCTTACATACGAATCATCAGGCAAGTAACCCGGATGTCCCTTGCCCGGCCATTCATTTGCTTATCATAACAATCTGCCCCACAAGACTTATGTATTTGAAGGCGCACCCACTCCCTTTCTGTGTGCCCAATGTCCTCTCAAATCCACTGTTTATTTTACTTATGCTTGTAAATATTCCAATGGATTAGTTAAACATTAAGTTTTTTTGCACAGCATTTAATAGTTTGTCTTTAAAAATACATGTAGTTTGTGCTTGTGGGTATAATTTGCCTGTGAGAAGGCCATCTTGATTTCACAACTACTGTGAAGGTCACTACTCTAATTGCATTCACTAAAATCAAACTTTCATTTTCGAAATGGTTCATAAAATTAAATGCAGGAATACTACCTCTACCATTTCAGACAGTTCACTAATCTGTTAAACACAAGCTTTTCACATTTCATTCCTTTACTGCTTTGAAAAGTAGGTCATGAGATGTGTTCACCTTTAACATAAACTGTCGCTGTGCATGACCTCCAACAAAAGCCCATTTCAAGTTACATTCAAATGTTGGGCGATATAATGGGGATGAATAAAACAAATATCTCAGTCTCTATTGCTGACTGCAATCCATTTCCACCTGAAACTAATTTGCTGTATTGTAAGCCCATTTGAGAAACGGCAGGGTAGCCTAGTGGTTAGAGCATTGGAATAGTAACTGGAAGGTTGCAAGTTCAAATCCCTGAGCTGACAAGCTACAAATCTGTTGTTCTGCCCCTGAACAGGCAGTTAACCCACTGTTCCGTCATTGAAAATAAGAATTTGTTCTTAAATTAAGATTTTTAAAAAAAATGTCGCAGTGTTACTTTCAGAATGGTGTTGAAATAATTTGTATATTCAGTAATAACATAGGAGACCAAGAAATTAAAATCACACATTTGATGTGAAAATGTTTGAATTGCACCCAATTGGTTGCCGATACCTGAGAAGCATGCAATGCAGAGAAGTGTGTTGTAAAACCAGTTGAATTGGTACTGGCTGCATGTGGCCCCCCTTTAGTTCATATTGATATTAAGGAGAGGGCGCGGTGATCATTTGGGAACGAAGCCTGCAATTCCAAAACTCCACACAGCTTTGAGGACATGCATTCTATGTGTTTCACTTTATATATTGAGAAATCAAAGCTACAATACAGTATGGATCCATATATAATTGTTTCATTCATATACCAACACAGAAACAGAAAATAACTATAGGGGATCAAAGGCAAAATATAAATTCTACAAAGGAAATTACAAAATGTACATCTTAAACATAGCAATTTTTTTCCCCTACATGACAATCAAATGATATTTAAGCTTAGAATGTTTTATTATAGTTTATTGTGATAGCATTTTTTTCATTTTTAAGAAGAACCAACACAGCAAATAAATGTCGAGGGGGGTCACATAGATACTCCAGGTTTGGCTTTTCCCGCGACCCTCTGACGACAGACGAGATGTTCACCATAATATCTACTAACAGAACGCACAGCCAAAGAAAGCAAGGCTGTACACAGCCACTCACACACACCTACAGGAAAACGCTGCTCTGCACCGACGCTCCACAGCGGACTGCATGAAAAACAAATTCCCGAAGAGAAAAATATATATATATGCAGGCTTGTAGGTATAGACATACGCAGGTTGTTTGTGTGTAAGGACACATGTATGCATTTAAGCATGCATGTACTGTTGAAATCTGTGTATGTATACATTTAGAGTATGCAATGTGTGTTTTAATGTAAGAATGTGTCTATGAGCATGTATAAGAATACGCAAATTGAAGTTACTGGAATGATTCCGCCGCAACCTGGTTGTTTCTCATTTTTCTCACTCTTCTGCTTTCCCAATCTTTCCGTTAAGGCAAACAGCTGAGATCTCTTATCCGAGCAGAGGTGATCAAATTCTGGTATTTGTGGTTATTGAACACAGGTAAACACAAAATGTTGGCATTAAAATAGATGCAGAATATTGAGCCAAAGTTTCTATACACAGTCATAGCAGATCGAGGGCACAGAGATAGAGGGGAGGGGCAAGGCAGGTGGCAGGACAAAAAGTAAATTAAGTAAAATATGATCTTAAAATGGTGTCAAAGCAGGGGTTTTTTTTTGTTTTTTTTTGCAATACTGTTGCAGTTTCAAGCTCTATTCGTACAGTATAGATGTTCCCAGCAATTTCAAAGAATTCTAGCTTGGTCAACATACACTAAAGCAAGAAAGGATAACTAACTATATATACACACAGAATGTGACTGATAAATAGAGATTTAAAAAGAGTCCTGCTTTTTTTTCCTTTTCTTCCTTAAACTTCACTTTAGACATGGCCGCTACTTCCGACACAGCTGTTTCTTTTATTTCAAACTTAGAGTTCACCCAACTTCCCCAAAGCTTTCTTTCTCCCACATGAAACCGATTAAAATACTATTGATGACCAACATTGTAGTGTTAAATACAATTAAGCTTTTAAGTCAAAAGGGCACAAAAAAAATCCTTACTTGGGAGTGAAAAAAAAAGACATTATCCACAACTGTCTGACAGATGTACAGATAGATATGATGAGTCCCAATCTTAAAGCACCCTGCCTGTTTCAACACAACAGTAACAACCTATCAATCTACAACCAAGACAGGCTCCAATGCTCTTATACAGGGGCATGTTTTGCACCAGGACCAGGGTACTTTAATGTGTTTTGCTTGGTATTTTTGACTGACAGACACCTAGTACACGATTAGACTCTCCATTGGCAAGGCTGTGGGGAGGGGTTAAGAAAATGTTAGTGAGCCCGACCAGTCCAGTAGAAACACAAGGGGCGGGGCAAGGTGGGGTGGTATGGGACAGAGGGGCGAGGGGTGTTCAGCAGCATCCCCCGCCGGCCTGTTGACCCCCCTGGCTACCGGAGAGAGTGGAGTTGGTGGTAGCGTGCTGGGGCCCGATCTTAATACCGTTAGCCTGCCGAGACAAAACCACAACAATGCAACCGGTTAGTGGATTCAGGCAGTCAGGAAAATGGATCGTGATGGTCAGGTGTGATTTGATGATTCAAGTTTGAGTGTTTGTGTTTTTATGGGGTGGATGAATTGGACATCATAACAAGCAATATCAATGGTGACAAATTCTCTTTGGCTCACAGTCACAGTCCTTTGTGTGGGAGAGGTGTACGCGCACACTCAGCAGCAGCCAGCGGCACTTTCATCCATCGCACTGCTTTCATCTCCCCAGCCCTTCAGTGGCTGAAGAGAGCGCAGAGCGGCGGAAAGGCAGCACTCCACTGTGAGCCTGGGCTGCTGTGGTTTTCAGCAGTAGTAGTAGTAGCTCTTAAGGAAACTCTGCATCGCTCTAAATCAGATTTATAGTGTTAAGGGAGGAGGTGGTGGAGGGGGTTTCTCACTACGTTTGCCAGTGAGCGTCAGGGATTCTAGCCAGGGCTTCCCCCTTCGTCAGTCAGCTGATGTGGTTTGGACCGTGTGCCTGGCCTCGTTTTTTCTCTCTCCCCCCTCTCTTTTTTTACTCTTTCCTACTACTCTAATAAAAAGCATACCCAATGGCTGCTCAGGGGCTCGCCTCCTTCAGGCTGGCTGTAACCTTGTGGGATGTGAGGAATTTATGCGCTGGCCAGTAGCCAGGGCTAGCGGAGTGAGGCAAGGAGGGAGAGAGGGAGGGGAGAAGGGAGAAATGGAAGAACACACGGTGGAAGTTTTGCTTGGCAGACTGGAACCTGCTTTGCTTCATCTTTCTCTGAAGGAGGGAGAGAAGGAGTGTGGACTGCTGCAAATAAGCTTCTGCCTCGAAAATATGAAGTGCAGAGAAGGACACATCGTCTCGCAGAACTATGTGGCTACGTAATAGGTTTAGCTAGCTAACACAATGGCTTTCTGGCCTTCAAAATGACCTTTGTTAGATAGGACAATATCCAATGGCTGTTCTGTAAAGGTGTTCTCCTTATTTACAGCCTCTACACTTGGTTTACGACGTGGACTTAGGGCACTACAAAAGGAGCAAGGGTGTTTGACCACTTGCCCATACCTCAGTTGATGACTTAATGGAAAAGATAAGCTATGTCAAGAAGATGGTATTTGTCAAAGTAGCAGTGTACAAAATGGACACTAAACGCATTTCTCTATCATGTCAAATTACCTCATTGTTGATGTCGAAGACACCCTCCTGAATCTTCTCGTATATCTCCTTCGCTGTGTTGATGAATGCCTGAAAAGGAGACATAGCCAAGTTAGTACAGGACCGTTTCCCATGCTTGTTCAATGACTCAAACAATTAATGAACATGTACCTGTGGAACGGTCATTAAGACACTAACAGCTTACAGACGGTAGGCAATTAAGGTCAGAGTTATGGAAACTTAGGATACTAAAGAGGCCTTTCTACTGACTCTGAAAAACACCAAAAGAAAGATGCCCAGGGTCCCTTGCTCATCTGTGTGAACGTGCCTTAGGCATGCTGCAAGGAGGCATGAGGACTACATGTGTGGCCAGGGCAATAAATTGCAATGTCCGTACTGTGAGACACCAAAAGACAGCACTACAGGGAAACAGGACGGACAGCTTGTAGGCCTGTTGCAAGACAAATCCTCACCAGACATCACCGGCAACAACGTCGCCTACGGGCACAAACCCACCATTGCTGGACCAGATAGGACTGGCAAAAAGTGCTCTTCACTGACAAGCTGCGGTTTTGTCTCACCAGGGGTGATGGTCAAATTCACATTTATCGTCGAAGGAAAGAGCGTCACACCGAGGCCTGTACTCTGGAGCGGGATCGATTTGGAGGTGGAGGGTCCGTCATGGTCTGGGGCGGTGTGTCACAGCATCATCGGACTGAGCTTGTTGTCATTGCAGGCAATCTCAACACTGTGCGTTACAGGGAAGACATCCTCCTCCCTCATGTGGTACCCTTCCTGCAGGTTCACCCTGACAGGACCCTCCAGCATGACAATGCCACCAGCCATACTGCTCGTTCTGTGCGTGATTTCCTGCAAGACAGGAATGTCAGTGTTCTGCCATGGCCAGAGAAGAGCCTGGATCTCAATCCCTTTGAGCATGTCTGGGACCTGTTGGATCGGAGGGTGAGGGCTAGGGCCATTCCCCCCAGAAATGTCTGGGAACGTGCAGGTGCCTTGGTGTAAGAGCAGGGTGACATATCTGGCAAATCTGGTGAAGTCCATGAGGAGGAGATGCACTGCAGCACTTAATGCAGCAGGTGGCCACACCAGATTGACTGTTACCTTTGTTCAGGGACACATTACTCCATTTCTGTTAGTCACAGGTCTGTGGAACTTGTTCAGTTTATGTCTCAGTTATTGAATCTTATGTTCATAGAAAACGCAGTTGACAGTGAGAGGACCTTTCTTTTTTTGCTGAGATATATGGGTCTCGTTGACTGAATAAGCTCTAAAGAGTGGGATATACAGGAGTTTAGGATGAGAGGCATTAGCACATGAGGCTCTGGCTTGTTGCCACAAAAAATCAATCTACAGCACTCCACTGTAAGAACAACGCGAGCAGACGTATAAACAGAGAAAAATCATCAACTGTAATGACGGATTGGGCCTGTACGATCGGTTTCTTTCAGTTGTACAGTACTAACATTCAAAGACCATTGATTTGGGAGTTCTAACCTGAATTTACACCCTAGTTTAGGCCGTATAATCATAACCTTACGTACACCTCAAACGAGCCTAGGGCAGGGCCCCCCACTACAGTAAATACTGACTGAAATTCATATTTTTAGCACTGAGTGAGTGAGGCCTGCTGCAGAATCTGAAAACAAATGTCTACCTCAGCTCAGGAGGCCCGGCCTGGTCCTGTCTCTACCCTCCCTGCCTCTTCATGCATTAACATATTAAACAGCAACAGATGTTTCCCTCCGCCTGAGGCAGAGCGCCCCCACCTGGCCATAGAGACCCAGGGCATAACACAGGGACCCAGCATTAGCCTCAGCACAGGCAGAGAGCACATCTCTCTTCACATAGTGCTTACCGTAGGGTCAATGGAATATAAAAGAACATCCACCCACCCACCATGCCTTCTAAAAGATGAGGCATGATTGGCTTTCAGCTGTCGTGGCAGACAGGGGAGCGGAGGGGGGGGTTATGAATATGGATGAGCTATAAGTGGGCGATGTACACGTCACGTCGCGAAGAGGGAGATGGAGGAGGAGAGGTATCGGGAGGATTCAGGGGACACTAATGAGACAAATTAATCATACCAGGGGTTTCTGCAGCAGGGAAGGGGGAAAGGCGGCAGAGGGGGAGGGGGGGGTGGGTTCTATAAACCAGTCTCTCCATTCCTTAACTCCTCAGAAAGAGAGTCTGGCTACCCAGCACACTGGAGAACAGACGTGCATGTGTGCGTCGGTGTGTGTGTGTGTGTGTGTGTATTTGTCTGAGCAAGAAAGGGGGGGTATATTAATGGGCAAATGTGTGAGTGTGAGAAAAAGTTAACACACACAATAAATAGCACAGTGTGAGCAGGAGGTACCTCTTCTACGTTGGATGCAGTCTTGGCGGAGGTCTCCATGAAGATGAGGCCGTGCTCTCTGGCGAAGGCCTCTCCCTCCTCCTTCTTCACCTCTCTCCTGGACTCCAGGTCACTATGGGGACAACAAAAACACTTGATATATACAATACCATAGACCTGCGCTACGCTAGTACGGTCTTGTTTTGCACCAAATGATCTGCTAATTCATTCTGTCACTTTTGCCAGTTAGGAGATATGTCATCTAACTAGAGGAGACAAGAGCACACACAGGGAGCAGGGGCTGTGAAACTGGGTGGGCGCATTTCAATTGTCAAAAATGACTACTTCTCCCCTTTTCCTTTCCTTCATCAGCAATTGTATCATAAAAATGACCCGGTGAAAGCAAATTACACAGTCAAGCATTCACCATTTTGATTTGGCATCGTCAATAGATCTGAAAGTGTAGGTTAAGAAGAGGAAATTAGGAAAGGGTGACATTTCAGACTTTTGAGGCGCACCCAGTTTAGCCATGACAACCATGACAGGGTTGTTCGGTAACCACGAGTGACAGGGAGATGAATCTGACCTCTTGTTCCCAATGAGCATGATGACCATGTTGGAGTTGGAATGTTGGCGAGCATCCTCTAACCAGGTTGTTAAGTGGTTGAAGGTGTCCCTTCTGTAATAAAAGGAACATTGGAGCAACACTGAGCATAAGAACACAATACATGGTCCTTTTCTAGTAAACTAATACATACAAATGTAATTCATTAGGTGAATGTAGGTCCCTTTTGGAACAAAAAAAGTGGATCTACATGAGCAAAATAAAAGGACATTGGCGGGAGAAAATGCATTCAATTAAACCCCAATGTATTATACAAACATCAATCTCAGTCGCTCTAACTATGGTTAAACTGAAGTAGCTGGATAAGATATTACTTTTCCTTTCCTCCTAAACAAATGCATTAAAAATACATAATTCTCCTTGTTTTTTTTATTGGTCAAGAGCAACTTTCATGACCTGAATCCTAAGGGAGGACCTTGGGTGAGGAAAGTTGACTTCGTTACCACAGTGGTCCTAGTGTTTATATAGAATGATAAGGCCTGGGGAGAAAATGGCCGCAAGACTGACCTTGTGATGTCGTACACTAGCAGGGCGCCGGCTGCCCCTCTGTAGTAGGACCGAGTGATTGAGCGGAAGGATTCTTGGCCGGCCTGAGAAAAACATTTTAATTTATTTTTTTAAACACGCACACAAACAGATATAGTACACACACAGAGACGCTCAGTTCAAGTAAAGACAGAGCTCATTCATGACCTGTTTTACTCATTCATGACCTGCCTTGTCCCTACCCCACTCTTCCAGTCCAGGCTTCCTAGTCCCTACCCCACTCCTCCAGTCCAGGCTTCCTAGTCCCTACCCCACTCCTCCAGTCCAGGCTTCCTAGTCCCTACCCCACTCCTCCAGTCCAGGCTTCCTAGTCCCGACCCCACTCCTCCAGTCCAGGCTTCCCAGTCCCTACCCCACTCCTCCAGTCCAGGCTTCCCAGTCCCTACCCCACTCCTCCAGTCCAGGCTTCCCAGTCCCTACCCCACCCCTCCAGTCCAGGCTTCCCAGTCCCTACCCCACCCCTCCAGTCCAGGCTTCCCAGTGTCTTTCCCTAATCCATACACATTCCTAACACAATAGAAATTCTCAACTAGAGCGCCATTATTCCAAAACCAAGCTTCCTGGTTTTCCCTCTGCAGCTAGGCAGAGCACAGGCAAGCCCCTGTCACAGTGTACAAAAGGCTCCTGTCTTTCTCTACGTCCCATCCCTGACTGACTGACTCCTCACAAACAAGGGGCCCACTGTGTTCCACACAGCCCATAACATAACATGCTACCACTTCGGCCAATCACAACTCCCCGTTCTCTCGCTCTCCAGTCAGTGGTTGGTTTGTACAGCAGGCAGGCAGACAAGACCTGTCTGTAGATACCATTGTCAGTGTTTCATAAGGTGGCTTCCCTCTTCCCTGGATAGCTGCTGATGACTATTGAGTCTGGATCTTCTCTACCTCTTCTGTTCTGTTCTCTTCTGGCCTGGCAGCAGGTGAGTGCAAGCCAGGCAGCCAATGCCCCAGCACATTTGAATTCAATAAGGCCCAGTCAGTCCCTCCGTTAGTCCATGGCAACAGTCCCCCGAGGCAGCTGCTAACATTGGAGCTAATGGAGGCCATTGTGAATAAATGATGAATGACACTTTTATGCCTGCCATCTGCCAGAGCTCAAAGGTTACAGGAAGGCCAGAAATGCAGATTTTGTCTATTACATCACCCCCAGGGCAGGCAGTGCCTCCCGGCTCCTCCTCCTGTGCGCACACACACACTGATAAGGCTACACGGCCAGTACACACACCCTGTGTTTGATTGTGACTCTGTCTTGGCAGGGTGGACATGTGGTGGTCTGGGATGTAGGCTAAACCACAGAGAATTCTAATGGAAGGGATAGTCATAGTGGTGTGTTGAAAATACCCATAAGCCTTTGTTATGTTCGAACCCCGGTCTCCAGATATTACATTTACGTCATTTAGCAGACGCTCTTATCCTGTGCAACTTACAAGAGCAATTAGGGTTACGTGCCTTGCTCAAGCAGATTTTTCACAAGGTCGGCTCGGGGATTCTAACCAGCGACCTTTTGGTTATTGACTGGTCCAACGCTTTTGAATTTCTGCTGAATTACAGCCTTACCCTTTCCATCAACCAAAAAGTTACCATGTGGCCTAGAAAGTACACAGCAGCAGCAGGCACTACATCGGTGGCCCAGAAGGCCTCTCTAGGGCCTAGGACTCTACTACCACCACCCCCACCATCCATCAGCATTACTGCTGTGGGATTCTATTCTTATTAGTAAGGCTGTGTCTCCCCCTACAGGCCAACATACATACTACACCAGATCATCTCCTGCAGCGTTCATATTTTCTCAGCACTGCACAGGGACTCACCAGAAGGGCACAATGAGAAACCTTAATTATCACTTCACACGTCAACCTTCACGTCTAAAAACACCATTCAAAATCTCTAAATAGTAAATGTCACAAGGACATAGCTGAGAGAGTCTATTTGAAAAGAGGGTGAAAAGTGTCAACAGCCAACTGACATAACGCTGTTGTGTAGGCGCAGTAATTCTTTCCTTTGCAACATGTCCATGCTGACACATGCATATCGGGGGGGGGGGGGGGGGGAGCTAGTCCTGCTGTACAAGAGTCCATTAGGGAGATACCCCATATTGGAACTAATATTTAAGACTATTTTAATGCTGTATGTGTTGAGTTCAGAGAAGAAAAAAAAACAGACTTGTCTTGTTAGACTTGGTGGGTTATATTGGGTGAATTACACACTGAGTGGGTGCCACTCATCATACAACATGGATGTGATCGTCACTAGGTGGAAAACCTTCACTTTGATAAGATACATTAGCACAAAAACAGTATTCATACATTAATGATTACAGTTTACTCCATAAGTTCAATTCAGATAAAGTTCAAATTCCATTTAATTGAAACGGGACAGTATAATACTGGCTACATTTAGGGAGTCAAATAAATAATAAACACTGACCAATTTGTAAAATACTAATAATCCTTTCAACATATGTTTTTTCAACAGGGTGACAAAAAAAAAGTGGTTAACAAAAAGGAAAATAAAATTGCGTCATCTAGGCTGGACGCGGTGCGAGAATTAAGGCTAACTGACAGGCTCACCGCTGAACTCGCCATCGTTCTTCTCGAACACGGAGGACATAAAACAATAGAGTTAAGACTGATATCGATTGAGACATTACATATTCTACTATACGCTTTTCATTAATGCGAAATTCCTGTTATTTTTCGAAAATGTCTCAAAAACAAGAGTATATCTGAAATGTCAACGGAACACTGAGCGTAGCACAAGTTTTTTATTTTCAAAACCTTTTACAATTAATTCCACTCATGACATGTTATTTTTGCGACCCGCGGAAACAACTTTGCAGACCACCACATGTAATAATCCTCAAAGGTTGCTGCGAGAAAGCGGCACCGCTCTGTCAACAGACCTTGTACTTATTATCGGACGCATTAGGTTACAAAATACGACTTTTTGGATATAATGTTAATGAAACATATTTGTCTTGGTAAATGTGCTTATAACATACATGAAATGACCAAAGTCTTTGTTAAGCCACTCTGGGCAGACATCAATACATTCTTCTTCATCGTTCCTGACAACTGGATGCTATCACAAACAGCCCCAAGGCGTTGAATAATGTCAATATCAGTTGCACAACGTTTTGAAATATAGTGCTACACTGTGCCCTAATGAATACCATTAAGGAGTCAACTGTATTCAGGTAAAAATCACATCTGTTAATATGGTACGGGGCAGGTATCTTACCGTGTCCCAGATCTGCAGCTTGATCTGTTTACCGTCTATAGTGATCATCCGCGCCCCAAACTCCACACCTGGGAAAGACAACCACCAGGTTACATAGTCAGTCTACAACTCTGTTGGTCCAGGAGTTTTTCCATGGCTACGTGATCGGAGCAGAAAAAAAAATAATGAACAGGCCCCTAGTTCTAGGCTAGTATTTCATGGTCAGAAAAAAGTCCTGGTCCATAAGCTAGATATCAGCTTCCACCACATATACACCCTGGCTAAAAGCCTATGGTATATCGAGGTTACAGCAGAGATTGTCTGATCTACTACACTAGCAGACACTGGTCAAACTAGTACACATTAAATCATTAAAATGCTAATACATCTCGCTCTCTCCTAATGCCAACACATCTCCCTCATCTTTACAGGTTAGACCAGAGGCGAGGGATGAAAATCCTTAAGAAATGAATTAATACGCTGAGGGGATCTGAGCGGAATGCTGAGATGATTTAATTGAGGTCCCTCCAGCACATCTAGGCAGTGTAGAAGCAGGATACATTTTAAAATCGCAGTCGGTCATTAAACGTTATAATGAATAATGACATGTGTGATATAAAGGAGTCTTACCGATAGTGAGGTCATGCACCGGCTGAAACCGCTTGTCCGTGAACTGTAATAATAGGCATGATTTCCCAACACCTGCAAAACAAACATGCACGGTTAAACAGAGGCACACATACATGAACAAATAGGGGCTTTGTCTGCATAGGGGAAATTCTACAGTAAGGAAATTACGCAGACACTCATGTCTTTCACTTAAAGATGTCAAAGTTTAACAAAAACCATACAACTCTAAGCACAATTATTTGTTTTTTGCACTTAACCCCTATTTCTCCTTAATATCCAACTGGTAGTTACCATCTTGTCCCATCGCTGCAACTCCCCTACCGACTCGGGAGAGGCGAAGGTCGAGAGCCTTGCATCCTCAGAAACACGACCCAGCCATGCCCCACTGCTTCCTGACACTGCTTGCTCAATCCGGGAGCCAGCCTCACCACTGTGTCGGAGGAAACACCATACAACTGGAGACCGGATGCGCGTTCATGCGCCCGGGGCGCTACAAGGAGTCGCTAGAGCGCGATGGGACAAGGACATCCTGGCCAGCCAAACCCCCCCCCCAACGACGCTTGGCCAATTGTGCCTTACGGGTCTCCGGGTTGCGGCCGGCTGCAACAGCCCGGGATCGAACCCGGGTCTGTAGTGATGCAGTGCCTTAGACCGCTATGTCACTCAGGAGGCTGCACAAGGACGACTTTTAACAATTAAACCAGAAAATTTGACAAAAACACATTCCCTGGAAGAACAGTGAAGGCGCAAAGTTTGGTAACAAAATTAGTTGTTTCTGTTACCAAACTCTGTATTTGCACTGTTCTTCCAAGTAAATGTGTGTCAATTGTTAAAAGTAGTCCTTGTACATAGAGTTTTATGGTTTGTTAACCTTAGAAACCAATGGATTTTGTTTGGCATACATTTTAAAGTGAAAAATTAGAGTCGCAGGGTAATTCCTTTACTGTGGAATTTCCCACGACTAACATTAGCTAGTCACACACACACTCTGTAAAACCAGCCACTCTGGTCAGCTGTACCAAAAAAAAGTGTCCTTTTAAATAGTGAACCAACATGTTTTCAGCACTTTTATTTCCACGAATGATCAAAACTCATTTTCTCATGCTCTCTCATCCCTCTGCAGCAGACGCAGTGAGCATTATCTTTGGAACATCAAATTGCAAAACATATAGCATTGAGACATTTTATTTTACCTTTATTTAACCAGGTAGGCCAGTGAAAGAGGTGTTGGCTTTGGGGATGACCAGTGAAATATACCTGCTGGAGCACGTGCTACTGTTGGGTGTTGCTACAGTGACCGGTGAGATAAGGCAGAGTTTTACCTAGCAAAGACTTAGATGACCTGAAGCCAGTGGGTTTGGTGACAAATATGTAGCGAGGACCAGCCAACAAGCATACAGGTCGCAGTGGTGGGTAGTATATGGGGCTTTAGTGACAAAACGGATAGCACTGTGATTGACTGCATCCAATTTGCTGAGTAGAGAGTTGGAGGCTAATTTCGCCGAAGACATCGCCGAAGTCAAGGATCGGTAGGATAGTCAGTTTTACGAGGGTATGTTTGGCAGCATGAGTGAAGGAGGCTTTGTTGCGAAATAGAAAGCCGATTCTAGATTTAATGTTGGATTGGAGATGCTTAATGTGAGTCTGGAAGGAGAGTTTACAGTCGAGCCAGACACCTAGGTATTTATAGTTATCCACATATTCTAAGTCAGAACTGTCCAGAGTAGTGACGCTAGTAGGGCGGTCGGGTGCGAGCAGCGATCGGTTGAAGAGCACGCATTTCTTTTTTACTAGCATTTAAGAGCAGTAGGAGGCCATAGGAGTGTTGTATGGCGTTTATGTTATTTTGGAGGTTTGTTAGCACAGTGTCCAAAGAAGGGCCAGATGTATACGGAATGGTGTCGTCTGCGTAAGCAGGGTAGGATGGATATAGGTCTAACAGTTTGGTCTAGAGTGTCAACCCCTTTGAAGAGGGGGATGACCGCGGCCGCTTTCCAATCAATTGCAATACATATCGTATCGGGCACCTAAGTATCGTGATTTCGTATTGTGAAGTCTCTGAATCTCTTTAATTTGACGTTAGACATCAGAGTAATAGAAAAAGAGTAAATGCCCTACAGCCCCCTGACTACACCCACACAACAGTAGAGAAGCTCAGTCTGTCCGGCTGGAGCCTTGCTCTAGTTAGCATATCAAGAGGCTTCTGGCACGTGGCTGGTCAAACAAGTAAAATTCTGTCATGCGTTTCTGGAGTCGATAGTGGATGCTTTAAACCACTGATTCAGGGTCAAATATTATTTCATGCCCTCAATGGTTCAGTTTGGGAGTGGGATAGTGTTATCTGATCTTAGATCTGGGGTTAAGAAGAGGGATCTATTCCAAGATTTCTTCAGAAGGATCTATATCAGAGGCCATGTCAACATGATGAGGACGCTCTTGATATAGATAAAATGGTCGGCCCTAATGTCAACCCACAAAATGTCAAATGGCACGACTCATGAGGTTGTTTGGTGTGACGAAACCAAGATATTCCTAGGTAGCAATGACCATAATGAATTAAAAAATGTGGCTAAATCAACTTTTCACAAATTAGACTCAAGGCCTAAATATAACGTGTGACGTGTTCCTGTGAGAGAAAATAATCAAACGTGACCGTGAAACACACTGCCACACAGTGGAGGGGGGACCAGTGAAAACCTGTGTGCTGCACCACATGGTTACAATGCAAACAGGTAGGGCCGGGACGATACCAGTATCGTGATACTCGTTAGCATTGTGGATTTAACTTCTTTAGGAAAACATACCTAATGTTGGAAACAAACGTCATTATGTTGTCATCCAGAGTCACATTAATTTATTTTCCAAGCTATAGCACATAATATTTTACATACAGCAGGTTTTTGAGACCAGAGTTGTCTGGTACGTATTTTCATTTTTTGCAATGGAAACATTACGATGATACTGGACACCAGAGAAGGCTTTCATTAGTGTTTCTATGGGTTACCACTGCCATTGTTAAGCAAGGGAGCCAGGGTGATGGAAGACACCATGAGAATGATGTACAGAAACAACAAAGCAAAGTCACCACAACATTACCATGCACCTGCTAGCCAATCAGCCTCTAGCTCTGAATAGGTGTGCATGTGGTTCTTTAGAGGTCATTAAAAACAAAAGTGGTACTGCAAGTTCAATTTGACCGGCGTGCCAAATCAAAGATTAGCCTAAGCAAGCTGTAGGCTAATTGCTATGTTGGAAATAATGAGATGAGCGTATCATACTTTGAGGTGTGATTCTATCTAGTGTTCTGTGGTGCATATGGTTCTTTGAAAACAGCTGTTGCTTTTTCATGATAGGCCTATATTTTATTTAACCTTTAACTAGTCATTGTAAACTAATTATTATTTACAATGACGGCCTACCCTGGCCAAACCCTAACGACGCTGGACCAATTGTGCACCGCCCTATGGGACTCCCAATCACGGCTGGTTGTGATACAGCCTGGAATCAAACCAGGGTGTATAGTGACACCTCTAGCACTGAGATGCAGTGCCTTATACCGCTGCGCCACTTGGGAGCCCCATATATGCTAAGAAGCATTTAATTGTACTGTGTACCATGTGTATTCTGTTACATATGACAAATAAAATGTCACTCATTGAAATACAGCAATTGATTTGGCACTGATGTGAAAATAAACCGTTTCCATTTCATCCAGGAGAAAATACTAGGTAATGCAGGCTGAGAAAAACATTCATCTTTTTGGACAAAAGGGGATTCTCCACTGTCACCTCATCTAGCCTAGTAAACAACAACATGATATATCCAACAGCTCCAACAGCTGGAGTCATGTAGAATGGGAATGAGCAATATGATAGCTTGGGTTGCAGGTGCTCACATGATGGCCCACAGTGAAGCTAGCGGATGACAGGTCTGTGGTGTTGCAACTGGACTGTTTACTGCTAGGCTTAGTATCAGAGGCAGAGAGGACAGCAGGAGCGATATCTGCCCCCAGCATGCTCGGTCTTTCAGAGTGGGAAAACTCCCATGTATAGATGCTTAATGTTTGAGCGGTGTAATTTGGAGTTTCTGACTGGGAAAAAAGTTAGGTCTAAGGTCTAGGCGTAAAATGGCTTTTGCACAGAAAGGGACATGGGCCGAGGCTACTTAAAGTGGACAGAACATAAAGCTGGGAGGAAGAAAAAAAATTGGCACCATCAATACCCATCACTTTAAGCAGACATTTTCATACTAGAGAAATGTGAAGTTTGAAATAAAATAAGTTTGTTAATATGGACGATTGTTAATGGGACAATTGACAGCTACAACCATCAAACCAATAGTAATAGTTTAAAGGATGTGGTGCACATTGTTATAAAAGTATCGTTCTATTTATCGTTATCGTATTAATCCAGGCAATTTACACATGACCAAAAGTATGTGGACACATGCTCGTCAAACATCTCATTCCAAAATCATGGGCATTAATATGGAGTTGGTCCCCCCTTTCCTGGTATAACAGCCTCCACTCTTCTGGAAGGGCTTTCCACTAGATGTTGGACCATTGCTGCGCGCGACTTGCTTCCATTCAGCCACAAGCATTAGTGAGGTCAGGCACTGATGTTTGGTGATGAGGCCTGGCTGCAGTCCACGTTCCAATTAATCCCAAAGGTGTTTGATGGGGTTTATAGTCAGGGGTCTGTGCAGGCAAGTTCTTCCACACCGACTGTATGGACCTCGCTTTGTTCACAGGGGCATTGTTGGAAGCACAGAATAATCTAGAATATCATTGTAGGCTGTGGCGTTAAGATTTCCCTTTACTGGAATTAAGCGGCCAAGCCCGAACCATGAAAAACAGTCCCAGAACATTATTCCTCCTCCACCAAACTTTACAGCTGCACTATGCAATCGGGCAGGTAGCGTTCTCCTGGCATCCAGCAAACCCAGATTCATCCGTTGTACTGCCAGACGGTGAAGCATGATTCATCACTACAGAGAACACATTTCCACTGCTCCAAAGAGCAATGGCGCCGAGCTTTACACCACTCCAGCTGATGGCATTACGCATGGCAATCTTAAGCTTGAGTGCGACTGCTCGGCCACGGAAATCAATTTCACGAAGCTCCCGACGAACAGCTACTGTCCTGCCGTTGCTTCCAGGGGTAGTTTGGAATCCTGTAGTAAGTGTTGCAACCGAGGACATACAATTTTTACATGCTACGGGCTTCAGTACTCGGCGGGCCAATTCTGTGAGCTTGTGAGGCCTACCACTTTGTGGCTGAACTGTTGTTGCTCCTAGATATTTCCACTTCACAATAACACTTACAGTTGACCGGGCAGCTCTAGCAGGGTAGACATTTGACAACGCGATTTGTTAGAAAGGTGGCATCCTATGACATTACCACGTTGAAAGTCACTGTGCTCTTCAGTAAGGCCATTCTACTGCCAATGTTTGTCTACGAAAATTGCATGGCTGTGTGCTATATTTTATACACCTGTCAGCATAAGGTGTGGCTGAAATAGAAGAATCCACGAATTTGAAGGTGTGTCCACATACTTTTGTATATATAGCATATCGCAATATGGATTTTTGTCCATATCGCCCAGCTCTTACAGAACATTCTTATATAGTCTTCCCCAATAGTAACACACGTGCCTAAATGATAACTATACCACCCACCTAATCTCACGTTACATGACAGGCATTACTGATTCTGATCAACTTCTTCATTACACAAATGGGGAATGTGAATTCTCAGTCCATGACCGCAATAGTATTGCAAAGTTGGGCTTGGAGTTTTTTTCTTCTGTGAACTAAAAACTCATGGCCCTAGTTTCTGGTCAGGAAACTCTAGTAATGAGTATTTACACTAATAAACGTAAGGAGTTGGCCGAACTCTCCGAGATGTAGTCGAGTCTGGAAAATAATAAACGGAAAGATTTGTACTACCCCTAAATGCTAACCGCTGAGTTGTGTGTTGGTAATGGCATCTCATGTTTTGAAACAACCATCATATGATATGCTGTCAGCAAATACTTCCAAGTCAAATTCTGCCCTTTCATCTTAGAGAAATGCAGGGGCTCAAGCTGGTAAATCTGTTATTGGCTTCCCTGGGTGCAGGATACACTTCCCTGATACTTTTAAACCGAGTAAAACAGTAGGATGTTACTTTTAAAGACCTCATACACCCTTGAATGTACAGGCCTTAGTGATCAATCAGTAAAGAGATGGAAGTCATAGCATCACTCCACGTGGACTTGAGACACCAAAATGGTTACAGGTACACTTAACGTCAAGTGGACTAGCTACATGTGTTTATTTCTCAACATCAGACTGACATTCTCTCTAGCCAGAGGTTACCAGGTTACCTTCTGCCCTGGGCAAAATGCTGAACTATTAGGCTATTTCAGCGAGGATCGGGGTTGAGCTGTTAAGCAACATATTCAAAATAACACTGATCTAACCAAATAAGACGAAGAAGCACATAACGAAAGTTAGTAGCACTGTTATTGATAAACAAGTACCTACGTTGCCTGCTAAGTCAACCTACGGGAAGATTATATATGCTTGCTTTGGCAGCTTCCACGATATTCCTTCGGTTACCGTTCTAGACCTCGTCTAGCAACAACAAATGACAAACTAACATTATTGACACAATACCCGTGTAGGAGTACATTATGTCAGTTAAACACGACCATGAAAGCCTAGACCGCTACTGTAAAACCCTAGCCATGGAGGCAGCTGTGGGAAACCGTACCAAAACTCTGTAAAACGCCATTTCGAGGGAGAGAGGACTTGTGGCCTTGTTTTGTGGCTCAGAGATATACGTTACAAGCTCGCAAAAAAAAACAGAAAGCCCAAACCATTGATGTGAATGAGTCCAAAAGGGGCTGATATGGTCTGTGCAAGCACCCATGTCGTTTAAGTGCCGTCAAATTAGATAACGTTAACTGTTGTTGATGTCGCTGTAAACAGCTAACGTTAGATACAGCTAGCTAACCAACGACATTAGCCTAGGCTAGTTAGCATTGCTAGCTTCGCAGCCCACTCTCACAATGCACAGCGGAAAGACGATAGGCCGTCAGCTTGTTGGTGTTTTCAACAGTCACTAAATTAGCACACTAGCTGACCACAAATTGTGCGATGTGGTGGAAAATAATGTTTTCTATTTCACGTTAAAGACAAGTTAATGACATACTATTAACGCTGTTAGCAAGCGAGAAATAGATATGTCATCCCACCCCTTGCGTCTCCCCTTTTACCACGTCACTGGACTCTCCACCACTGCGGAAATAAAAGATAGCGGTTAACGTTAGCTGTCGTTAGCAATCTTTGCTACCAGTGAATACTTACCCGTGTCTCCGATAATGATGTATTTGAAGAGATACGCATATGCCATGGCCACTGGGTCCTGTGTCAACCTGCCTCGGCCGTTTACTGTGGCTTCGCTACTTGAAACTATGAAAATTGTCTATGTAATCGTTATTGCTTTGCCTTGCTAGCCTTCTTTCTCTCTTCAAAGGGAAGGAACAATAAACACTTCCAAGCTTCTGCTGACGACGTCATATGTTCCGCCCTCGCCACGCACGCAAGAAAAGAAAAGATTATTTTGCCCCCGGAAGTCCGTCATCTTGCCCTCACCACCCAGTTCTTCTTTGCGTTACCATAACCATTTGCCACTATCAGTTTTTTTATTAAATATTATGTCACTTAGAAGACTCTTCTTTTTATTACATTTTAAAATGTGTATCTTCAAAGTGGTAGGCATGTTGTGTAAATCAAATGATACAAACCCCCCAAAAATCTATTTTAATTCCAGGTTGTAAGGCAATAAAATAGGAAAAATGCCAAGTGGGGTGAATACTTTCGCAAGCCACTGTATTACCTAGATTAACATTAACATTGACTGTACCCGTACCCCCTGTATATGTTAATGTTAATGTTAATCTAGGTAATACAGTGGCTTGCGAAAGTATTCACCCCACTTGGCATTTTATTGCCTTACAACCTGGAACTAAAATAGATTTTTGGGGGGTTTGTATCATTTGATTTACACAACATGCCTACCACTTTGAAGATACACATTTTAAAATGTGATAAAAAGAAGAGTCTTCTAAGTGACATAATATTTAATAAAAAACTGTTAGTGGCAAATGGTTATGGTAACGCCATTATACCAAAGAAGAAGAAGCCTTGTAACTTCATTTTATTGTTGCTCTTTAGTTATTTGCTATTTTCTTTTTTTAATGTTTATTTATGCTTTATTTCTTGTTTACTTCAGTTTATTTAGTAAATACTTTCTGAACACTTATTTTGATGATGATGAAGTCCAGGTGTGCGTAATGATGGGGAGCTGGTGTGCTTAATGAAGATTGCCAGAGCCAGGGGTTAGTAGACTGGTGACCTCAAGCGCGGCAGCGGGAGTAGGCGTGACAATGGGAAGTTGATGGAAGATTCTCCGAACCCACAGAAAACTGTACAAATGAATGTTCTTGCAACGTTCTCATTTAACGTGACTTGAACATGGCAACCATGTTCTGTGTATTTTTGGTGGATGTTGATGGAATCTTCTTCTAACCCACAGAAAACTGGACAGAATCAGAACGTCACCTGACGGCCCCAAAGAAACGTTCTTCCCCCAAAAATTATTGTTTCATCATTACACATCACCCCTTGTTACTCTGGCCGAGCCAATCAAGGCTCTAATTGGTGAACCCCGGATCCATTCACAGTTCTTTATTTGTTGGCAAGGTTGTGGACACTCGTACACTCAAACAATGCTTTAACATACAATGTTTTCAACTTACATATTTGACACACATGATTACCTTGTGCATGTTCATTTTTACAGTAATTATTATTCAACATATCCTCTTCTGGGACCTTAACTCACAACCTCTTGGCATTCCGATCTTCCTGCTATGCCACATAGTACACCAAGGACAGTTTAAAATATTTTTGGGGCTAAATTGACTACTGAGAGTTGTCTTATCCCTAAAGTGTTAGCGTTGATAACTGGAGTTCGTTGGGACTGTAAAAAAGGCATTTCTTCTCCCCTCCTCTCTACACTTTCAAAATCCTAAAATTGCTGAGCCTTTCACATTAAACAACCATCATTCCTGTAGTTTTTTTGTCTTGCCAAACGTAGTGTTGCTCACACTGAACGATGTGGCACAGACAGGGGTCACACTGCAAGATTCTTCACTTGGTCGTGAGGATTGTCAATACCACACTGTCTCGCAAAAAAAGAGAGGATGTGATTACATTTAATGTAGCAAGAACAAGCTGTGGCTCAAAGGAGCCTCGTAAAAGTTTTCAGTTAGACATGCGCATTTGCCATACAGAGTTGAAATATCTAGCCAATATTTTGAATTGAATAACATTGCTTGTGAATGTCAGAGCTGTAAAGATATCACGCTTAGGCAGGTAGAAACACAAAGTAGTAGTTGTCATCCCTCCTGTTGGAGTCTACACATTCTGGGTGATGCAAAATCACTTAATCATCTCACTGGCTTCTGTTCTGGTGATCTAGCTCTCATTGGCTATTGCTGATCACAGTTCTCAAAACGTGTTGTTGCACATCTCACACCTCAAGAGCATTGCATATTTTGTGCCGATAAAATAAAAAATGTGAAATTATCGGGACGCCAGGGACTGCTCAAAGAAGGGTAGGCAACGACATTGGGATTTTGTCTCCGATCTCAAAAACGTGTCGGGGACAGCTAAATCGGGGCAAAAATCGTGTCGTGTACAACTGGCTTTGCTGAGAGAACTTTTCTCATACAGGAGAATTAAAGGCGCAGTGCACACATTTTGTGTAATAAATTTTTTAAATAATAATAAAGACCTGATATATCAGGGGGTGCTGCAACACCCTCAGCGCCCCTACTTCCCATGTCTATACTAAGTGCCATTATTGTATTGGTTGCACAAGTGCTTATGCAGAAGTTGTTATTTGCTCGTATTTATAAACAGTATGTTGTATGAGCACGCTAGAGTGTCTTTTTGCGCTTGTATAGTATAGTATAATGCTTGTATGGATGTCAACCCCAATACGTTTACAGTGTATTCGGAAAGTATTCAGACCCCTTGACTTTTTCCACATTTTGTTACTTTACAGCCTTATTCTACAATGGATTAAAAAATCATTTTCCCTCATCAATCTACACACAATACCCCATAATGACAAAGGGAAAAAGTTTTTTTTAGAAATGTGGGTAAATTTATAAAAATAAATAAAAACAGAAATACCTTATTTACATAACTATTCAGACCCTTTGCTGTGAGACTCGAAATTGAGCTCAGGTGCATCCTGTTTCCATTGATCATCCTTGACATGTTTCTACAACTTGAATGGAGTCCACCAATGGTAAATTCAATTGATTGGACATGATTTGGAAAGGCACACACCTGTCTATATAAGGTCCCACAGTGACAGTATATTCAGAGAAAAAAAAAGGAATTGTCCGTAGACCTCCGAGGCAGGATTGTGTCGAGGCACAGATCTGGGGAAGGGTACCAAAACATTTCTGTAGAACACAGTGGCCTCCAACATTCTTAAATGGAAGAAGTTTGGAACCACCAAGACGCTTCCTAGAGCTGGCCGCCTGGCCAAACTGAGCAATAGGGGAAGAAGGGCCTTAGTCAGGGAGGTGACCAAGAACCCGATGTTCACTCTGACAGAGCTCCAGAGTTTCTCTGTGGAGATGGGAGAACCTTCCAGAAGGACAACCATCTCTGGAGCACTTCACCTATCAGGCCTTTATCGTAAAGTGGCCAGACAGAAGCCACTCCTCAGTAAAAGGCACATGACAGGTTCAGCTTTCAAAAGGATAACGACCCTAAGCCAATACAACGCAGGAGTATTCTTCGCAGGATTGGCTTCGGGACAAGTGGCCCAGCCAGAGCCCGGACTTGAACCCGATCAAACATCTATTGATGCGCCGCTCTCCATCCAACTTGACAGAGCTTGAGAGGATCTGCAGAGAAGAATAGGAGAAACTCCCCAAATACAGGTATGTCAAGTTGTAGTGTCATACCCAAGAAGACTCGAGGCTGTAATTGCTGCCAAAGGTGCTTCAACAAAGTACTGACTAAAGGGTCTGAGTACTTATGTAAATATGATATTTAAGTTTAGTTTTAATACATTTGCAAAATAATTTAAAAACCAGTGTTTGCTTTGTCATTATGTGGTATTGTGTGTTGATTGATGAGAATTTTAAAAAACAATACATTTTAGAATAAGGCTGTAATGTAACAAAATGTGGAAAAAGTCAAGGGGTTTGAATACTTTCCCGAATGTGCTGTATGTCATCATTCATCAACTGAATTACAGTAAAAAATCACTTTGGCTACCACTACTGATTTCTGTGTGCTAGCTATGCTTGCCAGCTTATAATAAAATAGTTTTTCATGTGTACTTTTAACAGACCTTATATTTATTTCAAAGTGCATTCACCCTATCGCTTAAACCTATCCAGTTGTTTCAAATCTACAGAAGTGCCTAGGGAGAAGGGGTTAGGGGTTGCTTCTCGACAGAGCCTATATAGTATGATAACATTCTGTAACTTTTTGGTGTTCGGCTGTTCGACATTGCACCTTGCGTCATAAATAACTTCTCATGATTATTTGTAAGTCAGTCAGTCACCCATAAGTCAATCAGTCACCCAGTTACCCATAATACATCATGGATTTGATGCTTTGGAGCACAGCCTTTTTCTTGAGGCAAGCCAAAGTTCGATAGCCGAAGTCCACGTCACTTCATTGGTGATTGGTCAACAGTAGGGATTCTACAACTAAGTGTTTGTCATTCAACGATAGACGACTAATCTTCACTGAAATACTGCTCCAAACATCTTAGCTAGATGCAAAATTGTGCAACTAAGACCTCGGCAAAAACATTCAAATTAATAACAGATTTCGTCAGTTATCTTAGATTAATTCTCACTATTCTGAGGAAGTGTACTGGCTACGGCATCTCAAGAGGAACAAACAGTAATATTGTCAATTTTTTCTTGTTTTTCAATCAAAGGTATTTGTATATTTTAAGGGAGTATGCAAGCACAGACTTTCACTTTGCCTAGCCGAGTTCTGGCAGGAGCAAACCAATCCTATGTATGTGGGCAGGGCGGATTGGCCATCTGGCAATTCAGGCAAATGCCAGATTGGCTGTACCATTTTTATTTGTTGGGTGGGGTGGTTGAAAATGTACATTTATTTTTATTTTTAAACATGAAAAAATAAAACAATGAAAAATATGACATAGCCGGCATCCCATGAGCCTGTTAATATAGTGGCCCAGTTTTCTGATTGGCTGAGCTAAGGTCATGCAAACTCACATTCATCCTCTGTTATCAGTTAGACAGCCAAGATCATGGATTGTAAAAAAAAAAAAAAGTGCCTATAAACATAGAAAGAGCACATTCTACGTTGTCACCTCACTCAACTTCCCATGATTCGGTCAAACAGTAAAGTGCATTATCCTCATAATTCCTGTAAATAAAGTGTCTTCCCTGCCATTGTGCATGTGCCCTCGCTGAGGCCTGTTACTGTGATGAATGAATTTTATGAATGAATTTTAATAAAGCCCTATGAAATACTTTCCAAAATGATAACTCATGATTTGGGTCTGACCAAATCACAGGCTGCTGCCACCACGGGAAACTGTTAGCCTGCAGCCCTGTTAAAAGTAATTAACACTAAGGCTAAGTGTTGATTCAGGGGAACACATATGACAGGCATTCATTTGCAATATAGCCTAAGTAGTTATCTTGGTGTTTATAACGCAGACAGACAGAACAAGAAGAAGCACCGAGTGACCGCAGAGAAGATGCGGAGACAGATAGACAGCACAACAGGTCGGCAAACAAAATGACTAGAGCAGAAGCACCATTATAGTGGTGAGTTTTATCTCCAGTGGTGTTTTTACGTATTGTATTTGTTTTAAACAGCTGGTTAAAAGGAGGACCATGTTTTGCCAGTCACTAGTATAGAACTGGTTGAGAAAAGCTGTACCGACAATGTTATGTATCAACATTATTGCATGTGTATAAGTATGGTGTGTAGGGTCAGGGTGTGTGTTTGGGAATGGGGTGTGTGTGTGTGTATGACTGGGGGTGAGTTGGTGGCGGGTGCAGTGATGTGGGATGGTGTGGATAAAATGCTAGGGCCGAATTATTGTCCCAGTCCACCCCTGTTAATGGGACAGTGGTTAGGGCATTTGTAATCGGTGCTGGTGGCCTACGTTCGAGACCCACTATGGGAGTGTGATGAAGAGGCTTTGCGCCGACATCGCACTGTGACTAGTTCCCTGTTTTGTTAAAGTTTATAGCCAAAGTATTTCCGTATAACAAACACCTGCGCTTACACTTCTGGGTAGCCTCCACTGCGAATAGTTTCTGCGCTCAAAACAACTGGGAACTCTGAAAAATACAGACCTTGAGGAGGAAGGGGCAGTCCCAACAATGGCTGTTTTGAGTTAGAGTTGTACATACTGAGTGACCTTTGAAATAATTATATTTTTTGGGTGGAGATTTTCACTGTAAATAGTTGTTATTGGAGATGGACTCCTTCGCTTGGTGCAAAAAAATGTAAATATAAAACTACTGTGATGGAAAATGTTATGTTGTAGCTTTTCTTCTTACAAATTTCTGTGTTCTATGTTTGTGCTTATCTGATAACCGTTTTCTATGTTCATGCAAGTGACTGATTGAACAAACCCTCACTATCAGTATCTGCAATTTGGCCAGACCCTTGTTTTGAGAATGATAGATATCTCAGTTTCAAGGTCTCAGCTTAGAGAGAAGATGCCTCATGAGGTGTTGGTCTGGCACATGCGTGACCCAGTATTGGGTGAAGCAAACATTAATTATGAATTAATTATGAATGAATAAGCTAAATAATGCAAATATAAGTTGTCTGTATATAAGGGATCTAACGGGACTGCCCCGGGGGGAGCTCATGACAGACGTTCACTATGATGCATCATGTTTGTTGGAACCTCTCCAGTTTACTATTAATAAATTATGATTAATTTCAGATTGACTTTGAGTGTCCCATGAGTGGAATTTCCATGACACTAAGAACTCTGTTGTCCTGCGCTTCCCTGATGTCTCCCCAGGCCCTCAACATTCTACTTTTCTACATTTGGTGGCAGCAGTGGTCCCAGGCCAGCAGGGGGCCACCTAGAATGAGAAGAAGGTTAGCTGTCACGCCCTGGTCTTAGTATTTTGTGTTTTCTTTATTTATTTGGTCAGGCCAGGGTGTGACATGGGTTTTGGTATGTGGTGTGTTTTGTCTTGGGGTTTTTCATAGGTATTGGGATTGTGGCTTAGTGGGGTTTTCTAGCTTAGTCTATGGCTGTCTGAAGTGGTTCTCAATCAGAGGCAGGTGTTTATCGTTGTCTCTGATTGGGAACCATATTTAGGCAGCCATATTCTTTGAGTGGGTCGTGGGTGATTGTCCTTGTTCCTGTTCCTGTCTCTGTGTTACTTTGCACCAGTATAGGCTGTTTCGGTTTTCGTGTTACGTTTCTTGTTTTGTAGTGTTTGTGTTTATTTGTTATATTAAACATGAATCTAAATAGCCACGCCGCATTTTGGTCCGACTCTCCTTCACCTAAAGAAAGCCGTTACAGAATCACCCACCACAACAGGACCAAGCGGCGTGGTGAAGGCCAGCAGGAGCAACAGCAACAGCGGCGCTATGAGGAATGGACATGGGACGATGTATTGGATGGCAAGGGTTGCTACACATGGGAGGAGATCCTGGCGGGAAAGGATCGCCTTCCATGGGAACAGGTGGAGGCAGCGAGGAGAGCAGAGGCAGCCGGAGAGAGGAGTCGGCAATATGAGGGAACGCGGTTGGCAAGGAAGCCCGGGAGTCAGCCCCAAATATTTCTTGGGGGGGGGGACTCACAGGGAGTATGGCGACGCTAGGTAGGAGACCTACGCCAACTTCCTGTGCTTACCGGGGGGCTAGAGAGACCGGGCAGGCACCGTGTTATGCTGTGGTGCGCACGGTGTCCCTAGTGCGGGTGCATAGCCCGGTGCGGTACATTCCAGCTCCGCGTATCGGCCGGGCTAGAGTGAGCGTCGAGCCAAATGCCATGAAGCCGGCTCTACGCATCTGGTCCCCAGTGCGTCTCCTTGGGCCGGCTTACATGGCACCAGCCTTGCGCACGGTGTCCCAGGTTCGCCTGCATAGCCCAGTGCGGGCTATTCCACCTCGACGCACTGGCAGGGCGACCGGGAGTATTCAACCAAGTAAGGTTGGGCAGGCTCGGTCCTCAAGAGCTCCAGTGCGCCTGCACGGTCCGGTCTACCCAGTACCACCTCCACGCACCAGCCCTCCTGTGGCAGCTCCCCGCACCAGGCTTCCTGTGCGTGTCCTCGGCCCAGTACCACCAGTGCCAGCACCACGCACCAGGCCTTCAGTGCGCTTCGCCTGTCCAGCACTGCCAGAGCCTTTCTCCTCTCCAGCGCTGTCGGAGTCTCCCGCCTGTTTAGCACTGCCAGAGCCTTCCTCCTCTCCAGCACTGTCAGAGTCTCCCACCTGTTTAGCACTGCTAAAGCCTTCCGCCTCTACAGCGCCGCCGGAGTCTCCCGCCTGTTCAGCGCAGTCAGAGCCTTCCTCCTCTACAGCGCTGCTGGAGTCTCCCGCCTGTTCAGCGCTGCCAGTCTACAAGGAGCAGCCAGAGCTGCTAGTCTGCAAGGAGCAGCCAGAGCTGCCAGTCTGCAAGGAGATGCCAGTCTGCAAGGAGCTGCCAGAGCTGCCAGTCTGCATGGAGCAGCCAGAGCTGCCAGTCTGCAAGAAGCCGCCAGAGCCGTCAGTCAGCATGGAGCAGCCAGAGCCGTCAGTCAGCATGGAGCAGCCAGAGCTGCCAGTCAGCATGGAGCAGCCAGAGCCGTCAGTCTGCCAGGATCCGCCAGTCAGCCAGGATCTGCCAGAACCGCCAGCCAGCCAGGATCTGCCAGAGCCAACTACCTGCCTGAGCTTCCTCTCAGTGCTGAGTTTCCTCTCAGTGCTGAGCTTCCTCTCAGTGCTGAGCTTCCTCTCTCCAACAAAGTCTTCGACCATCTTCCTCGCGTCCTTAGATGGCGGATCTGGAAGATCCTGGCTGACTGGCAGATCTGGAAGAGTCTGGATGACTGGCGGATCCTGGCAGACTGACGGCTCTGAGCTTCCCCTCCGTCCCGAGCTTCCCCTCCGTCCCGAGCTACCCCTCCGTCCCGAGCTACCCCTCAGTCCCGAGCTGCCCCTCAGTCCCGAGCTGCCCCTCAGTCTAGTGGGGTCCTTGGTGAGGGCTACTATGCCAAGGTCGGCGGCGATGGTCGCCTATCTAAGGACGCAAGGAAGATGGACTAAGACTTTGTTGGAGTGGGGTCCACGTCCCGCGCCGGAGCCGCCACCGTGGATAGACGCCCACCCGGACCCTCCCCTATGGGTTTAGGTGTGCGGCCGGGAGTCCGCACCTTGGGGGGGGGGGGGTTCTGTCACGCCCCGGTCTTTGTATTTTGTGTTTTCTTTCTTTATTTGGTCAGGCCAGGGTGTGATATGGGTTTTGGTATGTGGTGTGTTTTGTCTTGGGGTTTTTCATAGGTATTGGGATTGTGGCTTAGTGGGGTTTTCTAGCTTAGTCTATGGCTGTCTGAAGTGGTTCTCAATCAGAGGCAGGTGTTTATCGTTGTCTCTGATTGGGAACCATATTTAGGCAGCCATATTCTTTGAGTGGGTCGTGGGTGATTGTCCTTGTTCCTGTTCCTGTCTCTGTGTTACTTTGCACCAGTATAGGCTGTTTCGGTTTTCGTGTTACGTTTCTTGTTTTGTAGTGTTTGTGTTTATTTGTTTTATTAAACATTAATCTAAATAGCCACGCCACATTTTGGTCCGACTCTCCTTCACCTAAAGAAAGCCATTACAGTTCGCACCAGGAGCACGCTGACGAAGTCGGCTGAATCAGGAGAACAGCCGGAGCAGGAATTCCGTGAGGATGAACAAGAGTATGGGAATCCAGAGGGAGAAAAGGAGAATGATGGTGGCGCCAGGAATGGGGCAGTGCCAGGCACAGAGCCTAGGCCACCAGAAATTGCTGATCTGGGTCAGTCTCTACGGGCCTTCATGTGGAACCAGCATGAGAGGAAGCCTCAAGTGAAGGAGTCCATTTCCAAAAACAAATATTTACAGTTGTCTGTAACTTTTTTTGTACATATTGTTTCTGCCACCATGTCTTATGACCGAAAATAGCTTTTTGACAGCAGAACAGAGAATGCTCACCTCCGACTGGACAAGGATTTTTTCTTTAATGAATCGGGGGTGAAAGATTTACACCTCCTCCCGGACCAGGCCCAAATCCCCATCATTCGCATGAAGAGGTGATGCCGATACAGAGACTGCAGGTTTGGGTGCTTGGTGAGAATTTGTTGGTGAGTGGATAATCCGCCGTTTCCATCCGTCCTACTAGTGAACGTGCGATGATTGGAGAATAAACTGGATGAGCTCCATTCGAGACTATCCTACCAATGGGACATTAAAACTGTAATATCTTATGTTTCACCGAGTTGTGGCTGAACGAGGACTTGTAAAATATAGAGTTGGCTGAGTTTCCGTGCATCAGCAAGACAGAACAGCAACCACCGGTAAGACGGGGGGTGGTGGTCTGTGTCTATTTGTCAATAACAGCTAGTGCGCTAAGGAAGTCTTGAGGTTTTGCTCACCTGAGGTAGAGTACCTCATGATAAGCTGTAGACCACACTATTTACCAAGAGAGTTTTCATCTATATTTCTCGTATCTGTCTATTTACCATCACAAACCGATGCAGGCACTAAGACCGCACTCAACGAGCTGTAAGGCCATAAGAAAACAAGTGAATGCTCACCCAGAAGCGGATTCATCTGATGGCATTGAGGAGAATATGACATCAGTCACCGGCTTAATCAATAATCGCATTGACGACATCATCCCCACAGTGACACTACGCACGTATGTACACATCCTAACCAGAAGCCATGGATTACAGGCAACATCTGCACTGAGCTAAAGGCTAGAGCTGCTGCTTTCCAGGAGCGGGACACTAATCCAGACGCTCTATAAGAAATCCCGCTATGCCCTCTGACAAACCATCAGGCAAGAGTCCAAACAGGACTAAGATTGAATCCTACTACACCGTCTCTGCTCATCGGATGTAGCAGGGCTTTCAAACTATTACGGAATACAAAGGGAAACACAGCCGCAAACTGCCCAGTGACACAAGCCTACCAGACAGAAGAAGGCTAAATGCCTTCTATGCTTGCTTCGAGCCAAATAACACTGAACCATGCATGAGAGCACCAGCTGTTCTGGACGACTGTTTGATCACACTCTCCATAGCTTATGTGGATAAGACCTTTAAACAGGTCAATATTCACAAGGCCGCAGGGCCAACCAGATTACCAGGACGCTTGCGCAGAGCATGCGCTGATCAACTGGCAAGTGTCTTCACTGGTATTTTCAACCTGTCCCTGACGGAGTCTGTAATACATACATGTTTCAAGCATCAACACCATAAATCCAGAAACCCTAGACACATTACAATTCACATACCTCCCCAACAGATCCACAGATGACACAATCTCTATTGCACTCCATACTGCCCCTTCCCACCTGGACAAAATGAACACCTACATGAGAATGTTGTTTGTTGACTACAGTTCAACACCATAGCGCCCTCAAAGCTCATCACTAAGCTAAGGACCCTAGGACTAAACACCTCCATCTAGAACTGGATCCTGGATTTCTGGACGGGCCGCCCCCAGATGGTAAAGATTCGCAACAACAAATCTGCCACACTGATCGTCAACACGGGGCCCCTCAGGAGTACGTGTTTAGTCCCTTCCTGTACTCCCTGTGGCCACGCACAACTCCAACACCATCAGGTTTACCAATGACACAACAGTTGTTGGCCTGATCACCGACAACAATGAGACAGCCTACAGGAAGGAGGTCAGAGACCTTGCAGTGTGGTGCCAGGACAACAACCTCTCCCTCAATGTGAGCAAGACAAAAGAGCTGATTGTGGACTACAGGAAAAGGAGGGCTGAGCACGCCACAATTCACATTGACAGGGCTGTAGTGGAGCAAGTTCCTTGGTGTTCACATCACTAACAAAGTATCATGGTCCAAACACACCAAGACAGTTGTAAAGAGGGCATGACAATGCCTATTCCCCCCCAGGAGACTGAAACAATATGGCATGGGTCCTCAAATCCTCAAAAGGTTCTGCAGTTGGAATCAAAAGCATCCTTACTGGTTGCAACTTCTCGGCATCCGACCACAAGCACTATAGAGGGTAGTGCACACAGCCCTATACATCACTGGGGCCAAGCTTCCTGCCAACCAGGACCTCTATACAAGGCGGTGTCAGAGGAAGACCTTACAAATTGTCCAAGACTCCAGCCACCCTTGTCAAAGACTGTTCACTCAGCTACCGCATGGCAAGTGGTACCTTCAGCAGCCTTCTCTGCTACTCCAGATATTTCAGTCTTATTCTACACCTGTTGTCTACAAAACATGTGACAAATAAAATTGGATTTGATATGATTTGATGTCACTGTACAGAACGATCCCTAGCTGATGGTAGGAGCATCTCGCTCTGATACTCTAACAACACAAACTACCCCAAAAGGTATAATAGCCTTACACTCACATTCAAGCTATCACAACTCATTCTATCAACATAGTAATGTTTATTTTGACATCATGTATTGTTACCACTACCATTTAGCATAAGGTTGAAACGTTATTTTAATTTTATACTCATTCTCCTAAAACAGGCTGTCTGAAATACATTTCCCAGAATGCACTGCATCAAACACTACAGTATGGAAGAGAACAATATAACAATATAACAATCTCATGACAAAGAAAAATAATGTTTGAGTTATCTTTGAGTTATAATCAAACACATTTTTTAAACGGTCTGTGTATTCTATGCATAAATGGTCTGTGTATTCCTTTCATATTTCACTTCTCAGTTGAAAAGATTTGAAATTGTTTTAATTAAATTACACTTCCTTTCATTCAAATTCAATTCAAATTATGCTTCCTTTGAGATGTGGCCAATTCAAATAATTTTTTTTTGGTCAATTCCGAATTAATAAAATTCAAACAATCAAATTTTAATTGAATTTGAGTTGGCCTCACCCCATAGGTGTGTCAATTGGCCCCCGATGATATCAAAGCAGGACAGAACTTATAGTGTGCATTGTCCCATGAAACGTCATAACCATATATAATCAGTGAACAGAGGCATAGAAAACAATGACCTAATGAAACACTGAGTGTGTGTATATTATAATATTTACTGTAACAAACTAAAATGACCAATTGAAAATGATTGAACTAATTTCATACAATATTACAAATAAAGAGATACAAAAGAGTTAAATATTTTTTCTAAAGAATGTAACTCAGGTTTTCCCAAACTCGGACCTGGGGACCCCAAGGTAAATCAGCTGAATCAAGCGTCAAGCTTCGATAATTTGAATCAGCTGTGTAGTGTTTGGTCAAAAACCTAATCGCTGGTGGAACTCATCATTTATAGTCAATCATACTCAGCAACATAAGTGTTCTGCAAGATCCTTTAGTGTCCACTAGAGGGCAGTGTCGTTATTGATTTGCGATCCAAATTGAAAAAGGAGCCTTAGACAGGAGTTGGACCTGGCATATTCCACCGGCTGGAGAAGAATAAAAAATACCTGCAACAATAATGGAATTCTAACAGAATTCTTAGCTATAATAATACTATACTATAATACTAATAGACATAGTGAGTATATATGAATGACCAATAATGACTTAAGAAATTGTAGACAAATTAGGCCTGAATGGAAAAATGGTTCTTACATATCAACAAAGAATATGAGAAAAATATGCAATAATATAAAACTTATATGAAAAAGTCAAGATTAGAAAAGAAAGAAAAGTAGACCAGTGCCAACTATGTTCATGATTTATTTGCTGCTGAACAGGGTTATTATGCTAAAAGTCATGCTATTTAAAACCCAATTGTTATAGTATCATATCTGGTCCTTTGGGATCAAAATGACCTCATTAGGAATATTCTGACAGAGTGCGTTATGCAATGTATTCAATTTAGGAAATGAGAAATGAGGGTCAAAGTGGTTTCCTTTTGTAGAATATAAAGCAATTAATCAGTCTTAAACCCTTTGGACAAATTCTACACTTTGGGACAGGAATAAGACACAGCGGGATATATTATATCGTGCCAGAACAGTACTGGTCAGTTCTACTCTGTAAGCTCTATTGAGAATGACAATATACTTTGTATCTATTGAGAAATACATTATTGGTTTACTATTTGCCGATAGAAAAAAACGAAAGGGAGGTTCACGTGAAATATTTGACACCAATATTACATAAACCTTATATTTTCCGATGATGTTGTCAATCTGTTGTCGTTGAAAAAAGAAATGCAAAAAATGAACCCGTAATCTCTGTGGTAAGACAAATCTGGAAAACTAGATCACAGTCTAATAATGAAATGCTGACTGGCACTTTCTTCACCTCAAAAACATCAGAATCATAATATCTGTTCCCAACAGTAACCCCTCTGAAAAGCTCTCAGCCTCTCCCGCCTCTCACGGGGAGTAGTGTTTTCACTACCACTCCCTTTTTCCTTCACCCTTCACCCCAGGCAGAAAAATAATTCTGACCTTCCCTCCCCCCCCCCTTTTTACACCATTGTGAAATGCTGTGCTGTAAAAGGTGCTCCAAATTAAATTTGCACAGGCACTTGACTCATCCAATCCAAGCTTACTCTGCATGTGTGGGGGTGGGGACCCTGTGGGCTGCTGGTGCTTAGAGAGAGTCGTGAAACTCTTAGCTGCTTGCACTGTCCTACAGTGGGAGAGTCTACACTACAGCCTGGATACACACACAGACAGACAGACAGACAGACAGACAGACAGACAGACAGACAGACAGACAGACAGACAGACAGACAGACAGACAGAAAGACAGACAGACAGACAGACAGAGAGAGAGAGAGAGAGAGTTGGAACAATCACTCTCTCCTATTTGATGGACTGAGCCCCCCCTTCATCAGTATTTGGGGTTGAACCGCTGTACCAGCCCATACTGCAGCACCTGACTGAAGACAGGCTCTCAAAGTCACTGGCATCTGACAGAAAACCCTCCCTACCACACAAAGAAAGGAAGGAAGGAAGAAAACAATAAGAAGACAGATTAAGAAGACAGATAAGAACAAAAACCAGAGTGTGACTTCAAATCAAAGCAAGTGTGTTAAGTGAGAAGACTTGTTCCATACTGCCACAGCCATGGCAGACAGTGTGATTGAGGAGTCAGACTACTACCCTGGGAAGGATGAATTGGACTGGGGATATCAAGAAGGTAAGAGATTTGGAGCTTTTAGTATACACTTTGTTTCCTTTCACTCTTTTTCTCACGCAAAACAGAGCTCAGAAAAATAAAATGTTCTTCCCCATTTTGGCACCAAACACATGCATTGATATGGGAATGCAGTACTCTCTTCACAGATATAAACAGATATGTACTCTTCTCTCTCTCTCTCTCTCTCTCTCTCTCTCTCTCTCTCTCTCTCTCTCTCTCTCTCTCTCTCTCACACATACAGTAGGTAAAGAACTTAAAGAAGGTAGGGTCATTTGATCAATGCACTCCTTTTTGGGGTAACTTGATCATGCAAATTAGCTGTCTAGAACTGAACATGAGATTCTGGAGTCACACCAATGATTTGGTATTCTAAGAGAGTAGTGGTCTAGCTACCATGCTTTCATGGTTTTGAGCTTTACCAGCTTCTGTCCAGGGCTCCATTGTGTGCTTTGTGTGTCTCAAATTTGCCTCTGGGCTCTTAGGGTAATAGTCAAGGTTTCCAGTAACTGGGAAAAGAACACGAGAGATTGTAACATCTAAGTCAAGAGCTGACAAGAGCTGACAAGTCATTGGTGTTGACTTGAGAAAACATTTGTTTATCTTGTTGGTAGGGGATAAAGTCATCTGGGACTTGTCTGTAGCGGTAACACCTTAGCCACTTCATTTACTAACTTCAGAAAGCATGTCTTTTGTGCTATGCGCTCCCTCTGCGATTCAAAGCCATGGTTTCATCATCTTAATTACAAGGCGAAGCACGTGTCGGAGGTCAGACAGTTCAGAGTGGGTCTGTATTTAGATTGGGTCAGTGATGTATGAAGGGAGAGCTTTGATCCCGTTTATGTCCCTCATCATGGGACTAGAGGGAGAGACACTGTAGAATCAAATCAAGTGTATTTGTCATTTGCGCCGAATACATCAGGACCTTACAGTGAAATGCTTACTTACAGGCTCTAACCAATAGTGCAAAAAAGGTATTAGGTGAACAATGTAGGTAGGTAAAGAAATACAAACAACAGTAAAAAAGACAGGCTACATACAGTAGTGAGGCTATAACAGTAGCGCGGCTATATACAGTAGCAAGGCTATAAAAGTAGCGAGGCTACATGCAGACACCGGTTAGTCAGGCTGATTGAGGTAATATGTACATGTAGATATGGTTAAAGTGACTATGCATATATGACGAACAGAGAGTAGGAGCAGCGTAAAAGAGGGGTTGGTGTGTGGTGGGACACAATGCAGATAGCCCGGTTAGCCAAAGTGCGGGAGCAGTGGTTGGTCGGCCCAATTGAGGTAGTATCTACATGAGTGTATACAGTGGGGCAAAAAAGTATTTAGTCAGCCACCAATTGTGCAAATTCTCCCACTTAAAAAGATGAGAAAGGCCTGTAATTTTCATCATAGGTACACTTCAACTATGACAGACAAAATGAGAAAAAAAATCCAGAAAATCACATTGTAGGATTTGTAATGAATTTATTTGCAAATTATGGTGGAAAATAAGTATTTGCTGGTAAATTGTATACGTTGTAGTAACATTGTTGTGTGATAGACGGGACACTCTGTCTGTTCCTTCCTAACCCTCGTTTGCATCTGCTGTTGCTAACTCAAAGGCTAGGAGGAATCACTTCTGTAGTGAATAAGAGTTCAAAGTTCATACCATTTGCAACCGAAGCTCAAGCTGATGTTGGCTTCGTTCTGTAGTTATTATCTGAACCATTCTGACATCGGACCGCCGTCCTCACATCCTCGGAAGGAGGTTATATTGTCGTCAAGGCATTATATAGGAAGGCAGAGGAGGGTGTGTTTGAAAAGTTTTATAGCCCATGTCCCTTCACAGGGGCGGGCCACTGATTGAGCAGAGCCCTATCTCATGAAAACCCAAATCTCACATTTTAGAAGCTAAAATCACATTTCATCCCATCACAAATAATTTCATATTCAAACATTTAAATTGAACAACAATTCCATGTGAATCCACTGTAGAGTTTATGTCATCTTATCATTGATGAGTATGCCTCAGATGTCCACCGAACTGACATCATATTCATTAAGTACCACCGCATATGTTCAATTGGTCAGATTACCAGAATATAGTTCATTTCCCCCCACCTACTGATGTTCCCAGAATCTCTATGTTAACCAAGGGTTTTGCAAATATAACATCAGTAGGGTAGAGAGAGGAAAAAGGGGGAAAGACGTATTTATGACTGTCATAAACCTACCCCCAGGCCAACGTCATGACAACACCAAGGAACTTGAAGCTCTCAACCTGCTCCACTACAGCCCTTCGATGAGAATGGGGGCATGCTCAGTCCTCCTTTTCCTGTAGTCCACAATCATCTCCTTAGTCTTGGTTACGTTGAGGGATAGGTTGTTATTCTGGCATCACCTGGCCAGGTCTCTGATCTCCTCCCTATAGGCTGTCTCGTCATTGTTGGTGATCAGGCCTACCACTGTTGTGTCGTCTGCAAACTTAATGATGGTGTTGGAGTCATGCCTGGCCATGCAGTCGTGGGTGAACAGGGAGTACAGGAGGGGACTGAGCACGCACCCCTGGGGAGCTCCAGTGTTGAGGATCAGCGTGGCACATGTGTTGCTACCTACCCTCACCACCTGGGGGCAGCCTGTCAGGAAGTCCAGGATCCAGTTGCAGAGGGAGGTGTTTAGTCCCAGGATCCTTAGCTTAGTGATGAGCTTTGAGGGTACTATGGTGTTGAACGCTGAGCTCCTTTTGTCCAGGTGGGATAGGGCAGTGTGGAGTGCAATAGAGATTGCATCCCCTGTGGATCTGTTTGGGCGGTATGCAAATTGAAGTGGGTCCAGGGTTTCTGGGATAATGGTGTTGATGTGAGCCCTTACCAACCTTTCAAAGCACTTCATGGCTACGGATGTGAGTGCCTGTAGTCATTTTGGCAGGTTGCCTTTGTGTTCTTGGGCACAGGGTCTATGGTGGTCTGCTTGAAACAAGTTGGTATTATCCAGACTGAATCAGGGACATGTTTAAAATGTCAGTGAAGACACCTGCCAGTCAGCACATGCCCGGAGCACACGTCCTGGTAATCCGTCTGGCCCCACAGCCTTGTGTATGTTGACCTGTTTAAAGGTCTTACTCAGGTCGGCTACGGAGAGTGTGAACACACAGTCGTCCGGAACAGCTGATGCTCTCATGGATGCCTTAGTGTTGCTTGCCTAGAAGCGAGCATAGCAGTGATTTAGCTCGTCTGGTAGGCCCGTGTCACTGGGGAGCTCGCAGCTGTGCTTCCCTTTGTAGTCTGTAATAGTTTGCAAGAAGGGTGTGTCCCTGACAGATTTGATCTCATCTGATTCGATTAATTGCATTTTGCACTCATTTTGCACATACAGCAGTGATATGAAATAACTATGAAATAATTCAGGGCATGGTATGGAAAGACCAGAGCCCAGAGACAGCTAGCTAACAGAGTGTGAAAAGATGTGAGAATATGATAATGAGGCTTTTTTTCACAAACCATTTACACACAGAATGGAGAGATGTGGGACTAACAGTGTGTAACAAATAGAGGGGAAAAAAGAGAGATATAAAAGTGAGAAAGAAAGTGTGAGAGGTGGGAAGAAGCACAAACTAGAGCGTCCTTGTGTCCCTCTGGTGACAGTTATTCTTGATACCGACTCCCCAACTGCTCAGCGAATTGGTGAACTCTTTAACTCCAGTGTGTGTGTGTGTGTGTGTGTGTGTGTGTGTGTGTGTGTGTGTGTGTGTGTGCATGTGCACACATTAGTGCGTCCTCACTTATACACTTTGTTTATGCTGCTTGCGTATTCAAAGGCTGGATTTACACGACACTAGACATACTCCATCACCACTTTGTGACTTCACCACGCACTGCATGAAGGCCTCTGCATGGAGATCTCAGTGCATGCCAGAGCCCAGAAGTTGTAACTTTACGCAAGCATCAGTGACGTTGAGTGTAAGTCTAAGTTGTGCGTGTGTTCAGGTGTAGAGTGGGGTTTGCTGTTCCCTGATGCCAATGGGGAGTACCAGTCACCCATCAACCTGAACTCCCGGGAGGCGCGTTATGACCCCTTGCTCCTGGACGTGGGGCTAACACCCAACTACGTTGTGTGTCGGGACTGTGAGGTCATCAACGATGGACACACCATACGCATCATGCTGAGGTCCAAATCAGGTGCAGAACATACATCCAAAAAGTTAATTTAACATTACCATGGTACACATAAAAACAATTCATGGGTGGAATTTATGTCAACCCTCCACTATAGTAACCCTCCACTTTTTCAACGATCTTAGCCGTGACCCCTGAAAGTTGAGTCAATGACTGTGTGCTGCAAGGGACATACACATACACTTCAGAGTTGAATCAGAATTCAAGCCTACGTTCAAAACGCAAGATCATCTGATGTGGTCTGCATTTCCTGTGTCTGCTCTCCCATGATGCTCTGGGTTTCCTGTCTGCAGTGGTAACTGGTGGACCGTTGCAAATTGATCATGAGTACGAGCTGCATGAGGTGCGCTTCCACTGGGGCAAAGAGAACCAGCGGGGCTCAGAACACACAGTCAACTTTAAGGCCTTCCCCATGGAGGTATGGGTCTCGGCCAAACACACACACACACACACGCGCACACACACACACACACACACACACACACACACACACACACACACACACACACACACACACACACACACACACACACACACACACACACACACACACACACACACACACACACACACACACACACACAGTCCGTTTCAAGGCCCTGACCATGTTTATTTAAGTTGGAGGCCACTGTTACAAATCAAATCAAATTTTATTTGTCACATACACATGTTTAGCAGATATTGTTGCGGGTGTAGCGAAATGCTTGTGCTTCTAGTTCTGACAGTTCAGCAATATCTAACAAGTAATATCTAACAATTTTACAACATATATCCAATACACACAAATCTAAGTAAAGGAATGGAATTAAGAATATATAAATATTTGGACGAGCAATATCAGAGCGGCATAGACTAAGATACAGTAGAAAAGTACAGAATGCAGAATATACAGTTGAAGTCGGAGGTTTACATACACTTAGGATGGAGTCATTACAACTTGTTTTTCAACCACTCCACAAATAGTTTTGGCATGTCGGTTAGGACATCTACTTTGTGCATGACACAGGTAATTTTTCCAACAATTGTTTACAGACAGATTATTTCATTTATAATTCACTGTATCACATTTCCAGTGGGTCAGATGTTTACATGCACTAAGTTGACTGTACCTTTAAACATCTTGGAAAATTCCAGAAAATGATGTCATGGCTTTAAAAGCTTCTAATAGGCTAATTGACATCATTTGAGGCAATTGGAGATATACCTGTGGATGTATTTCAAGGCCTTCGGTCTCAAAGTAGACTTGATCTGAATGGCTGATCTGAAGCCATTCTTGTAATTATTGTGACTTTTGCCATTGTAATTGTTTGTAAGCTTGTGTAGTCTAAAATGAATCTATGATCGTATGCTATCCATTGTTTTTTGTATGCTGTTCTTTGTATCCCATTTTAATATTTGAGAATTAACCAATGATATTAGACCACACTTGGCCATGATTACAGACACCTGTGTGTCTTTTAACACTATATAAACGAGTCATCCCGCAGTGTTTGTGATCATACCCTGATGAAGACAGCTTGGCTGTCGAAACGTTGGATATTACATTTTTGCATCTGAGCTCCTAAGAGTGTGCGGCTCTCCTTTATTTTCAAGTTTTCTACTCCGCTAGCCAGCACCTCGCCTAAATAGGTGTGCATTTCTTTTTCTTCTAGATTGTATTTCAAGGCGTACCTTCAAACAATAGTACGCAAGTATAAACACCATGGTACCACGCAGCCGTCATACCACTCAGTAAGGAGACGCGTTCTGTCTGCTAGAGATGAATGTACTTTGGTGTGAAAGTGCAAAAGTGCAAATCAACAACAGCAAATGACATTGTGAAGATACTGGAGGAAACAGTTACAAAAGTATCTATTTCCACAGTAAAACAAGTCCTATATAGACATAACCTGAAAGGCTGCTCAGCAAGGAAGAAGCCACTGCTCCAAAACCGCCGTAAAATAGCCAGACTACGGTTTGCAACTGCACATGGGGACAAAGATCGTACTTTTTGGAGAAATGTCCTCTGGTCTGAAGAAACAAAAATAGAACTGTTTGGCCATGATGACAATCGTTATGTTTGAAGGAAAAAGGAGGAGGCTTGCAAGCCATTGAACACCATCCCAACTGTGAAGCACGGGGGTGGCAGCATCATGTCGTGGGGGTGCTTTGCTGCAGGAGGGACTGGTGTGCTTCAAAAATAGATGGCATCATGAGGGAGGAAAATTATGTGGATATATTGGAGCATCTCAAGACATCAGTCAGGAAGTTAAAGCTTGTTCGCAAATGGGTCTTCCAAATGGACAATGACCACAAGCATACTTCCAAAGTTGTGGCAAAATGGCTTATGGACAACAAAGTCAATGTATTGGAGCGGGCATAACAAAGCACTGACCTCAATCCCATAGGAAATGTGTGGGCAGAACTGACAAAAAGCGTGTGCGAGCAAGGAGGCCTACAAATCTAACTCTGTTACACCAGCTCTGTCAGGAGCAATGGGCCAAAATTCACCCAATTTATTGCGGGAAGCTTGTGGAAGGCTACGCAAAATGTTGTACCCAAGTTAATCAATTTAAAGGCAATGCTACCAAATACCAATTGAGTGCATGTAAACTTCTGACCCACTGGGAATGTGATGAAATAAATAAAAGCTGAAATAAATCATTCACTCTACTATTATTCTGACATTTCACATTCTTAAAATAAAGTGGTGATCTTAACTGACCTAAACAGGGTATTGTTACGTGTATGTAAACTTCAGACTTCAACTGTACATATGAAATGAGTAACGCAAGATATGTAAACATTATTAAAGTGACTAGTGTTCCATTTATTAAAGTGGCCAATGATTTCAGTCTGTGTATGTAGGCATCAGCCTCTCTGTGCTAGTGATGGCTATTTAACAGTCTGATGGCCTTGAGAACGAGGGACTTGTCATGTTCACATAAAAACAGGTTACTTCAGGTCAGGGCTTTTAAAGCTCATTACTTTGTTTCATATATTTACACATCGCTCAGGCCATTGACGCGTTTGAAAGGGCCTGAAGAGGTTATGCCACTGGTGGTCTGGCTTTATAAGCTTTCCTCTCTATCAAAGGTGTTTTGTGCTCTATTTCAAACTGTAGAGTGCCCTTACGTCCCTTACACCTGCTCTGTCTCGGCCCTGTCTTCTGCAGCCTCCCTCTGCCCGTCGTTCTTTCATTTACTTTCTTTCATTTTCTTTCTTTACCTGAATATCTTTCTTTCTTTACTTTCTTTGGTTAATATTTTTTGTGTCCAGCTCCACTATAATATGGTACAATACAATACATGTGCTCCCCCCCCCCCCAGCTCCATCTGATCCACTGGAACACAACCTTGTTCAACAGTGTGGAGGAAGCCCTGGGTAAGAAGGACGGAGTTCTCATCATCGCTCTGTTTGTGCAGGTATTGTTTGCTTTGGCCTCAGTCTATAGTCACATGAGAATCATATCAGCTTTGACACTAAATACACTTTTTTTTATTGTACTGAGAAAAAACACCACATTGAAATAACCATGATAACGTTTGACTGATATGAACTAGCTTGAGGCAATGACTGAATATATGAATGGACAAACACTTAGTGGTGTAAAGTAAAGTTTAAAGTAAAAATATTTTAGAAGTACTACTTACGTATTTTGGGTACTTTACTTTACAATTTATATTTTTGACAACTCTTACTTCACTTCATTCTTTAAAAGGATCTGACCCCCCCCCCCATCTAACTGTCTGTAGGTCCTGAGGCAAGGATATGCATATTCTTGATACCATTTGAAACACTTTGACGTTTGTGGAAATATGAAATTAGTGTAGGAGAATATAACACATTAGATCTGGTAAACCATAATACACTGATCCCGTAGAGGTTAAGATAATATGTACTTTTTACTCCCATACATTTTCTCTGACACCCAAACGTCCTTGTTACACTTTGAATGCTTAGCAGGACAGGAAACTTGTTTAATTCACACACTTATCACACTTATCAAGAGAACACGTTGTCATCCCTACTGTCTCTGATCAGGCGGACTTACAAAACACAAACGCTTCAGTTGTGAATGATGTCTAAGTGTTGGAGTGTATCCGTTAATTTACTAATACATACAATTGTGCAGTCTGGTTTGGGATACTTTGGGATTTTGGCAATAAAGCCCTTTATTTACTTCCCCAGAGTCAGATTAACTTGTGAATACCATTTGTATGTCTCTACGAGCGATTTGAAGGAAGTTGCTAACTAGCACTAGCACAAGTGCTAACTAGCGTTAGCGCATTGACTGGAAGTTAGCAGATACCCATAGACTTCCAGTCATTGAGCTAATGTTAGTTAGCATTGGCTCGTGAAACTAACTCTACCTTCCTTCATACAGGACACAGAGATAAAAATGGTAACCACAAGTTCATCTGACTCTCTGGGGAAGTAGATAATGGGCCTAACTGCCCAAATCTCAAATCCCTTTAATATAAGGAATTTGAAAGTATTTATTGCATTTACTTTTGACACTTAAGTATATTTTAGCATTGAGTTTTACTTTTGATAAGTATACTTTTGATGAGTATTTTACTCAAGTAGTATTTTACTGGGTGACTTTCACTTTTAGTTTAGTCATTTTTATTAAAGTATCTTTAATTTTAATCAAGTATGATAATTGAGTACTTTTCCACCATTTTCACATCCTTTCTGTCAGGATTTGGCCAGGGTTGTTCCGGGTTTTGGTCACTAGATGCCCCCATTGTGCTTTTTGACCTTATGTTTTTTCCCTTGTTCCCCATTATTATTTGCACCTGTGCCTCGTTTCCCCTGATTGTATTTAAACCCTTAGTTTCCCTCAGTTCTGTGCTCTGTGCTTGTATGTTAGCACCCAGCCCTAGTGTTCTGTGTATTCTTGTCGATTCCGGTGGATGCTCTTGTGGAATTCTGTTTTTGTTTTTGAGTATCTCTTGAGGCTTTTTTGTGCTATTCCTACCACCTTTTGGATTTGCCATTTTTGTATTTAAGGACTTCTCCTTTTTACTTTATTAAATACACCATCTTAAGTACTGCTGTGTCTGCCTCATCTTCTGGGTTCTGCTGACTATTCGTGGCTCAGTTGGTTAAGTGACTGTTTCTCACTCCGGAGACCCAGGTTCGTAACCGGGTTCTGACACTTTCAGGATGCTCCAAACACGTCAACAGCACCCTGTTAAGATGTGTTAACATCATCATAACATTACATTGATCTGTTAGGACCATCTTTCATGACTCCTTTTTGACTTGATGCCATTGACATTGTTTCCTTCAGATAGGGAAGGAGCATCTGGGGTTGAAGGCCATAACAGAAGTGCTGCAGGACCTACAATACAAGGTAAGATCTTGGCACCCACATGGTTGACCAAGTCATATTGTTATGGTGATGATGTTATGGTTATGAGTTGTCATGGTGATGAGAGGGCAGAGGTTATGAGAAATTACTGACATGACCTAAGGGGGTAGATACCCAATGCTTAACTGAGAGATTGAGGAAGACATACAGTACATAGACAATCAAACTTGGCAGTTAACAGAAAATCAGTAGAGGTGCAACGATTGGAGCAGGGAGCAATTGATTAATGTATTGATTTTTCAATTGGACCTGATGCAATCAATGCTCCAGATTGACTTGAAACCATCTGAAACATTTCAGATTAGACAGGTGAAGTGTTGATGCAGAATGTGAAGAAAGAGCTCCAGTAGTAAAGACGATCTGCAATAATACAGTCATGACAAACATGGTGGCGAAATAAACAGTGCATTACAAACGAAGCAGGTCAACAAATATTTGAGTGTGTTGACCTATCTGTACAGGGGAAGACCAAGATCATACCGTGCTTCAATCCCAACACACTACTTCCTGGTGAGTCCTTCTTCTAATTGTGTATGATTCCTGCTTGCGTGTATGGTGTGACACAGTATTGGATGAGGACATGGTATGTGTTTGTTACTCCGTCCAGACCCTCTCCTGAGAGACTACTGGGTGTATGAGGGCTCCCTGACCACCCCTCCATGTAGTGAGAGCGTCACCTGGATCCTGTACCGCTACCCACTCACCATCTCACAGTTACAGGTAGGCCATCTGACACAATGGTCTGGCTCAATTAATCAATCAAATGTATTTTATGCAGCCCATTTTACATCAGCAGTTTTCACAAAGTGATTTACAGATACCCATCCTAAAACCCCAAAGAGCAAGCATTGCAGATGCAGAAGCACAATGGCTAGGGAAAACTCCCTACCCTGTTGAAAACCCCAACTGTAGACCAGCAGAATTTTCAAGCTGGTCAGTGCTGGTCTGACCAGTATGGTCTAGCTGGCCGAACAGAATGGTTTAGCTGTCAAACTGGTCTGACCAGCATGGTCGAGCAAGCAAAACCACAACCATAAAGATCATATTTTCCAGCATGCTCTATTGCAGTTTCCTATGTTTGTTTTTTTTTACCCCTTTTTCATGGTATCCAATTGGTAGTTATAGTCTTGTCTTGGAGAGGAGAAGGTTGAGAGCTGTGCGTCCTCCGAAACACGACCCAGCTAAGCCACACTGCCCACTTAACCTGGAAGCCAGCCGCACCAATATGTTGGAGGAAACACCTGGCGACCGTGTCAGCGTGCGTGCGCCCGGCCTGCCACAGGAGTCGCTTGAGAGCGATGGGCCTAGCACATCCCAGCCGGCCAAACCCTCCCCTAACCCGGACGACGCTTGGCCAATTGTGGGCCGCCTCATGGGTCTCCCGGTCGCGGCCAGCTGCAACAAAGCCTGGACTCGAACCAGGATCAAATACCTTTCTGGTAAGAAGAGGGGTGGGGGTGTATGCCTTATGGCTAACGAGGCATGGTGCGATGAAAGAAACATACAGGAACTCAAATCCTTCTGTTCACCTGATTTAGAATTCCTCACAATCAAATGTAGACCGCATTATCTACCAAGAGAATTCTCTTCGATTATAATCACAGCCGTATATATCCCCCCCCCAAGCAGACACATCGATGGCTCTGAACGAACTTTATTTAACTCTTTGCAAACTGGAAACCATTTATCCGGAGGCTGCATTCATTGTTGCTGGGGATTTTAACAAGGCTAATCTGAAAACAAGACTGCCTAAATTTTATCAGCATATCGATTGCGCAACCAGGGGTGGAAAAACCTTGGATCACTGTTACTCTAACTTCCGCGACGCATATAAGGCCCTGCCCCGCCCCCTTTCGGAAAAGCTGACCACGACTCCATTTTGCTGATACCTGCCTACAGACAAAAACTAAAAAAGAAGCTCCCACGCTGAGGTCTGTCCAACGCTGGTCCGACCAAGCTGACTCCACACTCCAAGACTGCTTCCATCAAGTGGACTGGGACATGTTTCGTATTGCGTCAGATAACAACATTGACGAATACGCTGATTCGGTGTGCGAGTTCATTAGAACGTGCGTTGAAGATGTCGTTCCCATAGCAACGATTAAAACATTCCCTAACCAGAAACCGTGGATTGATGGCAGCATTCGCGTGAAACTGAAAGCGCGAACCACTGCTTTCAATCAGGGCAAGGTGTCTGGAAACATGACTGAATACAAACAGTACAGCTATTCCCTCCGTAAGGCTATCAAAAAAGCTAAGCGTCAGTACAGAGACAAAGTAGAATCTCAATTCAACGGCTCAGACACAAGAGGCATGTGGCAGGGTCTACAGTCAATCACGGACTACAGGAAGAAATCCAGCCCAGTCACGGACCAGGATGTCTTGCTCCCAGGCAGACTAAATAACCTTTTTGCCCGCTTTGAGGACAATACAGTGCCACTGACACGGCCTGCAACGGAAACATGCGGACTCTCCTTCACTGCAGCCGAGGTGAGTAAAACATTTAAACGTGTTAACCCTCGCAAGGCTGCAGGCCCAGACGGCATCCCCAGCCGCGCCCTCAGAGCATGCGCAGGCCAGCTGGCTGGTGTGTTTACGGACATATTCAATCAATCCCTATACCAGTCTGCTGTTCCCACATGCTTCAAGAGGGCCACCATTGTTCCTGTTCCCAAGAAAGCTAAGGTAACTGAGCTAAACGACTACCGCCCCGTAGCACTCAATTCCGTCATCATGAAGTGCTTTGAGAGACTAGTCAAGGACCATATCACCTCCACCCTACCTGACACCCTAGACCCACTCCAATTTGCTTACCGCCCAAATAGGTCCACAGACGATGCAATCTCAACCACACTGCACACTGCCCTAACCCATCTGGACAAGAGGAATACCTATGTGAGAATGCTGTTCATCGACTACAGCTCGGCATTCAACACCATAGTACCCTCCAAGCTCGTCATCAAGCTCGAGACCCTGGGTCTCGACCCCGCCCTGTGCAACTGGGTACTGGACTTCCTGACGGGCCGCCCCCAGGTGGTGAGGGTAGGTAACAACATCTCCTCCCCGCTGATCCTCAACACTGGGGCCCCACAAGGGTGCGTTCTGAGCCCTCTCCTGTACTCCCTGTTCACCCATGACTGCGTGGCCACGCACGCCTCCAACTCAATCATCAAGTTTGCGGACGACACAACAGTGGTACCAACAACGACGAGACGGCCTACAGGGAGGAGGTGAGGGCCCTCAGGGTGTGGTGTCAGGAAAATAACCTCACACTCAACGTCAACAAAACTAAGGAGATGATTGTGGACTTCAGGAAACAGCAGAGGGAACACCCCCCTATCCACATCGATGGAACAGTAGTGGAGAGAGTAGCAAGTTTTAAGTTCCTCGGCATACACGTCACAGACAAACTGAATTGGTCCACTCACACAGACAGCATCGTGAAGAAGGCGCAGCACTGACACTGACTCAACTCCAGCCACTTTAATAATGGGAATTGATGGGAAATTATGTAAATATATCACTAGCCACTTTAAATAATGCTACCTTATATAATGTTACTTACCCTACATTATTCATCTCATATGCATACGTATATACTGTACTCTATATCATCGACTGCATCCTTATGTAATACATGTATCACTAGCCACTATGCCACTTTGTTTACATACTCATCTCATATGTATATACTGTACTCGATACCATCTACTGTATCTTGCCTATGCTGCTCTGTACCATCACTCATTCATATATCCTTATGTACATATTCTTTATCCCCTTACACTGTGTATAAGACAGTAGTTTAGGAATTGTTAGTTAGATTACTTGTTGGTTATTACTGCATTGTCGGAACTAGAAGCACAAGCATTTCGCTACACTCGCATTCACATCTGCTAACCATGTGTATGTGACAAATAAAATTTGATTTGATTTGATTTACTGGTATGAAGGCTGGTCACCAGCAAAACCAGCACTAGTCACCAGCATATGCTGGTCTATGCTGTTTTTTTTCAGCAGGAACCTAGTAAGAAACTATCTAGAGAGATACCAGACCTTTACTGTCTGTACTGGGTGATGCTTTTAGAGTACATGTGGCCATTAAGGCCAGATCATTTTTCAAGACCTTCAAACATTCATAGATGACCAGCAGGGGCAAATAATAAAGAATGTATTAATGTTGGTTTCTAGACCCTTGCCCAAGGTCTTACCCCTAGGTCTTATCCCTTCACATGTCAATGGTGATGGCACCTGCTAGCCCTCCAAGTGGCCGTATTGCTTTTATACCAAGTGTTATTCAAACCAGCTCTACTTCCATAGATTTTGAGGTTGCTCTAGCTACCTGCATTGAAGTGTGTGTTCTGCTAGAAGGTCAAATACAGTGTTGTGATTGATTTGGCACTTATAAGCCCATATGCATGAAGCAAGGTCCCAACCTCTGATTCAACAGCATTGCACAATACAGTTTGTCCTCCAAGTCAGCACACTTTCTACAGAGGCTTTGATTCTGAGCAAGGCTTTCATGTAAAGGCCAGACACCTCCCTTTGAGGGGACGGAAAGGTTATGGTGGAGAGCAAAGGCATGAATTGAAATATCAAAAAGCTAAAAAAACAGAGTGATTAATGAATTGTTCATACGTATTGAGCGACCAATTATTCACATACAGTAAATAACACAGGACAGCTCATAGAGATCCTGTAATTCAGTGTTCTATAAACTCTGGAGGGCAGTTACCCAATATGCAGCCTGTTTAGGAACACCTTTAAACCTGTGCTGTGAAGGCACATCATTGTTCAATGGAATATTCTATATTGATTTTCCCATCTCCCAGCTGTAGCATTGCTTTATAACTGTTGACTATTGACTAAAAGCACTTTAAAAAGTACTACATGTTCCTTATGTGTACCATCTAAGGAAGCCAGAACAAATAAAACGCCTTTCACTACATTTTATTGATAGTAAATGAGTCATCAGTATTGATCGATTAATCTGATAATGGTTGTTAATGGCTCTGTTTATGTAGACAGCTCTATGAAACTCTACTGTTGTCAAGGCTTAGTTGGCCGTGCCTCATAAAATCCTGTATTACTGAATCCATCTGTCTTGTTTGTTTCGGGCAAACACTATCCTCCTGCATTGGCAAAGTCTGACTGACCATCCAACCAGATAACTATTAGCTTAGGGCTAGGTGTCCAGTCCAGTACCCAATGAAAATCTTAACGGAGAACGTCTGTCATTTTACTGCTACACACACAAGACCAGACTCAGCTGGAAAGAGGTCTGTAAAATAGACCAGGACAGGAAGAAATGAGCTCTTAGCCTAAGCATACAGTAGAATGCCAACATGTACAGAACACTGAAAAAACTAAATAAGATCAGATATAAGATATACAGTGCATTCGGAAAGCATTCAGACCACTTGACTTTTTCCACAATTTGTTACGATACAGTCTTACTCTAAAATCAATTAAATTATTTTTTCCCCTCATCAATCTGCACACAATACCCCATAATGACAGTGAAAACAGGTTTATAGAATTGTTAGCAAATTTATACAAAAACAGAAAAACATTATTTTCAAAAGTATTCAGACCCTTTTTTATGAGACTCAAAATTGAGCTCAGGTGCATCCTGTTTCCATTGATCATCCTTGAGATGTTTCTACAACTTGAATGGAGTCCACCTGTGGTGATTTGGAAAGGCACACACTTGTCTACATAAGGTCCCATAGTTGACAGTGCATGTCAGAGCAAAAACCAAGCCATAAGATGGACCAAGAACACAGTGGCCTCCAACATTCTTAAATGTAAGAAGTTAGGAACCACCAAGACGCTTCCTAGAGCTGGTTGCCCGGCAAAACTAAGCAATTGGGGGAGAAGGCTCTTGGTCAGGGAGGTGACCAAGAACCTGATGGTCACTCTGACAGAGCTCCAGAGTTCATCTGTGGAGATGGGCAAACCTTCCAGAAGGACAAATATCTCTGCATTAATCCACCAATCAGGCTTTTATGGTAGAATGGCCAGACAGAAGCCACTCCTCAGTAAAAGGCACATGAAGGCCCACTTGGAGTTTGCCAAAAGTCACCCTAAAGACACTCAGACCATGAGAAACAAGATTCTCGGGTCTGATGAAACCAAGATTGAACTCTTAGGCCTGAATGCCAAGTGTCACATCTGGAGGAAACTTGGCACCATCCCTACGGTGAAGCATGGTGGTGGCAGCATCATGCTATGGGGATGTTTTTCAGTGGCAGAGACTGGGAGACTAGTCAGGATCGAGGACTAGATGAACAGAGCCAAGTACAGAGCGATCCTTGATGAAAACCTGCTCCAGAGTTCTCAGGACCTTAGACTGTGGCCAAGGATCACCTTCCAACAGGAGAATGATCCTAAGCACACAGCTAAGACAACGCAGGAGTGGCTTTGGGAAAAGTCTCTTGAGTGGCCCAGCCAGAGCTTGGACTTGAACTGATCGAACATCTCTGGACAGACCTCAAAATATCTGTGTAGTGACGCTCCCCATCCAACCTGACAGAGCTTGAGAGGATCTGCAGAGAAGAATGGGAGAAACTCCCCAAATACAGGTATGTCAAGCTTGTAGCGTCATACCCAACAAGACTCAAGGCTGTAATCGCTGCCAAAGGTTCTTCAACAAAGTACTGAGTAAAGGGTCTGAATACTAATGTAAATGTCATATTTCCTTTTTATTACATTTTTTATAAATTTACAAAAAAATCTAATCTGTTTATGCTTTGTCATTATGGGTATTGTGTAAAGTTTGATGACGGATAAAAACAATTTAATCAATTTTAGAATTTATAGAATTAAAGTAACAAATTGTGAAAAAAGTGAAGGAGTCTGAATACTTTCTGAATGCACTCTACTTTATTAGTCCACACAAAATGGACATATGACTTATGTTTTCATCCACATTAGGTTTGTAAATGCTGGAGTAGAGGGCAACCGCAGTGCAGCTAGACAGAACATTGATCGAAACTAGACAGAATACTTATCTTAATTAATCCATCACCACTCTTTACCTTCGCCATTCTTTCCATCAACTCTCCCAGATAGAGGAGTTCAGGAGGCTCAGGTCCCATCTGAAAGGTGCTGATCTACCTGAGGGGAATGACGGGATGTTGGGAGACAACTTCCGCCCCTCTCAGCCCCTCAGCGACAGGACCGTCCGGGCTGCCTTCCAGTGACACCCCCCTTCCCTCCACGAGGGATCTTTAGCTCCACATTTAACAGGTAAATGTCAACCATCTAAATACCAAGTACATCGTTTTTAAATACACTACATGACCAAAAGTATTTGGACACCTGCTTGTCGAACATCTCATTCCAAAATCATGGAGTTGGTCTCCCCTTTACTGCTATAACAGCCACCACTCTTCTGGGAAGGCTTTCCACTAGATTTTGGAACATTGCTGCGGGGACTTGCTTCCATTCAGCCACAAGATAATTAGTGAGGTCGGGCACTGTCGGCGTTCCAATTTATCCAAAGGTATTCAATGGAGTTGAGATCAGAGTTCTGTGCAGACCAGTCAAGTTCTTCCACAACAAACTATTTCTGTATGGACCTCGCTTTGTGCACGGGGGCATTGTCCTGCTGAAACAGGAAAGGGCCTTCCCCAAAGTGTTGCCACAAAGTTGGAAGCACAGAATGGTCTAGAATATCATTGTAAGCTGTAGTGTTAAGATTTCCCTTCACTGGAAATAAGGGGCCTAGCCCGAACCATGACAAACAGCCCCAGACCATTATTCCTCTTCCACCAAACTTTACAGTTGGCACTATGCATTGGGGCAGGTAGCGTTCTCCTTGCATCCGCCAAACCCAGATTTGTCTGTTGCAGCGTTTCCACTGCTCCAGAGCTTTACTCCACTCCAGCTGACGCTTGGCATTGCGCATGGTGATCTTAGGCTTGTGTGTGGCTGCTTGGCGATGGAAACCCATTTTATGAAGCTCCCAATGAACAGTTATTGTGCTGACATTGCTTCCAGATGCAGTTTGGAACTCGGTAATCAGTGTTGCAACTACGCACTTCAGCACTCTCCGGGCCCATTCTCTGAGCTTTTGTGGCCTACCACTTTGTGGCTGAGTTGTTGTAGCTGCAAGATGTTTCCACTCCACAATAACAGCACTTACAGAGGCCCGGGGCAGCTCTAGCAGGGCAGCAATTTGATAAAATGACTTGTTAGAAAGCTGGCATCCTATGACAGTGTCACATTGAATGTCACTAAGCTCTTCAGTGAAGCCATTCTACTGTCAATGTTTGTCTATGGAGATTGCATGGCTGTGTGCTCAATTTTATACACCTGTCAGCAACAGGTGTGGCTGATATAGCCAAGTCCACTAATTTGAAGGTGTCTACATACTTTTGTGTATATAGAGTGTACTTTATATATGTATAGATATGTTTTTGACATCTGTGGGACTACTAGATAACATCGCTCTTCACAACCACAAACCAGGTTCAAACCTGACGGGAAGTCATTTATACCACAACAACAAAAATAACCATGTTTCAAATGAAATCGGGGCTATATTGTCATGCCCTGGAAGTCATAGTTTAATGGAAATAGGCAAGGCATTTCCCAGAGGTAAAATAATAATGTCACCACTAAACATAGGAGCAGTGTCAGATCTATAGTAATAATGAGCTAACCCAGTTCTTCTACTAATCTAGGACTAGCTGTGGAGATGTGTGTGTGTGTGGAGCGGAGGGATATCTATTTTAGAGCTCGCATTGGGAACACCTGGGAAACAACTGGAAAAGTACTCATTTTGAGTGGCTGGATTTGGATGTGCTCAACCGAGGGCACAGGGACAAAGTGTGGCTTGGCCTCAACTGCATTGCGCAAATACTGTAAGTGAAAGAACATGACTGTATCAGAGAGCCAAGGGACACTTGTTTGGTAGTTTGACAGATGTTTTAGTAGCTACTGGCTAAGTATAACAAACTGTGTGGAAATGGTTGTAAGATAGTTGAGTAAAAGTAAAGATACGTTAATAGAAAATGACTCAAGTAAAAAAGTCACATAGTAAAATACTACTTGAGTAAAAGTCTAAAAGTATCTGGTTTTAAATGTACTTATCACGCCCTGACCTTAGAGAACTTTTTATGTCTCTGTTTTGGTTTGGTCAGGGTGTGATTTAGGTGGGAATTCTATGTTCATTTTTCTATGTTTTGTAATTCTTTGTTTTGGCCGGGTATGGTTCTCAATCAGGGACAGCTGTCTATCGTTGTCTCTGATTGGGAACCATACATAGGTAGCTTTTTCCCACCTGTGTTTGGTGGGTAGTTGTTTTCTGTTTAGTGTTTGGCACCTGACAGGACTGTTTCGGGTTTCGTTTCTCACTTTGTTATTTTGTTCTAGTGTTCAGTGTTAATAAAAATCATGAACACTTACCACGCTGCGCTTTGGTCCAATCCTTCTTCATCAGACGACCGTTACAGTACTTAACTACAGTGGTGGAAAAAGTACTCATATCATACTTGAGAAAAAGTGAAAGTAAATGGAAAACTCAAATTCCTTATATTAAGCAAAGCACAATTTTCTTGTTTTGTTAATTTACGGACAGACCGGGGCACACTCCAACACTCAGACATAAATGACAAACAGTATTTGTGTCCAGTGAGTCCACCAGATCAGAGGCATTAGGGATGACAACACGTTATATTGATGTATGTGAATTGCACCATATTGCTGTCCTGCCTGATTTAAAGAAAACAACTTTTGGGTGCCAGGGAAAATGTAAAGGAGTAAAAAGTTTAAAATATATTTTCTTTATGAATGTTTTGTAGTAAAAGTTATAAAAAATATAAATAGTGAAGTACAGATACTTCCAAAAAACTATTTAAGTAGTACTTTATTGTATTCATACCTAAGTACTTTACACCACTGGGAAACAGTGTAGCTACAGAGAGAAATGCAGGAGAGATAGTGGAGTATTGTCTCTTTGGTAAGGGATATTACCTGACCATACATGAGAGGGGCCTTGAAAAGGAGGAATAGAGAAAGAAGAAGGAAGGATAGAGAAAGGGGGTTCTGAAGGGATAGAGAAAGGGGGTTCTGAAGGGATAGAGAAAGGGGGTTCTGAAGGGATAGAGAAAGGGGGTTCTGAAGGGATAGAGAAAGGGGGTTCTGAAGGGATAGAGAAAGGGGGTTCTGAAGGGATAGAGAAAGGGGGTTCTGAAGGGATAGAGAAAGGGGGTTATGAAGGGATAGAGAAATGGGGTTCTGAAGGGATAGAGAAAGGGGGTTCTGAAGGGATAGAGAAAGGGGGTTCTGAAGGGATAGAGAAAGGGGGTTCTGAACGGATAGAGAAAGGGGGTTCTGAAGGGATAGAGAAAGGGGGTTCTGAAGGGATAGAGAAAGGGGGTTCTGAAGGGATAGAGAAAGGGGGTTCTGAAGGGATAGAGAAAGGGGTTCTGAAGGGATAGAGAAAGGGGGTTCTGAAGGGATAGAGAAAGGGGTTCTGAAGGGATAGAGAAAGGGGGTTCTGAAGGGGACCTGACTGTTGACTCAAATTGCACAATTCAGCAATACCTTAAATTACATTACCAAACCATTACTTGTTAATCATAAGGTAATAATGCATGTAATTACATTGTAGCACATTTGTAAATGCAGGTAGTTAAATGGGTCTGCCAATTGTCAATACTGTTTACCATGAAAATACAAAAAGTTTGACAGTACTGCATAATTGCATGCACTAACTTAGCTTAATAAAATTACATACAATAAATTGCACAAGTGATTTTATATATATATTTTGTATAGACCATTCATTACATTTTTTCCTATTTAACTCAAAACAACCACACAGTATACCAAACTATACATGTGCCCAATGGGCCACAACAAATAAAATACAAAAAACAATAACCAACTAGAAAAACCAGCATATCAAGCAAAAACACAAATACACTAACAAAATACATAGGTGGAGATTGTATCTTCTGATAAGTGATGTTTTATGTCCATGATATTCCTTTGTGCCTTTAAGAAAAAACAAGAACTGTTCCCATATCTTTTTGGAGTCTGTATTATTTTTGTCTTTGCTAACATTTACATTTGAGTCATTTAGCAGGCACTCTTATCCTGAGCGACGAGGGTTAAGTGCCTTGCTTGAGCAAGGCACTTTGAGGGCACATAAACCGTTTTTCCCCCCACCTAATCGGCTCGGTACTGGCCCAACGCTCTTAACCTCTAGGCTACCTGACGCAATTTTGTTTTTATCAACAGATTCAAAATGTTATTGACCCAGTGGTAATCTGGTATCGTCACATCTGCTCCTGCAACGCCCTCTACTGCTCATCCTGTGTCTCCTTGACCTGCCGCCACTCCCCCAAGTACTCTTTCCCTCTCCCCCCCCCCCTCTCTCTCTCTCTCTCTCTCTCTCTCTCTCTCTCTCTCTCTCTCTCTCTCTCTCTCTCTCTCTGTGTGTATGTGATTGTGTGGGCGGAGACAAGTGTGCTGGAGTCAGAGCAGATCCCCACCAGCTGCAACCTGTTCCATAATCAAGACCTCTACAAATACTCAGCCCTGCCACTTCCACGCTGCCAGATCGTAACCTCTGCTCAGTCAGTCTACGTTTCTAGCCGTTTGTTACTATTCAGATCCTGTTGTGCCTGTTTTCCTTGCCTGATGCTGTTTTCCTCTCCACTACAGTTCTGCCCGCTGTGACTCTCGTCCCTGTCTCCAGTCCCACGTCTTGTCATTCTACTACTCTGTCCTGGATTCCCCACTCTACTACCCCCTTGGAATCCCCTCCAGACTGGCTTACCCTGTCTCAACCCCTCTTGCTCCAGCCTCCGCACCCTCATCTGGTTTCCAGCAACCAGCCCGAGCTTCCCATGACCTGCACTCCATCTCCCCCCTGTGTTTCAATAAATACCTTGGTTATTTCATCCCAGTCTCCTCGTCGGAGTCTGCTACTGGGTTCCACTCCGCGTAACAGGTATAAGGATTCATAAGGATTATGTGACATAAAGTGTGCCAGAAAATGTCATTTCGAGCTCTGTAACCATCATAGCGCATATACAGGAAACAGGATAATAATTTGTGGATTTAAGAGTGGATATTAATATTGCACAATGTCAAACAACTCTAACCCAAAACATAGGACTTATAAAAATAACCTTTTGCTCCTCTACCCGCTACCTCTGTGGCCAAACCCAGTCGTAGCGGCGACATGATTGCTGGAATGTTCCATCTGCAAAATATTCCCTTTTTTTATTTTTCATAGTGAGAAAGAGAGTGAAAGGAGGGGAGAGGGAGAATGGCCTTGTTGAATCAGCTGGAAGTTATGTTACATTGAATCCCCTGAACTGGTAGCTACAGATTGCAACACCAGATTTGGACCACTATATTGGTAGTTACAGAAGTGTCTGTACAAAATGTTGCTGGACATTTTTCAACTAACCTGGTATCTGCGATACTATCGTCGTCCTCGAATCGTGGAAACAGGCGTTTCATAAAATGGCTGTGTCCAGTTTCAGGGAGTCCATTTGGAATCGATAAAATGCTCTGTTAAAATAAATTAATGTTTGTTTGGTCCATGAAGTAATCCAACAATGTGTACCTTGTCTTTTTCAAATCTTCTCTCATTGATTGAGACGGGGGTCTACCCTAAAGGGCCGCATGCCAGGATGACAGAAGCCTGTCTCGATTAATGAGAGAAGATTTGTAAAAAGAAGATGACGGCACACACATTGTCGCCAATACCAGATTAGCTAAAAAATGCCAACATTTTGTAGAGCCACACCTGTAACTACCAGTATAATGGTCCACATTTCTGTGGTTAAGTCACATTATCTGGTGTTATAATTTATAGCAACTGGACTTGGAGGGAGCTCACAAAGGCACGATTTTACTCTGTTGATGAAGGCAGCGCTGACAGACCAACCAGCTGGCTTCACCTGTGACCTGGAACATAGCCATTCGCTGTTGGCTGGTACAAGATGTATCCATGCTCTGGAAGGAGAGACATGATTGGCTCTGATCCAATATCCTCACTAACAGTAGTATACTAGATGGAAGCGCTGGATTGGGCATGCATTCTTACTGGTGTGATAGTGGGGCTATTGGTGGAATGTAGTCCTTGTGATAGGATTTGTGCAGGCTTCATGCAGGTATGCATACTTAGCTTGGGGCATGTAATTGTACTGTACTGTCATGCAGGTTGTGTAATAAGTAGAAAAATGTGAATGAACTAACACCTGTTCCTAGGGATTTTCAAAATATGGAAAATACATGTACAGTACATTATTTAAAAAAAATACGCTGTTAAAACCGCACTGTCTCTCAGAATAGGAAACACTCTAACAAGCAGAAACATATGTAGTTCTGTATAACATACATGGGCAGGTCAGGTTCAATGACCTCAGGTCAGATTTAATGCCATATAATCTCAGATGTCTTATAGGCTGATATTTAATGAGATATTTCCGTCTGCTCTGGCTCCTGTCCTCGCAGTATTAAACGCAGTGTTTTTGTGGTTTTCGATATCTGCTTATCTAGCAATAGGAAGCATGGCAATAGACGATTAGACCACAGTGTGCCCTTTCTTGTAAAAACAAAGGAGACATCCATCAAAGGTAAATGACCTTTTAAGGGCTATAGACAACACAGTACAGCCCAGGGTTATAGGCTATGAAAATGAAACAATGAAGACTTGAATTTTGTTGTGATTTTTTTGGGACATTTTAAGGTTCTGTAGTTCTTGAACTGACTAATGTGATAATGATGATGATGATGATAAAGATGACTCTTACTGTCACTTAACAATAAAGGTCAAACTGTTAGTAGTAATACATGTGTCACTGGTGTTATTTCAACTATCTAACCAGTTCAATTTACCATCACACCACTAAAAGAGATCACTACCATTTAATATGGGTAGGTATATGATTAACTTCATCTTAAATGGAATTTTCATTACATAGGCCCAAAGTCGCAGACTTCTCCAGTCCCTGCCACACTATACCATGTATACATCAGGCCCTACTGTACTAGTGTCCATCTCCAGCATTCCCTGACGAAGCAACCAAGGGTGTGTTCCTAAATTCAATCTGGAGAGCCAGAGTGAGCTCAGAGTGCACTCTGTGTGTTTGAAAATTCAGAGCATTGTGTTTCGCTTGTCACATGCTCAGAGCGCACACTGGACGCTCTGGCCGTTGAGTTGGGTTGATCCGAGCATTCTGACCTCACAACAGAAGTCAAGCACCCAAGCTAACTGGCTAACATTGACTAACTTGCAACAATTTAATTATGCTTTTTTCGCAGAGGTTTACTGACACCTTCCATAGTCAAGGGGTGTTGAGTGTTCATAAATTCCTTAATTATTCTGCACTCTGTACACTCTGAAATCAGAGTAGATAGCCAGAGTAAATTTATGAACGCACCCCGAACTGGATCGGTGACATAACAGCCAGTTAATGACATCACACCTACAGCTGGAGGCCATGTTTACAGCAGGATGTGCCCGTTACACGGGCCATAATGAATAGAGTCACTTAAAACAACAACAGTCTTATCCAACCTACCACACCCACCTATCTAATACACAGCTAATCTGCCCATAGGGAGCTCTCTTCTCACAGTGCAACAGTACAACAGAGACCCACCCATATTATTAGTATAAGCTATAAACATACTGGAATACAATACAGGAGAGCGCTTAGAAGGCCTATGCCAAAAGGTCTTGTTTAATTAAAAAGCATTGCAAGTCGGGCCAGGAGTTTTTCCTGACAATGTGACCTGGGCCAGGAGTTTTTCATGACCAAGAATAACTAGAAACATGACCAGAATGTTTTACTGTTTTGTGGCCTTGAAGAGTGGAGTAGACTGGAATCACTGTGTCACGCCCTGGTCTAAGTATATTGTGTTTGTCTTAATTTATTTGGTCAGGCCAGGGTGTGACATGGGTTTATTGTGGTGTGTTTTGTCTTGGGGTTTTTGTTAGGTATTGGGTTTGTGGCTTAGTGGGGGTATCTAACAAAGTCTACGGCTGTCTGGAGTGGTTCTCAATCAGAGGCAGGTGTTTATCGTTGTCTCTGATTGGGAACCATATTTAGGCAGCCATATCCTTTGAGTGTTTCGTGGGTGATTGTTCCTGTCTCTGTGTTTATTGTCACCAGATAGGCTGTATAGGTTTTCACACATTTATTGTTTTGTTTAGTTATTTCATGTCTCTTTCCTTTTATTAAAGAACATGAATAACCACCACGCTGCATTTTGGTCCGCTTCTCTTCCACCAGACGAAAGTCGTTACACACTGCAAAGAAATACAAAACATTCATACAAATTTTGGGGTTATTCATAAAAAGGATAATACTATTTATATATGTTTCACCTGTCATAAAGTAGATGCATTATAATTAATGACATAACTACTACATAGTTATAAGAGCAACTTAATATAAAGTCTGATGGTTTGAGCAGGAAACCATATACAGCTGCGCTATGCTGGAGCATCTATGGTAGGAATGTGAATGAAACCAAACAGGTTTTACAGCGCCCTCCTCTGTCTGAATGACTAATGGCAGCACCGAAACCTAGCCACTTACACCTCATACCATGTCTCATACACTGATAATGACTTACATAGCACTAGAGAAAACACGACACCTGAAAGGTTATTGACAAAGGGGGTCACATGGCTGTAGCGAGACACACTGTCGTCACATACAGTAGGCTAGTTGAGTGAGTCGCAGTACAAAGACATGTAATTGACCCACATGTACCATCATGACTTTATCTCTTGCACAGTCCTGTGTTGTTGTGATGTTTCCTACCTATTGGTCCAACTGTCCAAATGTATCTGAGTTGCGGTTATTCAGTGAAACAGCAGGGGGCACTCTAATCCAATGCTGTGGGAACCTGGTACGGAGAGGGAGAGGCAGGGAGAGAGAGAAGTAACCGGGGAATGTTCCAACGGGGGAATGTTCCGGGCCACAGGGCATCTAACTGTTTGATCAGGCGTGGCCTTTCACGGACCGAGAGAGAATATCAGCGATGACGGAACATCTCGTCTGACATTTCTATTATTTCGTTTCCATGACTCTCACAGAGGAGGGAGGATAGAAAAAGCGACATTATTCTATGATCAAGAGCACCGAAAGAGAGCGAGAGAGGAGAAGGGACACAGAGGGAAAAGAGAGTGAACAGAAATTGAGCCTTACTGTTGTAAAATGTGCCTCATGCATCCTCAAGAGAGTGCAAATGTCTATTGTCCTCGTCCTTTGATTTTTACCAAGTTGGAGTGGAGCAGCGTGAAATGGATCCTCTTCAGATAACATTGTATAGTACATTTCACTTTCCCATCAGTAGTTGCTCTCTCACGGGCAGGGAAAAAGTTATTCTGGCTAGTTGCATCCATATTTAAATTCCAACTACTCCCAAAGTCCTGTCCAGATTCATGGTAGAAAGAAACAGAAATGTACTGATGCAGTACATCATATTCAATATGAGAGATTAATCAAATCCAATCACATCAAACTTTATTTGTCACATGCGCCGACTACAACAAGTATAGACTTAACCGTGAAATGCTTACTTTTACAAGCCCTTACCCGACAGTGCAGTTCAAGAAAAGTTAAGAAAATATTTACCAAGTAGACTAAAATAAAAAGTAATAATTAAAAGTAACACAATAAGAATAAGAATAACAAAGCTATATTCAGTGGGCACCGGTACCGAGTCAGGCTGCGGGGGTACAGGTTAGCTGAGGTAATTTGTACATGTAGATAGGGGTGAAGTGACTATGCATAAACAGTTAGGAGCAGCAGTATACAAAAGGATGTGGGGGTCAATGTAAATTGTCCAGTGGCGATTTTATTAATTGTTCAGCAGTCTTATGGCTTGGGGGTAGAAGTTGTTGAGGAGCCTTTGGGTCTAGACTTGGCGCTACCAATACCGCTTGCCGTGCGGTAGCAGAGAAAACAGTCTATAACTTCGGTGACTGGACTCTGACAATTTTATGGGCGTTCCTCTGACACTGCCTATTGAATATGTCCTGGATGGCAGGAAGCTTGGCCCGGCTTAGCTCTTCACGACTGTCTTGGTATGTTTGGACAATGATAGCTTTTTGGTGATGTGGACATCAAGGAACTTAAAACTCTCGACCCGCTCCACTGCAGCCCCGTTGATGTTAATGGGGGCCTGGTTCAGCCAGTCTTTCTTGTAGTCCATGATCAGCTCATTTGTCTTGCTCACATTGAGGGAGAGGTTGTTGTCCTGGCACCACACTGCCAGTTCTCTGACCTCCTCCCTATAGGCCATCTCATTGTTGTCGGCGATCAGGCCTACCACTGTTGTGTCATCAGCAAACTTAATTATGGTGTTGGAGTTGTGTTTGGCCAGGCTGTCATGGGTGAACAGGGAATACAGGAGGGGACTAAGTACACACCCCTGAGGGGCCCCAGTGTTGAGGATCAGCGTGGCAGGCATGTTGTTGCCTACACTTGCCACCTATGGGTGGCCCGTCAGAAAGTCCAGGGTCAGTTGCCGATGGGAGGTGTTTAGAGTCCTTAGCTTAGTGATGAGCTTAGTGGGCACCATGGTGTTGAACGCTGAGCTGTAGTCAGTGAACAGCATTCTCACATAGGTGTCCCTTTCATCCAGGTGAGAAAGTGCAGTGTGGAGTGTGATTGAGATTGCATCAACTGTGGATCTGTTAGGGCGGTATGCGAATTGGAGTGGGTCTAGGGTGTCCGGTAGGATGGTGTTGATGTGAGCCATGACCAGCCTTTCAAAGCACTTCATGGCTATTGACTTGAGTGCCATGGGGCGGTAATCATTTAGGCAGGTTACCTTCACTTCCTTGGGCACAAGGACCATGGTGGTCTGCTTGAAACATGTAGGTATTACAGACACGGTCAGGGAGAGGTTGAAAATGTCAGTGAAGACACTTGACAGTTGGTCCGCGCATGCTTTGAGTACACGCCCTGGTAATCCGTCTGGCCCAACGGCTTTGTGAATGTTGACCTGTTTAAAGCTTTTGTTCACATCGGCTACTGAGAGCGTTATCACACAATCATCCAGAACAGCAGGTGCTCTCATGCATGCTTCAGTGTTGCTTGCCTCGAAGCGAGCACAAAAGGCATTTAGCTCATCTGGTAGGCTCGCGTCACTGGGCAGCTCCCGCCTGGGTTTCCCTTTGTACTACAGAATAGTTTTCAAGCCCTGCCACATCCGACAAGCATCAGAGCCGGTATAGTAGGATTCAACCTTGTATTGACACTTTGCTTGTTTGATGGTTCGTCTGAAAGCATAGTGGGATTTCTTATAAGCGTCCGGATTAGTCTCCCGCTCCTTGAAAGCGGCAGCTCTAGCCATTAGCTCAATGCGGATGTTGCCTGTAGTCCATGGCTTCTGGTTGCGATATGCATGTACAGTCACTGTGTGGACGATGTCATCGATGCACTTATTGATGAAGACGATGACTGAGGTGGTGTACTCCTCAATGCCACTGGATGAATCCTGGAACACTTTCCAGTCTGTGCTAGCAAAACAGTCCTGTAGTGTAGCATCCGCATCATCTGACCACATCCATATTGAGCAAGTCACTGGTACTTCCCGCTTTAGTTTTTACTTGAAAGCAGGAATCAGGAGGATATAATTGTGGTCAGATTAGCCAAATGGGGGGCTGGGGAGAGCTTTATATCCATCTCTGTGTGTGGAGTAAAGGTGGTCTAGGATTTTTTCCCCCCCTGGTTGCACATGTGACATGCTGGCAAAACTTTGGTAAAACTGATTTAAGTTTGCCTGCATGGTTGTCCTCGTCCACTAGGAGCACCGCTTCTGGGTGAGCATTTTCTTCTTTGCTTATGGCCTAATAGAGTTGGTTGAGAGCGGTCTTAGTGCCAGTATTGGTCTGTGATGATAAATAGACGGCTACGAATAATATAGATGAGATCTCTCTTGGTAGATAGTGTGGTCTACAGCTTATCATAAGGTACTCTACCTCAGGCGAGCAATACCTCAAGACTTTTTTATATTATACATTGCGCACAAGCTGTTATTGACAAATAGACACACACCCCCACCCCTCGTCTTACCAGAGGTAGCTTTTCCAGTGCATGGAAAATCCCGCTAGCTCTATATTGTCGGTATCGTCATTCAGCCACGTCTAGGTGAAATATAAGATGTTACAGTTTTTGATGTCCCGTTGGTAGGATAATCTTAATCGTAGGTCATCAATCTTATTTTTCAATGATTGCACATTAGCAAGAAGAACGGATGGCAGTGGGAGTTTACTCGCTAGCCTACAGATTCTCAGAAGGCTGCCCGATCTGCTGCCTCTATTCTTGCGTCTTTTCTTCTAAAGAAGAAGCCCATTGTATTTTGACCTACAGATGTGGTATCTCAATTTGATCACTGTTTAGTTGCTGAGAATTTTTCTTCATGGCAAGAAATGTGAACTTGTAGTGTATTTTAGTTTTTAAAAGCTTCTAAAGTTTGTAATTTCCACTTTGAAATTTCAGACCTGATTTGCCCGAACAAAAACGCATCAACATCTACAATAAAAATTCCATTAATTATAATCCACATAATAATTCACATTTCCTGTTGCTGCGGGATTATTTTCCTGCTGTAGCATACTGGCTCAAATTAAGATCCTACATCTCTATAAATATCTCCCTTCCCTTTCAGAGTAAAAGAGAAAGGCACAAACTAAAACCTTAAAGCTGAACCAGAGAATCCTCCATATCCTCCCAGTTGTCCACCTCAGTATTCTCTCACGGCATCTAATAGATTTATTTCATAGCAGGAGATGATGTTTGACACAGATGTACTGACCATAGCCCAGCAATGGGCTCTTCTATTGTTCTGCGTCCATTCAAAGGTTTATTGATGTCCCTCCTAACATGACCCTTTGATTCGAGCCGTTCAGACAATAGAGCCAGAAGCCCAAACAGATGGGCAGGTTTCTACACACAGGGGAGGAGACACTGACCTTGGTAAGCTATAGCTGCCATAACATTACTCTAACATTATTCTGTATCCAGCCACTCACATCACAGCAAACCTTAACATCATATGATGCAAAAATGCATAATACCAGCTGTATTTCTGTATATTGACAGTTATATCCTTGACAACTTGATTGCTGACATGCAAAACATGTTGGGAGTATATCAACAATGGACTAATGGAACAAATACCAAAATGTAGTTTTGGGGTGGAGTTTTCCTTTCACCAAGGGTAGTAAATAACAATGTAATGATAGGTACTCTGTGAGGGGGTGAATGAGTGTAGATATCTATAGGTATCTCAGAGACTGGTAATAGCTGCTAGACTGTGGGTTTGTTTTTCTGTGTTTGTGCTCTCAGTGCGTATTTACGACTGAATTGGTTCTGTGTGTGTGTGTGTGTGTGTCTGTTGTGTGAGTGTGCGTGTCTCTGTGTACATGCGTGCGCACCTTACCAGAGCACGTACCCCAGGTACCTTCCCCTGTACAGCAGCGTTTCACTATACTGTATAGCAGAGTTTTACTGCAGCCACTGAGGTGTGAGTGGAGTGGGCCATTCCTGGGGTGCAGTGGAGCATCGTAAGGACAGATTGGAGCTGATGTGTGATTGTGTGAGGGCAGGGACCCAGAAAATGGACGGTTATTGAGCCCATGCTATGGGGAGGGTTCAGTGTCCCATTCAAACCCTGACTTTTGCAAAAGTATACCCATGGATACTGATGGTGGAACACAAAAATGGAAAGAGATTTGATAAAAATACAAAATTCACTTCCTGGTTGGTGTGAGACTGAGCCAACCATGGTTGAAATTAGTGTTTGGGTGTGAGTGAGGGCACAGACCATTTCATCTTTAATAGTGTCATTATCCATTTGTGTAAAGACTAATCTCTCATGGAAAGACTTCGTCACATAAGAGACCTTAGACTTGTGAGAAATGATGTCTATTCATGAGGCACTCTCAGTTAACAATGGTAAGATCACGGTAAAATCATCATTGATAAAAGAGGTTGGATTGTGGCAGAGCGGTAATCTTTTTCTGACCACACTTCAAAAATAGGAAGTCTCAAAACACCATGATTGTGTAATGAAATCGTGAAAAGTATCGCACCTCAACTGAGATTTGGTGTTTGGAGGGTGTTTGAATTTAAACCCAGTGGAAGTGTTTTAATACACAGAATGTGTTTCAAAACAGAAATGAAGTACTCTGAAACACCCAAAGTGGTTCTTCCACCTGAATTTTTGAGTTTTTAAAAGACTGTTGTGAAATCACATTTTGGGGTTTCAGTGCATGTAAAAAGGCTGCATCAAAAACAAAAACTGTGTTTTTTTTAATATATATTTTTTAAATTCACCCCCCCTTTTCTTCCCTCTCAAATTTCGTAGTATCCAATTGGTAGTAGTTACAGTCTTGTCTCATCGCTGCAACTCCCGTATGGACTCAGGAGAGGCGAAGGTCGAGAGCCATGCGTCCTCCGAAACACAACCCAACCTAGCCGCACTGCTTCTTGACTGCTTGACTTCTTGACACAATGCCCAACTAACCAGCTGCACCAATGTGTTGGAGGAAACACCGTACACCTGGCGACCTGGTCAGCGTGCACTCCGCCCGGCCCGCCACAGGAGTCGTGAGTGCACGATGAGACAAAGATATCCCTGCTGGCCAAACCCTCCAGGATGAAGCTGGGCAAATTGCACATCGCCCCATGGGTCTCCCAGTCGCGGCTGCGACAGAGCCTCGGCTCGAACACAGAATCTCTGGTGGCACAGCAAGCACTGCGATGCAGTGCCTTAGACCACTGCACCACCCGGGAGGCCCACAAAAACTGTTTTCCATACAATGAGCGACCCGTCACTGATGGCCTGTCATACAATCAGTGTATTGAGCCCCACATTTTTAGCAAAAAATTTGTATATATAAATATACATATTTTTTTGGGGGGGCTTGCCTGTTTTGCATGTTATTTTGCCATTAATATATGTCACATATCAGTTTGCAAACAATGTCATTTTTTAATATATATAATTCAGTTAATAAAGCTGCATACACACATGGTCTCTTTTTGTTTTCTTGTGGAAGGCAGCTCCAAAATGCAGGGGTTTCAGCCTAGCTCAATGCTTTCTGTGGTGGTGGGGCGAGACAGCAGAAAATAGGAGCATTGCGCCATGATTGGCTCAGTGTTCTGTCACTCATAGAGACAGTACGTCATCGTCAAGTTTATGCCCTTAGTTAGGGTAGACATCCCAAATTTCAGCCCAAGCATTGCAAAGCAACCACTAACGATAGCCTGCTATTCAGTGGTGTGGCTGTCTGTTTCTTTTTCCCGAGTTCCCACCATAAATCCACAGAATGACAAACTTTGATGACAAAAATTTACCCACAAAGGACCGCTGCACCACCTTCACAAGGTGAGTCCAAAAATGTTTTGTATGCTGCTGCATAAATTATGCAATATGCAAGGAAGATATGTATACTGAAGCAAAGAAAGTAATACTAAGTGTATGTTGTGTAGCAAGCTGTTAGTAGCCCATGTGCCTCACCCTTATAATTTGGTCTATTTTCACCAACGCGATACTGTTAACACATTGTTCGTGGCCAGGTGTGTGCTTGTTTGTCAACTTTTTTGTACAGCTTTGACAGTGCTACTGACAGTAGTGGTGGCGCTTGGCTTGCACGTGCAAATTCAGCACACACAACATTCTATAACAGAATGTTATTTGACATGTCAAATTAAAAGCTTATTTAACGGGTCAAATAGTGTAATATGACGTGTATCTTTTTTGACACGCAGAGACCCAAACAACATTCAATGTACCTCACCCTAATAATTTAGTCTATTTTCACGTTTTAATTTTGTCTACGGTTCTAACTTGGTGGTGCACATGTAGCCTTTAACCTGTTTTAGAGAAATATATGCACTGAATATCGTAAGAGCTTTCATTTGTCTGCTTATATGCCCCCTTTATTTATCCACGGTTCTAACTTGGTGTACAGGGAGAACACTGTAAGGATGGCCAAAGTTCTGAATTCTGCTGCTGTACATTTCAAAAGTGCTGAAGAAATAGTTATATTGACTACGTCCATCGTCGCTCGCTCATTAATGTCTTAAACGAATTACGGATTGCCTCATCCGCTTGTCGTCCCCTTATGCCATCGGTTGTACATAATTTTTTTAAAGGCAGCAAATGAGGCTAAATGAAATGTTTTGCTGCCAGACAAGGCTCTGCTGAAAGCCAGTTGTAGAAGTGGTAAGTTATTGGGACTCTGCTGTTGGGACAGCTTTATGTAGGCCCTAACAGCTTGTGCGCACCGTTTGTCACTGTTATAGTGCAATTAATGTATTGTTTAGTGTTGTGTAGTGGCTTTGCTGGCATGCATTCTTTTTTTGCCCCACCAAGATTTACATGCTAAAATCGCTACTGCATACAATCAATGGTTTATAAATGCAAATGGTTTAAATACTAATTATTGATTGATGATAAGACAGTATGGAGAATGTTTGTTGTGGAATTCCACCTTAATAATTTCAATGATTTATTTAGACAAATTGGAAACAGGAGGGACAGTAAGATGGTATATTTCCTTGGAATTTGACCCACTCAACCACATAGCTGAACTGTAAGAAATTATTCTGGGGTGAATTGAAATTGACTACATGTAACGCACCCGACTTTGTCACCCCTCTCCCTACCGAAGACCAGTGTTAAATTCCAGCTGCAACCCTTCAATCTGTTTCCCCCTCTGTCATTTCAGAACTGTCTTAATAAAGTGTCAAAACACCCCCAAAATATATTTAGAAACATTTTATGTAAGTTGTTTCAATGATTTGTTCATTTCATTCTATCAAAAACAATGTAAGAATAAATCCTACTTCATTTGTTGTTTAAAATGTAAGTATATTTTATGAGGATAACCAAAGAGAGAGAAAGGTGAGTGATCAAACTCATTGGAAGTCTGGTTTTGATCAATTTGCATTTCCTATCTTGCCACTTCATTTTGACTTTATGATTCTTTCGCACAATGTTGTACGCATTTTTGAAGAAAGAAAAGTATGTTTATTTATTAGTATTAAGCTTGTTGTGCAGTGAGGTGTAATGGATCATGATGAACGGATATCAAAACCGAGAATTGAACGGGGATAGAAAACATTCGCAAACTCATGATTGCCAATGGAAGAGGCAAAGGCAGATTCCTCAATACTTGCAGTTCAGGCTGGAGTTAGTGCTGGTGGTTTGAACACTGTGTCTGACAGTGCCTGCAAAAATGGTATAAAATGGCAAATGATCAAATACATAAAACAATGTTAAACATCAACACATCAGGAAAAATGAAATAATTCTGCACTAGAGAGGATTAAAAATATCATAATGGTGTTTAGAAGCTATGAACAGAGGAAAGGACACCTAAAGAGAAGGTATCTAATTCTGCACTGAACAAGACTCAAACACCAACATAGTGTTTTCAATCTTTTCTGTTAGTGCTCTCAGTTCCTGGAAAGGTGTTGCATAACACTTGATTTAGTGATGTTACAACACACCATGTAATGTTTCAAAACTTCTCAGGATGCTGTGTTTCAATACCAGAAAGGTTAGGGTTTCGTCTCCTTCAAGTTGGTGGCAGCTCAGTTGCCACTAGTTTTGGTTTTACAAAGCACTTCATTTTCACAGTGCAACAGCAGCTCGGCTAGAGCCTGTCTGTTTCTGCTTAAGCCAACTCATTTGTCTATGTCATGCCTAACAAAGGTAAACACAGCTGCCCTTTATAAAACATTCCTGTTGTTCCCAAACTCACAAGTCAAACATCATGCACTATATACAATTTATTACATGTATACACTAGATGATTGACAGACCAAACAAGAAAAGGCTCAACTGCTATTTCTCTTCTCCTTTGTGAGCCATTGGTGGCTTGTCATCAATGTATTGATTAGTAATCTATTATGCTTGGGATATGGGATATGGTCTGGTCCTATCATGCAGAAGGCGAGGTCAGTACTGGTGCATCAAAGCGGGTGCCGAGAGACTGAAAAACAGCTTCTATCTCAAGGGCATCAGACTGATAAATAGCCATCACTAGCATATTAGAGGCTGCTGCCCTATATACATAGACTTTAAATCACTGACCACTATAATAATTGGAACACTAGTCACTTTAATAATGTTCACATATTTTGCATTACTCATCTCAAATATACTGTATTATTCTACTGTATAATATCTATGTAAGTATCTATCTATAATGTCTATGCCGCTCTGACATTGCTCGTCCAAATATTTTGTAACGGTTTTCTACAGGTGAAGGAGAGTCGGACCAAAATGCGGCGTGGCTATTGAGATTCATGTTTAATAAAACACAAAGGAAACACGAATCAATACAAAACAATAAACGTAACGTGAAAACCGAAACAGCCTAAACTGGTGCAAACGAACACAAGAAAAGGAACAGGGACAATCACCCACGACACACTCAAAGAATATGGCTGCCTAAATATGGTTCCCAATCAGAGACAACGATAAACACCTGCCTCTGATTGAGAACCACTTCAGACAGCCATAGACTTTGCTAGCAAACCCCACTAAGCCACAATCCCGATACCTATGAAAAACCCCAAGACAAAACACACCACATACCAAACCCCATGTCACACCCTGGCCTGACCAAATAAATAAAGAAAACACAAAATACTAAGACCAGGGCGTGACATATTTATATATTCTTAATTCCATTCCTTTACTTTAGATTGTGTATATTGTTAGATATTACTTGTTAGATATTACTGCGCGGTGGGAGCTAGAAACACAACCATTTCGCTACACCTGTAATAACATCTGTTAAACACGTGTGTGACCAATAAAATTAGATTTGATTCAGACCGTTTCCTATGAGACTAGAAGTTGAGTTGAGCTCAGGTGCACCCTGTTTCCATTGATCATCCTTGAGATGCTTCTACAACTTGATTGGAGTCCACCTGTGGTAAATTCAATTAATTGAACATGATTAGGAAAGGCACACATCTGTCTATTTAAGGTCCCACAGATCTGGAGAAGGGTAAAAAAAAATGTATTAGGCTATGGATGAAATAAGTTATGATGACCTTCACAGGGTGGTGAAATTGAGATGAGCTTGATGCTCCCTTCCAATAAATATCGAGGGTCTTATTCTGGTGACATGGTGATCAAATCAAATCAAATCAAATGTTATTTGTCACATCCACCGAATACAGTGAAATGCTTACTTACAAGCCCTTAACCAACAATGGAGTTAAAAATTATAATAATATTCTGAATAAGTATAAATAAAGTAACAAATAGTTAAAGAGCAGAAGTAAAATAACAATAGCGAGGCTATATACATGGAGTACCAGTACAGAGTCAATGTGCGGGGGAAACGGTTAGTAGAGGTAATTGAGGTAATATGTACATGTAGGTAGAGTTACTAAAGTGACTATGCATAGATAATAACAGAGAGCAACAGCAGCGTAAAAGAGGTCAATGCAAATAGTCTGGGTAGCCATTTGACTAGTTGAGTAGGAGTCTTATGGCTTGGGGGTAGAAGCTGTTTAGAAGTGTCTTGGACTTAGACTTGGCGCACCGGTACCGCTTGTCATGCGGTAGCAGAGAGAGCAGTCTATGACTAGGGTGGCTGGAGTGTTTGACAACTTTTAGGGCCTTCCTCTGACACCGCCTGGTATAGAGGCCTGGATGTCAGGAAGCTTGGCCCCAGTGATGTACTGGGCTGTACGCACTACCCTCTGTAGTGAGTTACTGATGCTTCCTGCTTTAATTTTAGCTTGGAAGCAGGAATCAGGAGTATAGAATTATTGCACGTTTAACAAGCTGGTAGAAATTTGGTCAAACGGATTTATGTTTCCCTTCATTAAAGTCCCCGGCCTCTAGGAGTGCCGCCTCTGGTTGAGCGTTTTCCTGTTGCTTATGCCGGTATACAGCTCATTGAGTGCGGTCTTAGTGCCAGCATCAGTCTGTGGTGGTATATAGACAGCTATGAAAAATACAGATTAAAACTCTCTAGCTAGATAGTGTGGTCTACAGCTTATCATGAGATACTCTACCTCAGGTGAGCAAAACCTTGAGACTTTCTTAGATATCGTGCACCAGCTGTTGTTTGCAAATATACATAGACCGCCACACCTTGTCTTACCAGAGGCTGCTGTTCTATCCTGGCGATACCGTTAATACCCGCCAGCTGTACGTTATTCATGTAGTCATTCAGCCAAGATATTACAGTTTTTTATGTTCCGTTGGTAGTTTAATCTTGCTTGTAGGTCATCCATTGTATTTTCCAATGATTGCACGTTGGCCAATAGAACAGATGGCAGTGGGGGTTTACACGCTCGCCTACGAATTCTCAGAAGGTAGCGCGAACTCCTCCCCCTTTTTCTCCATCTTCTCTTCACACAAATGACAGGGATTTTGGCCTGTTCCTGGGAAAACAGTATATCCTTCACGTCGGACTCGTTGGACTCGTTAAATGAAAAAGCTTCTACCAGTTCATGGTGAGTAATCGCTGTTCTGATGTCCAAAAGTTACTTTCGGTCATAAGTGAAGGTAGCAGCAACATCATGCACAAAATAAGTTACAAAAATATGTTACAAACAATGTAAAAAATTAACAAAATACCACATTTGGTTTGGAGCATGTAAAACGTCAGCCATCCTCCTCTCTGGCACCATTCTACTACCGTTTGACAACTACATTTATTCTTGCTGTCAGGACCCGGTTACGAACCTGGGTCTCCGGAGTGAGAAACAGTCACTTAACCAACTGAGCCATGAATAGTCAGCAGAACCCAGAAGATGAGGCAGACACAGCAGTACTTAAGACGGTGTATTTAATAAAGTAAAAAAGAGAAGTCCTTCAATACAAAAAGGCAAATCCACAAGGTGGTAGGTATAGCACAAAAAAGCCTCAAAAGATACTCAAAAACAAAAACAAAAAACAGAATTCCACAAGAGCGTCCACCGGAATCGACAAGAGCACACAGAACACTAGGGCTGGGTGCTAACATACAAACACAGAGCACAGAACTGAGGGAAACTAAGGGTTTAAATACAATCAGGGGAAACGAGGTACAGGTGCAAATAATAATGGGGAACAAGGGAAAAAACATGAGGTCAAAAAGCACAATGGGGGCATCTAGTGACCAAAACCCGGAACAACCCTGGCCAAATCCTGACAGAATCCCCCCCCTAGGAACGGCTCCTGACGTTCCTACCAGCTCTCTTAGGGTGGAGGGCCCTGAACTGACGAATGAGGTCAGGATCCAGGATGTCTTTGGCAGGAACCCAGGAGCGCTCCTCGGGACCGTAGCCTTCCCAGTCCACCAGATACTGCCAGGACCGCTGCACCCGGCGGGAATCCAGTATCCGATGGACGGTATAAGCCGGCTGGCCTCCAATGACACGAGGCGGAGGGGGAGGTCTGTCTGCCGGGACAAGGGGAGAAAAAACAACAGGTTTTAACAATGAAATGTAGGCGATAAGAAACTGGGTTAACTCTCCTGGCAACCTTGAAGGGACCGATGTATTTTTGGGACAGCTTGCGAGACTCTACCCGTAGAGGTAAGTCTCTTGTGGAGAGCCAGACTCTCTGGCCGGGGTGCAGGGTAGGCCCGGGACGGCGACGTCTGTTGGCTTGTTGTTGGTACCTCTGTGAGGAACGCATAAGATTAAGACGGGTCTTCCTCCACATAAGCCGACAGCGTCTGACGAACTTCAAGGCTGAAGGCACTCTGACTTCTGCCTCCTGGTCCGGGAACAATGGAGGAGCATAGCCAAACTGACACTCGTGCGGGGACATACCAGTGGAGGAGGAGCGCAAGGTGTTGTGCGCGTATTCGGCCCAAACAATAAAGGATGACCATGTGGACGGGTTGTCACGAGTCATACATCGGAGGGTGGTTTCCAGCTCTTGATTCATCCTCTCTGTTTGGCCGTTGGACTCCGGATGGTACCCTGAAGATAGACTGGCAGAAGCCCCCATGAGTTGGCAGAAGGCCTTCCAAAACCTTGAGGCGAACTGGGGACCTCTGTCAGAAACCATATCTTGAGGAATGCCGAAGACTCGGAACACATGATTAATTACCAACTCAGCCGTTTCCTTGGCAGAAGGTAACTTAGTCAGAGGGACGAACCTGGCCGCCTTTGAAAACCTGTCGATTATGACTAGGATAGTAGTATTGCCATGGGATGGAGGAAGTCCAGTAATAAAGTCCAATGAGATATGGGACCAGGGTCTGTGGGGAACAGGTAAAGGGTGAAGAAGGAGTCCTTGAGGGCGGAGGTGAGAAGATTTGCCCTGGCAGCACACGGGACAGGCATTGACGAAAGTGGCAACGTCTTCTCTTATGGTAGGCCACCAGAACTTACGCTGGATGAACTCCAAGGTGCGACCTACGCCCGGATGACAGGTGAGGCGAGAGGAGTGCCCCCACAGAAGGACCTGAGTCCTCACTGCCTTGGGGACAAACAACCGATTGGCAGGACCTCCTTTCGGGTCCGGTTCGCTAGCTTGAGCACGTCTCACGGTATCCTCAACTTGCCACGAGATCGGAGCCACAATCTTAGCAGCAGGAAGGACAGGCATGTCCGTGTCATCTCGAATGGCAGGAGCGTAGACTCGGGACAGGGCATCCGGTTTGAGATTCTTTGACCCGGGCCGATAGGTGAGGATAAACTGGAATCGATTGAAGAAAAGAGACCATCTAGCTTGTCTAGAGTTCAACCGCTTCGCCTGCTGGATATACTCCAGATTTTTGTGGTCCGTAAGCACTTGAAACGGGTGAGAAGCCCCCTCGAGCCAGTGTCTCCATTCCTTCAATGCCATCTTAACCGCTAGGAGTTCACGATCCCCCACATCGTAGTTCCTCTCAGTCGGGGTAAGCCGGTGTGAGAAGAAAGCGCACGGATGAAGCTTCTTGTCTTCACCCCTCTGAGACAGGACAGCTCCAACACCAACCTCTGATGCGTCTACCTCCACCACAAATGGTTCATCCGTAGTCGGTAGTATCAGGATGGGAGCAGAGAGAACGCGCTGCTTGAGTCCTTGGAAGGCCGTCTCAGCTTCTCTTCCCCACAAAAACCTTGCATTGCCACCCTTGGTTTAAGCTGAGAGAGGGGCTGCCACCAAGCTGAAGTTCTTGATGAACTTGCGGTAAAAGTTTGTGAAGCCCAGGAAACGCTGAACTTCCTTAACGGATTTGGGGGTGGGCCAATCCGCTACCGCCCCTACCTTCCTGGGGTCCATTTGGACTCGACCGGGTTCCACTACAAATCCCAGGAATTGTACTCGGGATGAATGGAATTCACATTTTTCCGGCTTAACGTACAGATGGCTGTCCAGGAGGCGTTTGAGTACTTGTCTGACATGCTTAAGTGTGTTGTTGAAGGGAGCTCGAAAAGATGAGGATGTCATCCAAGTAAACGAACACAAATATGTTAAGCATATCCCTAAGCACATCGTTTATGAGCGCTTGGAACACCGCTGGGGCGTTGGTCAGGCCGAAGGGCATCACCAAGTATTCATAGTGACCAGTAGGCGTGTTGAAAGCGGTCTTCCACTCGTCACCAGGTCTGATCCGCACAAGATGGTATGCGTTCCGCAGGTCAAGCTTAGTGAAAACAACTGCTTCCTGGAGCAGCTCGAAGGCTGTGGCCATAAGGGGTAGCGGGTAACGGTTACGGACGGTTATGGCATTGAGTCCCCGGTAGTCGATGCAAGGACGTAATCCACCGTCTTTCTTGGCCACAAAGAAAAACCCTGCTCCCGCCGGGGAGGTGGATGGACGCATGAGGCCTGCTTCCAGAGCGTCCTTGATGTAGGTATCCATAGCAGCTCGTTCGGGTGGAGATAGGGAAAAGATCCGACCCCTGGGGGGCAAGTGCCCGGAAACAGGTCGATGGGGCAATCGTAAGGTCTATGGGGTGGTAGCATGGTGGCCCTCTGTTTGCTAAACACCAGTTTGAGGTCATGGTAACACTCGGGAACTCGGGTCAGGTCGATGGATTCTAAAGACTCGGGAGTAGAACTCGGGGAATTCTGGAAAATACAAGTAGCTTGGCACGTAGGACCCCACTGCTTGATAGTGCCCACAGACCAGTCGATGTGAGGGTTATGGCTGTGAAGCCAGGGGTATCCAAGGACGAGAGGGAACTCGGAACAGGAGATCAAATGAAAGTTCATCAATTCCTGGTGTTGTGAAACTGAAAGTCGCAAGGAGGTAGTGACATGAGTGACAAGTCCAGATCCCAAAGGGCTTCCATCCAATGTAGTGACCCTCATGGGTTCACTTAGAGGTTCAGAGGGAACGCCATTCTCCTTCGCCCAGACACCATCCATGAAGTTACCTGCGGCTCCAGAGTCTACCAAGGCTTGAAGGTGAAGCTTGTGGTTGTCCCAGGAGAGGGTGACTGGAATGAGCAGACGGGAGTTGGACGGATGGGAGGAGGTTATGTTTCCCGTTACAGTTCCCCCCGGTCTGTACGGAGCCCGGGACACGTGGAACGGAAATGGCCCGGTTTGCCGCAATATAGACAGCGTCGCTCCCTCATCCGGCGGTCTCTCTCAGCCTGGGAGATGCGTCCAATCTGCATGGGTTCCGATGGAGCCAGCGAGGATAAAGGTGGGGACTCGGAGCTGGGACTGATAGGGGCTAGAGGTCTACGGTTGGGTTCTCTCTCTCTCAGACGCTGGTCAATGCGTGAGGCCAACTTGATCAGGGACTCGAGATTGTCCGGTGGTTCCCGAGTGGCCAGTTCATCTTGGATAGTGTCGGAAAGGCCTTTCAGAAAGCACACCGTGAGCGCCTCGTTGTTCCAGCCACTTGCTGCTGCCACCGTGCGGAACTGGATGGCATAGTCCGTCACGCTGCGCCAACCTTGGTGGAGAGTCAGGAGCTGTTTGGCTGAGTCAGAACCACTGCTTGGGTCTTGAAACACTCGTTTGAATTCCTCAGCAAAGGCAGAGTAGCTGGCACAGCAGGAACTATGGGCATCCCACACAGCAGTAGCCCAGGCCAGGGCTTTTTCCGACAGCAGGGTGATGATATAAGCGATCTTAGACCGGTCGGTGGGAAACGACGAGGGTTGTAGCTCAAAGGAGAGAGAACATTGGGTGAGAAACCCTTTACAAGCACTTGGATCACCTGAGAACCGTTGGGGAGGTGGAAGACGAGGTTCAGCCAGGGGGTTAACTGCCATGGGTACGTGAATCTGAGGTACTGGGACGGGAACTGTTGCCGGGGTAAGACGATCAGATATTTGCTTAATGGAAGTCAGCATCTCCGACAGAAGATGAGAATGTCTAGCCATTAAGGCCTCTTGCTGAACCAGGGCGGCTTCGTGGCGTTGGACAGTCTCCTGGTGGTGGGACAGCATGGCAAAAAGGTCCTGGGAACTGGCTGCCTCTGGGTTCATTTATGGCTCTGTGTTTCTGTCAGGACCCGGTTACGAACCTGGGTCTCTGGAGTGAGAAACAGTCACTTAACCAACTGAGCCATGAATAGTCAGCAGAACCCAGAAGATGAGGCAGACACAGCAGTACTTAAGACGGTGTATTTAATAAAGTAAAAAAGAGAAGTCCTTCAATACAAAAAGGCAAATCCACAAGGTGGTAGGTATAGCACAAAAAAGCCTCAAAAGATACTCAAAAACAAAAACAAAAAACAGAATTCCACAAGAGCGTCCACCGGAATCGACAAGAGCACACAGAACACTAGGGCTGGGTGCTAACATACAAACACAGAGCACAGAACTGAGGGAAACTAAGGGTTTAAATACAATCAGGGAAAACGAGGTACAGGTGCAAATAATAATGGGGAACAAGGGAAAAAACATAAGGTCAAAAAGCACAATGGGGGCATCTAGTGACCAAAACCCGGAACAACCCTGGCCAAATCCTGACACTTGCACTTTCTATAATAATTTCATCATGTAGACTATCTGTGAGCTGTTGGCTCATGCACTGTATCTGTGAGCTGTTGGCTAGAGCACACTTGCCAAGACCAGAGTAAAGTGCCTTCAGAAAGTATTCACACCCCTTGACTTTTTACACATTTAGAGCTTTACACACCTGGATTGTGCAACATTTGCCCATTATTCTTTTTTTTAAATTCTTCAAGTTCTGTCAAATTGGTCGTTGATCATTGCTAGACCATTTTCAGGTCTTGCCATAGATTTTCAAGCAGATATAAGTCAAAACTGTAATTCGGCCACTCTGGATCATTCAGTGTCTTCTTGGTAAGCAACTCCAGCGTAGATTTGGCCTTGTGTTTTGGGTTATTGGCCTGCTGAAAGGTCAATTAATCTCCAAATCTGGTGGAAAGCAGACTGAATCAGGTTTTCCTCTAAGATTTGCCTGTGCTCGCTAAGATTCCGTAAAAAAAATTATCCTGAAAAACTCCCCAGTCCTTAACGATTAAAAGCATACCCATAACATGATACAGCCACCACTATGCTTATAAAATGGAGAGTGGTACTAAGTAATGTGTTGTATTGGATTTTCCCCAAACATTCTGCTTTGTATCCATGACAAAAAAGTGAATTGCTTTGCCACATTGTTTGCGGTATTAATTTAGTGCCTTGTTACAAACAGGATGCGCACACACATTCCTTCGGCAAAAAGAAATGCAGCACCCCCACCACAAAACATCTTCCCGCTGCTATGAAAATGCGCATATTTTCTTTATGCAGATTTTTTTTATATTTGCATGAAGATCTGTCACCAATTGGATGAAAACCTAGCTATTTAATTGTTACCCCGAAATGATTTGATATTGAGATAAAACTGTTGCATTGGACCTTTAAACACGGAACCCACATATTGATAACAGCAGTGTACTGTAGTAGTGTAACCTATAACCTCAGCTCTCATAGTTACAGTAGTGTGTTTTGTGTTATTTTTCATAGCAGCCAATGTTCTGTGCACTACTCCCCTGGTTCCCTGCAGTCTGGGCTCTACAGTTAGCCTATACAGAGGGCTTTTTGTTCAAGTCCCGCAGGACCAATCTTATTCTATGCTATATCCTTTCCTGACTGCAAAAGTCTGTAGTACACCACCTCAGTGCAAACAAAATCTGCTTAACACAATATTATTACAGATGAACAAAATTAAATCAGATGACCCAAGGCAGTCTACTTCACTGAGGCTTATTGCATCATAATCTTACATTTTTAAATTAAATCTTTCATGTTTCCCTGTCTCCTTCCTGCTTTTAAACTAAAGGTGATTTGATATCTCAACACATTCATTTCCCGGTTTAATGACTGTTCCACAGCTACAGAAACACATGCAGTGGAGCGTGGGATACGCTCTGGAGGACTGAGGGACTGGGGCGACAGTAAAGAACATACAAGCTACTGTTCTCTCAACAGAACACCAAGATTAGTTTTCTTGCAAGATTACAGCTGGAAACAGTGCCACACCTCATGGGGTACACTGTAGTAACATGCGGGGAAGTCGGTGGCTAGGTAGGCAATTATCAAAGACGGATTTACTCACAAATAAACCTTGATGAAGCCCAAGTTCACCATACAACAGATAGCTCCAGCAACCAGAGTGATATTGTCTATTAACTAAACTTGAGAAACAATTTTCACTAAAATGTAAATACCAATGTAGCCAAGATACACAAATGATAGCTTTCGGAAAGTGGCATATTTCATATCACCCAACAAAATGACACACTGCTCAACTCAAGTCAGCCATAGAGCCACAGTTACAACTAATAGGTGACACTAAAATACAGGGACACGTTTCATCCGAATCATTTGCAACGCAAATTCCATAGCTTTTCACAATGGATTTACAATTCTTCCAATCCACTGTGAGCAGTGTGGGCAAACACAGACTTATTCATATGTACAATATTATTGCACACACACATATATAATAAATACAGTTCTAGGGAAAGTCCATCCAACAATCAAAATTACTCAAAAATGCAGTACAAAATGTTTAAAAAAACTCTCATCAAAACAAAACCAGCAAATTGCAAAGGAAAATGCATTTAGGCCTACCTTTACTTGTAAATTAAGTCCATTCGTCTGTCTTTTACGGCTTCAATCAAATCATTCTGTATTCTGTTTGATGTACCGAAACAAGGTTGAAGTGTCCATGTGTCTAGCTAACCTTTCGACTTTTTCAGCAACTCCACATAGTTCAGTTGTCACATTTACATGAGCTTGTTGCCTTCTTTGAGGTGCAGAACCATAAAATGGCCCCAATAGAGAGGGCAGCTGTGCTTCTAGCCCCTCGGCAACTTTGCAGTATTTTTTATTTTTTTTATGTGTTATTTCTTATGTTATTAGGCCAGAATTTTCTTTGTGTTATTACATACAGCCAGGAAGAACTTTTGGATATCAGAGAGACGGTAACTCACCAGTATTACCAGCATTTCGACCAGGAATACAACTGTCCCGAATCGGATCCTTTGTTCGTACCCCCCAGGGCAATTGAATTGTTTCCAGAAGCTGACCCAAAACATCGCAGGCGGAAAAGAGGTACTTGGGGTGGACTTCTAGTCCGACTCAGGAGGCGCGCACACCACCCACCACTTCCGAGTATTTTACTCACAAATGTTCAGTCTCTGGATAATAAAGTTGATGAGTTGAGGGCGAGGAATTCATTCCAGGGAGACATCAGGAATTGTAACATACTCTGCTTCACGGAAACATTGCTCTCTCCTAGATGTACTGTCTGAGTCCGTACAGCCAGGTGGGATCTCAGTTCACAGACAGGAATAAATATCTCTCTGGGAAGAAGAAGGGCTGTTGTGTATGTTTCATGTTTAACTACTCATTGTGTGATTTTGATAACATACATGAACTCAAGTCCTTTTCTTCACCTGACCTAGAATACCTTACAATCAAATGCCGACCAAGAGAATTCTCTTCGGTTATAGTCACAGCCGTGTTTATTCCCCCTCAAGCCGATACCATGACAACCCTCAAAGAACTTCACTGGACTTTATGCAAACTGGAAACCACATGTGCTGAGGCCACATTTACTGTAGCTGGGGATTTTAACAAAGCAAATTTGAGGGAAATGCTACCAAAATTCTATCAATACATTGACTGTAGTACTCGCGCTGCCTAAACACTCGATCACTGCTACTTCAACTTCCCGGGATGCCTACAAGGCCCTGCCCGCCCACCCTTCGGCAAATTTGACCATGACTCCATTTTGCTCCTCCCTTCCTATAGGCTGAAACTCAAACAGGAAGTACCCGTACTAAGGACTATTCAACGCTGGTCTGACCAATCAGAATCCACGCTTCAAAAATGTTTTGACCATGTGGACTGGGACATGTTCTGGGTAACCTCCGATAAAAACATTGATGAATATAATGATATGGTGACTGAGTTTATCAGGAAGTGTATAGTGGCTGTTGTACCCACTGTGACCATTAAAACCTACCCTAACCAGAAACCATGGATAGATGGCAGCATTTGTGCAAAACTGAAAGCGTGAACTACCGCATTTAACCATGGCAAAGTGACTGGGAATATGGCAGAATACAAACAGAGTAGTTATTCCCTATGTAAGGCAATCAAACAGGCAAAATGTCAGGATAGAAACAAAGTGGAGTCGCAATTCAGCGGCTCAGACACGAGACGTATGCGGCAGGGTCTGCATACAATCACGGACTACAAAAGGAAAACCAGCGACGCCGCAGGCATCAACGTCTTGCTCTCGGACAAGCTAAAACACCTTCTTAGCCCGCTTTGAGGATAACACAGTGCCATCGACGCAGCCAGCTACCAAGTACTGTGGGCTCTCCTTCTCAAGTCAAATCAAATCAAATTTTATTTGTCACATACACGTGGTTAGCAGATGTTAATGTGAGTGTAGCGAAATGCTTGTGCTTCTAGTTCTGACAATGCAATAATAACCAACAAGTAATCTAGCTAACAATTCCAAAACTACTACCTTATAGACACAAGTGTAAGGGGATAAAGAATATGTGCATAAAGATATATGAATGAGTGATGGTAGGATAGGATAGGATAGGCAAGATACAGTAGATGGTATTGAGTACATTATATACATATGAGATGAGTATGTAAACAAAGTGGCATAGTTAAAGTGGCTAGTAATACATGTATTACATAAAGGTGCAGTAGATGATATAGAGTATAGTATATACGTATACATATGAGATGAATAATGTAGGGTATGTAAACATTATATTAGGTAGCATTGTTTAAAGTGGCTAGTGATATATTTTACATAATTTCCCATCAATTCCCATTATTAAAGTGGCTGGAGTTAGTGTGTTAGTTAGTGTGTTGGCAGCAGCCACTCAGTGTTAGTGGTGGCTGTTTAACAGTCTGATGGCCTTGAGATTGAAGCTTGGTGCCTCAGTGCTGGGACCAAGAGACTGAAAAACAGCTTCTATCTCAAGGCCATCAGACTGTTAAATATCCATTACCAGCCACTCTGACATTGCTCGTCCATTTATTTATATGTTCTATATTCCATTCCTTTACTTAGATTTGTGTATATTGTGTGTATTGTTGTGAAACTGTTAGATTATGACTTGTTAGGTATTACTGCACTGTCGGAGCTAGAAACACAAGCATTTCGCTACACCTGCAATAACATCTGCTAAACATGTGTATGTCAAATTCTATTTGATTTGATTTGAGTATAGCATCCACTTTGTCAGGTTGTTTTTGCTAGCTAGCTTTGTTCCCTTAGTGCCAATTATAGTCTACATAAAGTGCCAATTATGTAGGCACGCCCCAAATGTGCAGAGCTTATCCCAGGCTTACCCACACAACATGCTTAGGCGATACGCATGCACAAAATATGAAATTGTCTCAATGCAACAAATTAAGCTGCACAAAGCAGCAAGGCCTATAATGACCCTGTCCATATTTCCGGAGGTGTCGCCCATCTTCCCCATTATCCGCAGTGTATTTATACCTGTGTTCTCTGTTTGTCTGTCGCCAGTTCGTTTTGTTCGTGTAACGGTTTTCATGCGGTGAAAGAGAGTCGGACCAAAATGCAGCGTGTAGATTGTGATCCATGTTTAATGAACAAACGTAAACACGAATCAATACAAATACTACAAAAACAAAAGAACGTAACGAAAACCAAAACAGCCTATACTAGTGTAAACTAACACAGAGACAGGAACAAGGACACTAAGGACAATCACCCACGAAACACACAAAGAATATGGCTGCCTAAATATGATTCCCAATCAGAGACAACGATAATCACCTGACTCTGATTGAGAACCGCCTCAGGCAGCCATAGACCAACGCTAGACATCCCACAAAACCCCAAGACAAAAACACACCACAATAACCCATGTCACACCCTGGCCTGACCGAATAAATGAAGAATAAACATAATATATTTCGACCAGGGCGTGACAGAACCCCCCCCCCCAGGTGCGGACTCCCGGACGCACATCAAAACAATAGGGAGAGTCCGGGTGGGCGTCTGTCCATGGTGGCGGCTCAGCACTGAGGGGAAGCTCGGGACTGAGAGGAAGCCCAGCACTGAGAGGAAGCCCAGCACTGAGAGGAAGCCCAGCACTGAGAGGAAGCTCAGCCAGGTAGTTGGATCCGGCAGATCCTGGCTGGTTGACGGTTCTGGCAGATCCTGGCTGACTGGCAGATCTGGAAGAGTCTGGTTGACTGGCAGATCTGGAAGTATCTGGTTGACTGGCGGATCTGGAAGATTCTGGCTGACTGGCAGATCTGGAAGAGTCTGGCTGACTGGCAGATCTGGAAGAGTCTGGCTGACTGGCAGATCTGGAAGAGTCTGGCTGACTGGCAGATCTGGAAGAGTCTGGCTGACTGGCAGATCTGGAAGAGTCTGGCTGACTGGCGGATCTGGAAGAGTCTGGCTGACTGGCAGATCTGGAAGAGTCTGACTGACTGGCAGATCTGGAAGAGTCTGGCTGACTGGCGGATCTGGAAGAGTCTGGCTTACTGGCGGATCTGGAAGAGTCTGGCTGACTGGCAGATCTGGAAGAGTCTGGCTGACTGGCGGATCTGGAAGAGTCTGGCTGACTGGCGGATCTGGAAGAGTCTGGCTGACTGGCGGATCTGGAAGAGTCTGGCTGACTGGCAGATCTGGAAGAGTCTGGCTGACTGGCAGATCTGGCTGCTCCATGCTGACTGGCGGCTCTGGCTGCTCCATGTAGACTGACAGCTCTTGCGGCTTCTTGCAGACTGACAGCTCTGGCTGCTCCATGCAGACTGGCAGCTCCATGCAGACTGACAGCTCCTTGCAGACTGACAGCTCCTTGCAGACTGACAGCTCCTTGTAGACTGGCAGCTCCTTGCAGACTAACAGCTCCATGCAGACTGGCAGCTCCGGCTGCTCCATGCAGACTGACAGCTCTGGCTGTTCCATGAAGACTGACAGCTCTGGCTGCTCCATGTAGACGGACAGCTCTGGCTGCTCCATGTAGACGGACACCTCTGGCTGCTCCATGTAGACTGACAGCTCTGGCTGCTCCATGCAGACTGGCAGCTCCATGCAGACTGACAGCTCCTTGCAGACTGACAGCTCCTTGCAGACTGACAGCTCCTTGCAGACTGATAGCTCCGGCTGCGCTAAACAGGCGGGAGACTCCAGCAGCGCTGTAGAGGAGGAAGGCTCTGGCTGCGCTAAACAGGCGGGAGACTCCAGCAGCGCAGGAGAAGAGGAAGGCTCTGGCTGCGCTAAACAGACGGGAGACTCCAGCAGCGCAGGAGAGGAGGAAGGCTCTGGCTGCGCTGAACAGGCGAGGCGCACAGTAGGTCTGATGCGTGGTGCTGGCACTGGTGGTACTGGGCCGAGGACACGCACAGGAAGCCTGGTGCGGGAGCTGCCACCGGAGGGCTGGTGTGTGGAGGTGGCACAGGATAGACCGGACTGTGCAGGCGCACTGGAGCACCGAGCCTGCCCAACTTTACCTGGCTCGATGCCCACTCAAGCCCGGCCAATACGAGGAGCTGGTATATACCGCACCGGGCTATGCACCCGCACTGGAGACACCGTGCGCTCCACAGCATAACACGGTGCCTGCCCGGTCTCTTTAGCCCCCCGGTAAGCACAGGAAGTTTGCGCAGGTCTCCTACCTGGCGTAGCCATACTCCCTGTGAGCCCCCCAATACATTTTTGGGGCTGACTCTCGGGCTTCCTTCCGCGCCGCCGTGCTTGCTTCGCCATCTCCATTCTCCTATACCCTTCTTCGCACTGCTCCAGTGAATCCCAGGCGGGCTCCGGCACTCTCCCTGGGTCGACCGCCCACCTGTCTATTTCCTCCCAAGTAGTGTAGTACTGATATTGTTGCTCCTGCTGCTGCTGTTGCTTCTCCTCATACCAAAGCCTCTTAGCTCTCGCCGCCTCCAGTTCTTCTTTGGGGCGGCGATATTCTCCAGGCTGATCCCAGGGTCCTTCTCCAAACAATTCGTCCTCCCATGTCGATACCTCCTTTTGTTGCTCCTTGGGACGGCTACACTCCCCTGGTTTAGCCCAGGGTCCTCTCCCGTCGAGAATTTCCTCCCAAGTCCAAAAGTCCTTTTTACACTGCTCCTGCTGCTGCTGCCTTTGCTGTTTCTCCTGTGGCTCCTGCCTGTTGACACGCTGCTTGGTCCGTTTGTGGTGGGTGATTCTGTAACGGTTTTCATGCGGTGAAAGAGAGTCAGACCAAAATGCAGCGTGTAGATTGCGATCAATGTTTAATGAACAAACGTAAACACGAATCAATACAAATACTACAAAAACAAAAGAACGTAACGAAAACCGAAACAGCCTATACTAGTGTAAACTAACACAGAGACAGGAACAAGGACACTAAGGACAATCACCCACGAAACACATAAAGAATATGGCTGCCTAAATATGGTTCCCAATCAGAGACAACGATAATCACCTGACTCTGATTGAGAACCGCCTCAGGCAGCCATAGACTAACGCTAGACATCCCACAAAACCCCAAGACAAAAACACACCACAATAACCCATGTCACACCCTGGCCTGACCGAATAAATGAAGAATAAACATAATATATTTCGACCAGGGCGTGACAGTTCGTCAAGCTTACCAGCGTTTTCCCCTTGCTTCTGTCTGTTTCTAGTTCCTGTTTTCTAGTTTTCCCGGTTTTGACTATTCTGCCTGACCTGACCCTGAGCCTGCCTGCCGTTCTGTGCATTTTGGACTTTGATCTGGATTACTGACCTCTGCCTGTCCTTGATCTGTCATTTTGCCTGCCCCCTGTTCTAGTAATAAACTTTTGTTACTTCAACGCTGTCTGCATCTGGGTCTTCCCTGAAACGTGATAATTAAACTAATAGCGGTGATGGCCACAGACGCATGGTTGTCTGTACCTGGAAATAGGAGGTTCTACTGTGGTCAAGAGGTTTTATGATATCAAAGCACATTGCACAAATGTGTGAAACACTATGACTCTGCAACCCATTATCATTCAGGCAGGAGATTCTCTCTGATCAAATGTGGTTGTGTTTAATCTTGCATCCTCTTCATTTCAGTGTACTACATAGTCTGTGTCAAAAACCAATGTCTATGTGGCCAAAACAGGTTGTATTTTAAAGTCGATGTGGCCAAAACAGGTTGTATTTTAAAGTCTATGTGGGTAAAACAGGTTGCATTTTAAAGTCTATGTGGCCAAAACAGGTTGTATTTTAAAGTCTGTGGGTAAAACAGGTTGCATTTTAAAGTCTATGTGGCCAAAACAGGTTGTATTTTAAAGTCTGTGGGTAAAACAGGTTGTATTTTAAAGTCTATGTGGGTAAAACAGGTTGTATTTTAAAGTCTGTGTGGCCAAAACTGGTTATTCAGCTGTCCCCATAGGATAACCCTTTTTGGTTCCAGGTAGAACAATTTGTTGTTTCCAGGTAGAACTCTTTTAGGTTCCAGGTTGAACCAAACTGGTTCTACCTGGAACCAAAAATTGTTATTCAAAGGGTTATCCTATCAGGACAGCCAAATAACCATTTTAGGTTCTAAGAGTGTATCAGCAGCCAGTGTGAGAGAAATAAACCTGATAAACCCGTACAGTGTTGCATGAAAACATCACAAGCGAATTAGGGCCAATTTGACCTGCCTACAACCAGCCTCTCCTCAGGGTCATTACCAACAACCTCCACATCAACCTCAATCCATCCCCTGATTTGTCTCTGAAAAATTTCCCCCCACGAAAAGAACAAAATTAAGTTTGTATTAGAGATGATGGATAGCAACAATTTGCCATTAATTACAGTGGAGGGGAAAGGAGAACGACAGAAATAAAAGAAATAAAAGAAAGAAAGAAAGAAAGAAAGAAAGAAAGAAAGAAAGAAAGCTGAAAAAGAAAGATAGCAGCTGATGGTGGTGGGGTTTTGCTGAGAATGTTTTCCGGGGTAGTATTAGTGTAAGCTGGGGCCTGAATACTGCCTTTGAAGGATTGGGGGAACGGGAACTCTGTCTCTGGCAAAGGTCCTAGAATCACAAAGGTAGAGGAGAGGCTGGTGAGGTCATGTGGTTGTCCATAGTAATTGCCCGGTTCACAGAGGTATGCAGCCAGGCCACATTTGGCCCTTTTATTTTGAGCTTTATGCCAGATGGAAGCGGAGCCATGGCTTGTGGTGTTGCCAGTGCACTTTACCATCGAGAGTCCTGGAGCTGGAACTATTGAAATAGGCAATGATGTGGGGTATGCTTATACAATGTAGCCTATACATGGACGAATGCTAACTTGAGAGACTAACGTTAACTCAAGGCGTGCGATTCTTCCATGCAAATCTTCCATTAACATCAGTCCATCATTTCTTTGAAAGTTTGGGCTGAATGCACGTCTTAAGACGGGATTTGAACTTATTGTACATTTGAATGTTGGAATCTCTGTTTGTTATTGTCTATTTGGCTCTTGTATGGATAAACTCATAACACATTCATAACCAAATCAACATAACACATTCATAATCCAATCAACATACCACATTCATAAACAACACAGAGGACATTCACCTTTCACTTATCACCTTTGTGCCCCTCACCATTAAAACTCTTTTTAACATGTATAGGAGGTTTCTCCCAGAGCCCACCGGCCAAAAATGCAGCCTTGTCTTCTCGCGGCTTGATAAATCACTCAAGGTCAGAGTCAAACAGTAGTGGAGAATCCAAAGCCAAGAAGCTATCTTTGTTTATGGAGCTACGATAACTCATCCTGGAGCCAGATGTAAGCACCGTACAGAGAGTAAAGAGAGTATATATAAAGAATAAAGAGATCTTGGTGGTTTTACACTTTGGAGCCGGAATCATTATGGAAAAAAAGTAAGGCATTGTTATAGCACCAACCCCCCACCACCACACAAAACACTCCATTATTTATCAATGCAGATTCCCCTGCCATCGATGGTCTCTTCTGTTGAAGACTCTCATCACATTGACAGTTGAGCATTAATAAAACATAACTTCTTTGCATGATGTCGTCTTTACGCCAAACATCCTCCATCAAAATGGCTGAAAATTATTCTCTCCTTCCCCCCGGCCACGAGGTGACCTGAAGAGAGAACGAGAGACAATGGGATTTCACTTCAGAAGACCTGCACAAGTCCTGTTTCAGCTAGCTACGGTATAAATAGTGCTGCTGGTGGAGGTGGGTAGGTCTAATGGTTCAATCGTATTAATGTTTGAAAAGAATGCAGTTGTGTGGTTTTGACCAATCAAAAATAACTGTTAATTGTCTTGCTTTAATGAAATGACTGTATACACTTTAAGATGCCAAATGTGGGAAATCGTCACTGATGTTGAGGGTATGTTTTGTCTGCAGCTGTACATCAGTAGAGAAAACGTATACAGCGAGGTTATTACAGTGAGAAAAGCCTATTCCTTTCGCGGAACGAGAAGTGGAAAAGCTTTCCTTTAGGTCAATGTTCAGACCACAGAAGTAGAATGACTGAATATAATTCCTTTTCGTTGCAGTATTGTGTGTGGTTTCATGGTGTTTTCATGGCACTTGATGAAAACAATAACAACACAGATGATTTTGCACAGCCGCAATGAACACACACACACAAAGCATTTCACCGAACCACTCACCATATACCATTATGGTTGACAGCCCATTCCATCTGAGATTGAAGAGGGGAAATGATTAAGAGCATTGTACTTGGTTGCCATGGCACTGTGGATTTGCTCATCTCGCGGAAGTGTAATCACTACAGTTTCAATGACGCCCAATCACAAAGCACAATAATAAGAAGCAGAGACATGGAGATAGAGGTGCTTGGGTGGAGGAGATGGAGGGAATGTTTCCATGGCAACAGCCATAATAATAATCCTGATGATTGATGTGCCATTCTGCTTTTTCCTGTTTTGGCTGTTGCATTCAAAAGGTTGTGTTCTCTCTCTCTCTCTCTCTCTCTCTCTCTCTCTCTCTCTCTCTCTCTCTCTCTCTCTCTCTCTCTCTCTCTCTCTCTCTCTCTATTCAGTTAGGTTTCATATAGTTTATTAGTCTGTCAGGCTAGTTTATGAAACACTGTTGAGAATGCAATAACCGTGTTCCCTGCCATAATGACATGCCACACTCAGTATTTACACAGTCCTTGGGTATAAAACAACCATCAAAAAATGCATCAGTCTTAAAAGCATTCTTCTATTGCATCTTGAGTAAACAAACTGATCCTTATTGTAGTATAGGTAGGTTGCTGAGCCTGAGACGCTCACGCGGAAATAGTTATCCCACGATAGGTTTTTTGATAATTACTTTGACTTAACATGGAAAATGTAACGGTAATGTTATTTGAGTAGATACATTGTGTGTGTGTGTGTGCGTACCATGCACGTGCGTGCCCGATTGGGTCTACCTGTGTGTGTGTGTGTGTGTGTGTGTGTGTGTGTGTGTGTGTGTGTGTGTGTGTGTGTGTGTGTGTGTGTGTGTGTGTGTGTGCGTGTGTGTGTAAAAAAATGCATTCAAGTTGACATGGATGTATTACATCAGCTATATATAATTTGAAAGAGACTTATATATACCAAACCATAAAAAATATAACACAAATGAAACTGCTCTCTGCTCACAAAACATCACTTCTCTGTTTTTCCATTGTAGGGATTGTTATGCACTGTACTGTACCTCATTGATATGAATCTCTTTGGAGGGTTGTATGGACTGTCTGGTCAGATCTGGTCTACTGCTTTGATGTGTGCTCTGGTTGACTGGAGGAGCTCGCTCTGACGTTTGTGTGTGTGTGTGTGTGTGTGTGTGTGTGTGTGTGTGTGTGTGTGTGTGTGTGTGTGTGTGTGTGTGTGTGTGTCCAAGCCCTGTGCATAGATCCTCAGTATGTGCTCAATAGAACAACGTCTCGCCACACTGGTTCATTCCACTGCTTTGAGGCCGGTAAACTTATTTAGTGAACAAGCTAGTGTTCTTTAGCTCGTTACTTGGTGTCTCGTGTTTCTATCGCCTGAGCTTCCGTAATTCCACTATTGAGTGGACCACAGTTATCATGTTCTTACTCAATGTCAATGTCTAATCCACACTGAACCAATAGGTTGTCAAACTCTCACCTACCCATTCAGCTACTGCTATTCCACTCACCACCTGGTAGTAAACCCTGAGCCAGGTATTCTAGCCCTTGCAATGTTACTCCTTGCAACTTTACAAACAAGACCACCGTACCAGCCAAACAGAGAAAGGTGCCAGGCCAGGCCATACAGATATTCCATACCCTACCAGATTCAAACCATGAGATCGCTATTGTTATCAAGGTATTCAGATATCATAATGCATTATCAACATCAAGACTTATCAATCAACACTGATGTCCAGTTGTCCGCGACAATGTAGTAACGCGTGATAAAAATTGGACAACAAAAGACATTTAACTCGTCACAGTACTTGAGCTGAAATGAAGTGCTGCAAGGAAGAGAATACAAACTGCGGTGTTGTAGGATTCGGGCTGATGAGAGGAAGAGGGGGGGTGGAGGAATCTCTCCAGCGTGAACCCATGTGACATTATTCAATGTGATGGTGACGGTCCCCATTTACAGTAAGAGACTGAATCAATCTCACTGTGTCATTGTGTTAGAGCACTCAGGCGTTCGCTTATAGTGTCCGTGTGTGTGTGTGTGCGTGCGTGCATGCGTGCGTGCGTGTGTGCGTGTGTACATGCATGCATGCATTTGATGCAATAAAGAAAAATTGATCCACCCCACTCAACAATACCATCAGGGTTACAAATCCATCTATATTGATACAGTTACACGCATTATCATAAAGTCCGTACCATCTGTATAGCTAGTGTGTTTTGCGAATTGTCACTCCATATAAAGAACAACATCACATTAGTTCTAATCAAGCCAAGCATGATCTGTCTCACAAATGGTGACATATTAATCTGTGCGCTAGATAAGGAGAGATCAGTGGGGGAGACAGAGCGACAGATGAACCTTCAGAGAACTCCAATGAGAACTAATGAGCCAGTGACAATTTCGGTCTCCTCTGGATAGACAGACAGGCTCACATCACGGGAGAGGCTTCCTTCACTGTGGCAGGTTCGAGACTGCAGGGATGGTTGGGCATAGGCTACTGTAGAGAAGAGAGTCTACTGACAAGCCTTTCAATTGTGACGGGAGAATAAAAAAGTTGGGCAAAAAGGTTAATGAGTTTATGAGTGTATAATGTGCGTAAGGTGTTATGGAAGGTGTGTGTGTGTGTGTGTGTGTGTGTGTGTGTGTGTGTGTGTGTGTGTGTGTGTGTGTGTGTGTGTGTGTGTGTGTGTGTGTGTGTGTGTGTGTGCGTGCGTGTGTGCGAGCCTGCGTGTGTGTATGCATGTGCGTGCGAATGCAACCATGGGCGTGTATTTATGTGCATGTCTGTCTGTCTGGTCTGTTTATAAGTCTGTCTCTGTCTGTCTGTCTTTTTTTCTGTGAGAGGCAGACGCCCTGTCAGATTGTGTTGTCTGCAGACAGAGTACACTTAAGGTATGCTCCGTTTTGACAGGCTCTGCACTCCACATTGGAGAATCACAAGCCAAATTGGATTTGATCAGATGGATTCAAAATAATCCCCTCCTTGGAAGACCTGGTTGTCAAGGTGACGGGGGGGAGGGGAGGGGGGGTTCAGAAAGAAACTGAGCTATCAGAATGAGCTGATGGGTTTGATCAATGCGGGCACTAGATGTGTCACCCTATGCATGCAAAGGAACAAACAAGAACCACAAGATCACCATGTTAATTGTAGTGTAACTACTGTGGTGTTATACGTTGTATGGTAGCATGTTGTAATACAAGGTATAATGTACACACAGTGCAATTTAATATTATACCTCGCAAACACAGTCAAATGTGTGCAATTGAATGCGCCTCAAGAGGCGCTCTATCACACATGTGAAGTAAATGCCATTTACCAATACTGTGGGTTTGTGTATCTATAGCTTATAGAATCAAGTTAGATAAATACAACACATAACTAGCTGTGCTCCAGTAATAGAGCATTCCCTCAGCTACAGGTAGTGACAGCCTGAGACAGTGTATCTGAGAAGAACACCACCCCACTATAAGTATTCCAGTATGGATCAATGTGATGTAAATGTGTCTCCCTTCTCTCCGCAGCACAGTGCTGTAATAAATAGCATGATGAGATATGTGATAAAAAGCACCAGAATAAAAATTGTGTTGAATGATGCATGGGCCTCTGGCAAAAAAAAAATGTGCAAATTAATTCCATGTACTTGACATTCATCTATGAGGAGATTGTCAGATCACAGGAATTGTGTGTGTGTGTGTGTGTGTGTGTGTGTGTGTGTGTGTGTGTGTGTGTGTGTGTGTGTGTGTGTGTGTGTGTGTGTGTGTGTGTGTGTGTGTGTGTGTGCGTGCGTGCATATGTTTGTGTGTCAGAGAGAGAGAGCGAGTGTGAGAGAGAGAGCGAGGGAGAGAGAGAGAGAGACAGAGAGAGGGAGAGAGAGAGAGAGATAGGGTGAGAGAGAGAGAGAGAGAGAGAGGGTGAAAGAGAGATAGAGAGAGAGGGGGTGAAAGAGGGAGAGAGGGTGAAAGAGAGAGAGAGAGAAAGGAAGAGAGGGTGAAAGAGAGAAAGAGAGAGAGGGTGAGAGAGAGAGATAGAGAGAGAGAGAGAGAGGGGGGTGTGAAAGAGAGAGAGAAGGTGAAAGAAAGAGAGAGAGAGAGAGAGAGAGAGGGTGAAAGAGAGAGGGTGAAAGGGAGAGAGACAGAGAGAGAGAGAGGGTGAAAGAGAGAGATGGTGAGAGAGGGAGAGAGAGAGAGAGAGAGGGTGAAAGAGAGAGATGGTAAGAGAGGGAGAGAGAGAGATAGAGAGAGAAAGGGGGTGAGAGAGAGAGAGGGGGGGTCATCATAGCAGTCAATAATGAATATATTTTCTCAATGTTTGCTTGAGGGGAATTGCACTGTATGAAACAAGGGGAATATATACTGTATTGATTTAAAGGATTATAACCTATATCTTAATAAAATGGTCTGTTTTCTTCTTACAATAAAGAAACAAAGTTGTGAATTGGTTGAAATGATTTGGTCTTTCCTGTTACAAGTCCATGTCTTCGGAGTATGCATTGGGGGCGTGTAAAAAGTATCCCTTTGTGGAAAGCTATCTAGTGACGTATTTGAGTGATTTATGGTATGTCGGTGTATATTCCTAAGCAGGGACATTTTGCGCCGAAATACATAGAGACTATTTACTCTGGGGTAGATGTAATGACATCATACATAATGAGTTAGTGCTAAGTAGAATATACATGAGGAGACCATGCTCTGGGGTAGTTGGTATGGTAGTATTCCATGTCAATAAGGAGACGTATTACATTTCATGAAATGTTTCTAAAGATAAGTCGGTTTCCACTCAGTGTCTTTCTCTCTGCACAGTGGCTATGAATGTCTAACGTAATCTCAGTTCTATGACACAGATCATTCCAAATCACATCAGTGTTTTCAGGAAAAAAAACTGCAGCGAACCTATTTTCTTTGTGTGTGTGCGAGAGAGGAAGAGAGAGAGAGAGAGAGAGAGAGAGAGAGAGAGAGAGAGAGAGAGAGAGAGAGAAGAGAGAGAGAGAGAGAGAGAGAGAGAGAGAGAGAGAGAAAGAGAGAGAGAGAGAGAGTGTGGGGGAGCAGTATGCGGGTGTGCATGTATTACATTTGGAGGGGGAGGGGTGTGCGTGTGGGGGGGATGGGTGAATGTGAGACTACACTCTTAAAAAAAGGGTTCCAAAAGGGTTCTTCGGCTGTCCCAATAGGAAAACCCTTTATGGATTCACATAGGATTCTACATTGAACCATAAAGGGTTCTACCTGCAACCAAAACGGGTTCTTGAAAGGGTTCTCCTATGGGGACAGCCAGAGAACCCTTTAAAGTTCAAGATATCTCCTTTTTTTCTAAGAGTATATGTTTGTGTTTTTGTATAGTAAGTGTTTGTATGTGTCTGTATAGTAAGTGTCTGTATGTGTCTGTATACTGTGTCTGTATGTCTTTGTGTACTAAGTGTCTGTATGTGTCTGTATACAAAGTGTCTGTATGTGTCGGTATACTAAGTGTCTGTATTATGTGTCTGTATACTAAGTGTCTGTATGTGTCGGTATACTAAGTGTCTGTATGTGTCTGCATACTAAGTGTATGTATGTGTTTGTATACTAAGTGTCTGTATGTGTCTGTATACTAAGTGTATGTATGTGTTTGTATACTAAGTGTCTGTATGTGTCTGTATACTAAGTGTATGTATGTGTTTGTATACTAAGTGTATGTATGTGTTTGTATACTAAGTGTCTGTATGTGTCTGTATACTAAGTGTCTGTATGTGTCTGTATACTAAGTGTCTGTATGTGTTTGTATACTATGTTGGATGATGGTGTCTGTATACTAAGTGTATGTATGTGTCTGTATACTAAGTGTCTGTATGTGTTTGTATACTATGTTGGGTGATGGTGTTTGTATACTAAGTGTATGTATGTGTTTGTATACTAAGTGTATGTATGTGTTTGTATACTAAGTGTCTGTATGTGTCTGTATACTAAGTGTCTGGATGTGTCTGCATACTAAGTGTCTGTATGTGTTTGTATATTAAGTGTCTGTATGTGTTTGTATACCAAATATATATATGTGTCTGTGTACTAAGTGTCTGTATGTGTTTGTATACTATGTATATATAGATATGTGTCTGTACACTAAGTGTATGTATGTGTTTGTATACTAAGTGTCTGTATGTGTCTGTATACTAAGTGTCTATATGTGTCTGTATACTAAGTGTCTGTATGCGTTTGTATACTATGTTGGATGATGGTGTTTGTATACTAAGTGTATGTATGTGTTTGTATACTAAGTGTCTGTATGTGTTTGTATACTAAGTATATATATGTGTCTGTATACTAAGTGTCTGTATGTGTTTGTATACTATGTTGGATGATGGTGTTTGTATACTAAGTGTATGTTTGTGTCTGTATACAAAGTGTCTGTATGTGTTTGTATACTATGTTGGGTGATGGTGTTTGTATACTAAGTGTATGTATGTGTTTGTATACTAAGTGTATGAATGTGTTTGTATACTAAGTGTCTGTATGTGTCTGTATACTAAGTGTCTGTATGTGTTTGTATACTATGTTGGATGATGGTGTTTCTATACTAAGTGTATGTATGTGATTGTATACTAAGTGTATGTATGTGTTTGTATACTAAGTGTCTGTATGTGTCTGTATACTAAGTGTCTGTATGTGTCTGTATACTAAGTGTCTGTATATGTCTGTATATTAATTGTCTGTATGTGTTTGTATACTAAGTGTCTGTATGCGTTTGTATACTAAGTGCCTATATGTGTTTGTATACTAAGTGTCTGTATGTGTCTGTATACTAAGTGTCTGTATGTGTTTGTATACTAAGTGTATGTATGTGTCTGTATACTAAGTGTCTGTATGTGTCTGGATACTATGTTGGATGATGGTGTTTGTATACTAAGTGTTTGCATGTGTTTGTATACTAAGTTTTCTGTATGTGTCTGTACACTAGGTGTATATATGTGTCTGTATACTAAGTGTCTGTATGTGTTTGTATAATAAGTGTCTGTATGTGTCCATATACAAAGTGTCTGTATGTGTCTGTATACTAAGTGCCTGTATGTGTCCGTATACAAAGTGTCTGTATGTGTCTGTATACTAAGTGTCTGTATGTGTCTGTATACAAAGTGTCTGTATGTGTCTGTATACTAAACATGATCCAAAACATAAAGCAAAATCTACAATGGAATGGTTCAAAAATGAACATATCCAGGTGTTAGAATGGCCAAGTCAAAGTCCAGACCTGAATCCAATCGAGAATCTGTGGAAAGAACTGAAAACTGCTGTTCACAAATGCTCTCCATCCAACCTCACTGAGCTCGAGCTGTTTTGCAAGGAGGAATGGGAAAAAATTTCAGTCTCTCGATTTGCAAAACTTATAGAGACATACCCCAAGCAACTTACAGCTGTAATCGCAGCAAAAGGTGGCGCTACAAGGTATTAACTTGAGGGGGCTGAATAATTTTGCACGCCCAATTTTTCATTTTTTGATTTGTTAAAAAAGTATGAAATATCCAATAAATGTCGTTCCACTTCATGATTGTATCCCACTTGTTGTTGATTCTACACAAAAAAATACAGTTTTATATCTTTATGTTTGAAGCCTGAAATGTGGCAAAAGGTCGCAAAGTTCAAGGGGGCCGAATACTTTCGCAAGGCACTGTATGTGTCCGTATACAAAGTGTCTGTATGTGTCTGTATACTAAGTGTCTGTATGTGTCCGTATACAAAGTGTCTGTATGTGTCTGTATACCAAGTGTCTGTATTATGTGTCTGTATACTAAGTGTCTGTATGTGTCGGTATACTAATTGTCTGTATGTGTCTATATACTAAGTGTCTGTATGTGTCTGTATACTAAGTGTCTGTATGTGTCTGTATACTAAGTGTCTGTATGTGTCTGTATACCAAGTGTCTGTATGTGTTTGTGTACTAAGTGTCTGTATGTGTCTGGATGTGTCGGTATACTAAGTGTCTTTATGTGTCTGTATACTAAGTGCCTGTATGTGTCTGTATACTAAGTGTCTGTATGTGTCTGTATAGTTTGTGTCTGTATGTGTTTGTATACAAAGTGTCTGTATGTGTTTGTATACTAAGTGTCTGTATGTGTCTGTATACTAAGTGTCTGTATGTGTCTGTATACTAAGTGTCTGTATGTGCCTGTATACTAAGTGTCTGTATTATGAGTCTGTATACTAAGTGTCTGTATGTGTCGGTATACTAAGTGTCTGTATGTGTCTGTATACTAAGTGTCTGTATGTGTCTGTATACTAAGTTTCTATATGTGTCTGTATACTGTCTGTATGTGTTTGTATACTATATATACATGTGTCTGTATACTAAGTGTCTGTATGTGTTTGTGTACTAAGTGTCTGTATGTGTCTGTATACTAAGTGTCTGTATGTGTTTGTATACTTAGTGTCTGTATGTGTCTGCATACTAAGTGTCTGTATGTGTCTGTATACTAAGTGTCTGTATGTGTCTGTATACTAAGTTTCTATATGTGTCTGTATACTGTCTGTATGTGTTTGTATACTATATATACATGTGTCTGTATACTAAGTGTCTGTATGTGTTTGTGTACTAAGTGTCTGTATGTGTCTGTATACTAAGTGTCTGTATGTGTTTGTATACTAAGTGTCTCTATGTGTCTGCATACTAAGTGTCTGTATGTGTCTGTATACTAAGTGTCTGTGTGTGTTTGTATACTAAGTGTATGTATGTGTCTGTATACTAAGTGTCTGTTTGTGTTTGTATACTATGTTGGATGATGGTGTTTGTATACTAAGTGTCTGTATGTGTCTGTATACTAAGTGTATGTATGTGTTTGCATACTAAGTGGATGTATGTGTTTGTATACTAAGTGTATGTATGTGTTTGTATACTAAGTGTATGTATGTGTTTGTATGCTAAGTGTCTGTATGTGTCTGTATACTAAGTGTCTGTATGTGTTTGTATACTATGTTGGATGATGGTGTTTGTAAACTAAGTGTCTGTATGTGTTTGTATAACAAATATATATATGTGTCTGTGTACTAAGTGTCAGTATGTGTTTGTATACTACGCATATATATATATATATATATATATATATATATATATATATGTCTGTATACTAAGTGTCTGTATGTGTCTTTATACTAAGTGTATGTATGTTTGTATACTAAGTGTATGTATGTGTTCGTATACTAAGTGTCTGTATGTGTCTGTATACTAAGTGTCTGTATGTGTCTGTATACTAAGTGTCTGTATATGTCTGTATATTAATTGTCTGTATGTGTTTGTATACTAAGTGTCTGTATGCGTTTGTATACTAAGTGCCTATATGTGTTTGCATACTAAGTGTCTGTATGTGTCTGTATACTAAGTGTCTGTATGTGTGTGTATACTAAGTGTATGTATGTGTCTGTATACTAAGTGTCTGTATGTGTCTGTATACTATGTTGGATGATGGTGTTTGTATACTAAGTGTTTGCATGTGTTTGTATACTAAGTTTTCTGTATGTGTCTATTTACTAGGTGTATATATGTGTCTGTATACTAAGTGTCTGTATGTGTTTGTATAATAAGTGTCTGTATTTGTTTGTATACTAAGTGTCTGTATGTTTCTGTATACTAAGTGTCTGTATGTGTTTGTATCCTAAGTGTCTGTATGTGTCTGTATACAAAGTGTCTGTATGTGTCTGTACACTAAACATAAAGCAAAATCTACAATGGAATGGTTCAGAAATGAACATATCCAGGTGTTAGAATGGCCAAGTCAAAGTCCAGACCTGAATCCAATCGAGAATCTTTGGAAAGAACTGAAAACTGCTGTTCACAAATGCTCTCCATCCAACCTCACTGAGCTCGAGCTGTTTTGCAAGGAGGAATGGGAAGAAATTTCAGTCTCTCGATGTGCAAAACTTATAGAGACATACCCCAAGCGACTTACAGCTGTAATCGCAGCAAAAGGTGGCGCTACAAGGTAACTTAAGGGGGCTGAATAATTTTGCACGCCCAATTTTTCAGTTTTTGATTTGTTAAAAAAGTTTGAAATATCCAATAAATGTCGTTCCCCTTCATGATTGTGTCCCACTTGTTGTTGATTCTTCACAAAAAAATACAGTTTTATATCTTTATGTTTGAAGCCTGAAATGTGGCAAAAGGTCGCAAAGTTCAAGGGGGCCGAATACTTTCGCAAGGCACTGTATGTGTCCGTATACAAAGTGTCTGTATGTGTCTGTATACTAAGTGTCTGTATGTGTCCGTATACAAAGTGTCTGTATGTGTCTGTATACCAAGTGTCTGTATTATGTGTCTGTATACTAAGTGTCTGTATGTGTCGGTATACTAAGTGTCTGTATGTGTCCGTATACAAAGTGTCTGTATGTGTCTGTATACCAAGTGTCTGTATTATGTGTCTGTATACTAAGTGTCTGTATGTGTCGGTATACTAAGTGTCTGTATGTGTCTGTATACTAAGTGTCTGTATGTGTCTGTATACTAAGTGTCTGTATGTGTCTGTATACTAAGTGTCTGTATGTGTCTGTATACCAAGTGTCTGTATGTGTCCGTATACAAAGTGTCTGTATGTGTCTGTATACCAAGTGTCTGTATTATGTGTCTGTATACTAAGTGTCTGTATGTGTCGGTATACTAAGTGTCTGTATGTGTCTGTATACTAAGTGTCTGTATGTGTCTGTATACTAAGTGTCTGTATGTGTCTGTATACTAAGTGTCTGTATGTGTCTGTATACCAAGTGTCTGTATGTGTTTGTGTACTAAGTGTCTGTATGTGTCTGGATGTGTCGGTATACTAAGTGTCTTTATGTGTCTGTATACTAAGTGCCTGTATGTGTCTGTATACTAAGTGTCTGTATGTGTCTGTATAGTTTGTGTCTGTATGTGTTTGTATACAAAGTGTCTGTATGTGTTTGTATACAAAGTGTCTGTATGTGTCTGTATACTAAGTGTCTGTATGTGTCTGTATACTAAGTGTCTGTATGTGCCTGTATACTAAGTGTCTGTATTATGTGTCTGTATACTAAGTGTCTGTATGTGTCGGTATACTAAGTGTCTGTATGTGTCTGTATACTGTCTGTATGTGTTTGTATACTATATATACATGTGTCTGTATACTAAGTGTCTGTATGTGCCTGTATACTAAGTGTCTGTATGTGTCTGTATACTAAGTGTCTGTATGTGTCTGTATACTAAGTTTCTATATGTGTCTGTATACTGTCTGTATGTGTTTGTATACTATATATACATGTGTCTGTATACTAAGTGTCTGTATGTGTTTGTGTACTAAGTGTCTGTATGTGTCTGTATACTAAGTGTCTGTATGTGTTTGTATACTAAGTGTCTGTATGTGTCTGCATACTAAGTGTCTGTATGTGTCTGTATACTAAGTGTCTGTATGTGTCTGTATACTAAGTTTCTATATGTGTCTGTATACTGTCTGTATGTGTTTGTATACTATATATACATGTGTCTGTATACTAAGTGTCTGTATGTGTTTGTGTACTAAGTGTCTGTATGTGTCTGTATGTGTTTGTATACTAAGTGTCTCTATGTGTCTGCATACTAAGTGTCTGTATGTGTCTGTATACTAAGTGTCTGTGTGTGTTTGTATACTAAGTGTATGTATGTGTCTGTATACTAAGTGTCTGTTTGTGTTTGTATACTATGTTGGATGATGGTGTTTGTATACTAAGTGTCTGTATGTGTCTGTATAACAAATATATATATGTGTCTGTGTACTAAGTGTCAGTATGTGTTTGTATACTACGTATATATATATATATATATATATATATATATATATATATATATATATATGTCTGTATACTAAGTGTCTGTATGTGTCTGTATACTAAGTGTCTGTATATGTCTGTATATTAATTGTCTGTATGTGTTTGTATACTAAGTGTCTGTATGCGTTTGTATACTAAGTGCCTATATGTGTTTGCATACTAAGTGTCTGTATGTGTCTGTATACTAAGTGTCTGTATGTGTGTGTATACTAAGTGTATGTATGTGTCTGTATACTAAGTGTCTGTATGTGTCTGTATACTATGTTGGATGATGGTGTTTGTATACTAAGTGTTTGCATGTGTTTGTATACTAAGTTTTCTGTATGTGTCTATTTACTAGGTGTATATATGTGTCTGTATACTAAGTGTCTGTATGTGTTTGTATAATATGTGTCTGTATTTGTTTGTATACTAAGTGTCTGTATGTTTCTGTATACTAAGTGTCTGTATGTGTTTGTATCCTAAGTGTCTGTATGTGTCTGTATACAAAGTGTCTGTATGTGTCTGTACACTAAACATAAAGCAAAATCTACAATGGAATGGTTCAGAAATGAACATATCCAGGTGTTAGAATGGCCAAGTCAAAGTCCAGACCTGAATCCAATCGAGAATCTTTGGAAAGAACTGAAAACTGCTGTTCACAAATGCTCTCCATCCAACCTCACTGAGCTCGAGCTGTTTTGCAAGGAGGAATGGGAAGAAATTTCAGTCTCTCGATGTGCAAAACTTATAGAGACATACCCCAAGCGACTTACAGCTGTAATCGCAGCAAAAGGTGGCGCTACAAGGTAACTTAAGGGGGCTGAATAATTTTGCACGCCCAATTTTTCAGTTTTTGATTTGTTAAAAAAGTTTGAAATATCCAATAAATGTCGTTCCCCTTCATGATTGTGTCCCACTTGTTGTTGATTCTTCACAAAAAAATACAGTTTTATATCTTTATGTTTGAAGCCTGAAATGTGGCAAAAGGTCGCAAAGTTCAAGGGGGCCGAATACTTTCGCAAGGCACTGTATGTGTCCGTATACAAAGTGTCTGTATGTGTCTGTATACTAAGTGTCTGTATGTGTCCGTATACAAAGTGTCTGTATGTGTCTGTATACCAAGTGTCTGTATTATGTGTCTGTATACTAAGTGTCTGTATGTGTCGGTATACTAAGTGTCTGTATGTGTCTGTATACTAAGTGTCTGTATGTGTCTGTATACTAAGTGTCTGTATGTGTCTGTATACTAAGTGTCTGTATGTGTCTGTATACCAAGTGTCTGTATGTGCCGTATACAAAGTGTCTGTATGTGTCTGTATACCAAGTGTCTGTATTATGTGTCTGTATACTAAGTGTCTGTATGTGTCGGTACACTAAGTGTCTGTATGTGTCTGTATACTAAGTGTCTGTATGTGTCTGTATACTAAGTGTCTGTATGTGTCTGTATACTAAGTGTCTGTATGTGTCTGTATACCAAGTGTCTGTATGTGTTTGTGTACTAAGTGTCTGTATGTGTCTGGATGTGTCGGTATACTAAGTGTCTTTATGTGTCTGTATACTAAGTGCCTGTATGTGTCTGTATACTAAGTGTCTGTATGTGTCTGTATAGTTTGTGTCTGTATGTGTTTGTATACAAAGTGTCTGTATGTGTTTGTATACTAAGTGTCTGTATGTGTCTGTATACTAAGTGTCTGTATGTGTCTGTATACTAAGTGTCTGTATGTGCCTGTATACTAAGTGTCTGTATTATGTGTCTGTATACTAAGTGTCTGTATGTGTCGTATATACTAAGTGTCTGTATGTGTCTGTATACTGTCTGTATGTGTTTGTATACTATATATACATGTGTCTGTATACTAAGTGTCTGTATGTGCCTGTATACTAAGTGTCTGTATGTGTCTGTATACTAAGTGTCTGTATGTGTCTGTATACAAAGTTTCTATATGTGTCTGTATACTGTCTGTATGTGTTTGTATACTATATATACATGTGTCTGTATACTAAGTGTCTGTATGTGTTTGTGTACTAAGTGTCTGTATGTGTCTGTATACTAAGTGTCTGTATGTGTTTGTATACTAAGTGTCTGTATGTGTCTGCATACTAAGTGTCTGTATGTGTCTGTATACTAAGTGTCTGTATGTGTCTGTATACTAAGTTTCTATATGTGTCTGTATACTGTCTGTATGTGTTTGTGTACTAAGTGTCTGTATGTGTCTGTATACTAAGTGTCTGTATGTGTTTGTATACTAAGTGTCTCTATGTGTCTGCATACTAAGTGTCTGTATGTGTCTGTATACTAAGTGTCTGTGTGTGTTTGTATACTAAGTGTATGTATGTGTCTGTATACTAAGTGTCTGTTTGTGTTTGTATACTATGTTGGATGATGGTGTTTGTATACTAAGTGTCTGTATGTGTCTGCATACTAAGTGTCTGTATGTGTCTGTATACTAAGTGTATGTATGTGTTTGCATACTAAGTGGATGTATGTGTTTGTATACTAAGTGTATGTATGTGTTTGTATACTAAGTGTATGTATGTGTTTGTATGCTAAGTGTCTGTATGTGTCTGTATACTAAGTGTCTGTATGTGTTTGTATACTATGTTGGATGATGGTGTTTGTAAACTAAGTGTCTGTATGTGTTTGTATAACACATATATATATGTGTCTGTGTACTAAGTGTCAGTATGTGTTTGTATACTACGTATATATATATATGGTCGCAAAGTTCAAGGGGGCCGAATACTTTCGCAAGGCACTGTATGTGTCCGTATACAAAGTGTCCGTATGTGTCTGTATACTAAGTGCCTGTATGTGTCCGTATACAAAGTGTCTGTATGTGTCTGTATACTAAGTGTCTGTATGTGTCTGTATACTAAGTGTCTGTATGTGTTTGTATACTAAGTGTCTGTATGTGTCTGTATACTAAGTGTCTGTATGTGTCGATATACTAAGTGTCTGTATGTGTCTGTATACTAAGTGTCTGTGACAATACAGAGGCGGATGCAAGATGCAAGCAACGATGGTTTAATGAATACAGTTTACAGCAGCAACAGGACAGACAGACTGTACTCAGACGTAATCCGACCCAGGGACTCGGGCGCATCTTCCGATGATAGCGTGCTGAGAAATCCAGGGGAGTGTGTCCGGATGGGTAGGAAGGAGCACAGCAGATAATCCACACAAGGGCGGCGAGAGAAGAGCACGGACACACGACACAACCTCAGGGAAGAAACAACGATCTGACAACAAGAAACACTGGTTACAGAACATATAAAGGGAAGATAAGTAGTTCCAGCTGGCGCAGACAATCAGGCCGAGATTGGGAACCACGCCCACACAAACACGGGAGAGAGAGGAGAGAGAGAGAGAGAGAGAGAGAGAGAGAGAAAGAGAAAGAGAGAGAGGGAGGCAGTGGATTCATGAACCGTGACAATACTCCCCCTAGGAACGCCTCTTGGCGTTCCCAGGCGAATTTATCTGTCGATTGAAATCATCGATAAGGGAGTGATCCAGAATGTCCCTAGCAGGCACCCAACTTCTCTCCTCCGGGCCGTAACCCTCCCAGTCCACCAGGTACTGGAATCCGCGTCCCCTCCTTCTAGAGTCCAAAATACGATTGACAGAAAAGGTGGGTTCCCCATCAACAAGTCGTGGCGGCGGGGGAACCGGGACCGGCGGGTTAATGCATGCCTGAAACACAGGTTTTATTTTAGACACATGAAAGGTAGGATGAATTCTCCTATACGCCGGAGGAAGCTTGAGCCAGACCGCCACCGGACTAATGATCCTGGTGACTGAACGGGCCGATAAATTTGGGGGCAAGCTTGTTCGAAACGGATCGGAGTGGAATGTTCTTAGTAGAAAGCCACACTCTTTGGCCAACGATGTATACCGGAGGCTTCGACCGGTGGCGATCGGCCTTAGCCTTGGTGCGCGCCCCCACCCGGAGAAGAGTCTCACGGGCTCTGCTCCATGCGTGACGGCACCTCTGGATGAAAGCGTGAGCGGAGGGAACAGTGACCTCGGACTCCGTACTGGGAAAGATAGGTGGCTGGTAACCTAAACTACACTCAAACGGAGAGAGACCCATGGCTGCCACTGGCAACGAATTGTGAGCGTACTCAACCATAGAGAGTTGTTGACTCCAGGATGAGGGATTCTTAGAAACCAAACATCGCAACACTCTCTCCAAATCTTGGTTGGCCCTCTCCGATTGACCGTTGCTCTGGGGATGAAACCCTGAAGACAGGCTGACACTCACTCCCAGTAACCTACAAAACTCTTGCCAAAACTTGGACACAAATTGGGGCCCCCTGTCAGAAACTACGTCCATCGGCAGGCCATGTAAGCGAAAGACGTGATCCACGACAGTTACCGCTGTCTCCTTGGCAGATGGTAATTTAGGCAAGGGAATAAAATGAGCCGCCTTCGAGAACCGGTCCACCACGGTCAAAACAACCGTCTTGCCCTGGGAGTGCGGGAGGGCTGTAACAAAATCTAGCGCGATGTGGGACCAGGGTCTCGAAGGGACCGACAGCGGTTGGAGTAACCCATCTGGGGGTCGATTAGAAGTCTTCCCAGTGGTACAAACCGAGCAAGCCAAGACAAAACTGTGAATGTCACGAGCCATCAGTGGCCACCAAAAGCGTTGCTTAACCAAAAAGCTAGTGCGGCTGACTCCTGGATGACACGCTACGTTGGAGCAGTGCCCCCACCGAATAACATCGGACCGACACCCCTCCGGCACAAACAACCGATTAGGCGGGCAACCGGGCGGAGGCGTTACCCCTTCTAAGGCCGTTTTGACCCTCGATTCAACCTCCCATGTGAGTGTGGAGACCACTAGGGTCCCGGGTAGGATGCACTCGGGAGTGGATGGGCGTTCGGAATGGTCAAAAATGCGAGAAAGGGAATCGGGTTTGACATTCTTGGAACCCGGGCGATACGAGAGAGAGAAGTCAAAACGTCCGAAAAGAGTGCCCACCGCGCCTGCCTGGAGTTGAGTCGCTTGCGGTTCTGATATATTCCAAATTTTTGTGATCGGTCCAAACTATAAAAGGTACCCCCGAACCCTCTAACCAATGGCGCCACTCCTCCAGTGCTAACTTCACTGCCAACAACTCTCTGTTGCCAATGTCGTAGTTGCGTTCCGCAGGTGATAACCGATGGGAAAGGAACGCGCAAGGGTGCATCTTGTCGTCAGAAGAGGAACGTTGGAAAAGTACCGCACCTACCCCCACCTCTGAAGCGTCCACCTCCACCACGAACTGACGCGAGGGATCGGGAGCTATGAGGATGGGAGCCGAAACAAAGCGGCTCTTGAGTTTGGCGAATGCAGCCTCGGCTGTATCGGACCACCTGAACGTCACTCTGGGGAGGTTAAGGCGGTAAGAGGAGCGACTATCTGGCTAAAGTTGCGAACGAAACGCCGGTAGAAATTGGCGAATCCCAGAAACCTCTGTAGGGCCTTACGGGAATCTGGGCTTGGCCAATCCACCACAGCCTTAACCTTGTCAGGATCCATGCGAATACCTTCAGTCGAGACGATGTAACCTAGGAATGGAACGGATTGTGCATGAAAAATGCATTTCTCCGCCTTGACAAAAAGTCCATTCTCCAACAACCTCTGAAGCACTCGTCTGACGTGCTGAACGTGTTCCTGGAGAGAAGAAGAAAAAAATCAGTATGTCATCCAGGTAAACATATATGAACTGATCAATCATATCTCTCAGCACGTCATTGACGAGTGCCTGGAAAACCGCTGGGGAGTTGGATAGCCCAAAAGGCATGACCAAATATTCGAAGTGCCCTCTGGGGGTGTTAAACGCGGTCTTCCATTCGTCCCCCCCTTATGCGAACCAAATGATATGCATTACGTAAATCCAACTTAGTGAACACGGATGCTCCCTGTAACCTTTCAAAGGCTGAGGACATCAACGGTAAGGGATAGGTATTCTTCACTGTGATGTTATTCAACCCACGGTAATCAATGCAAGGACGCAGAGATCCGTCTTCTTCCCCACAAAGAAGAACCCCGCCCCCACTGGAGAAGAGGAAGGACGAATGAATCCAGATGCCAGAGAATCAGAGATGTATCTCTCCATAGCCTCCCTCTCAGGAACAGAGAGTGAATATAACTTGCCTTTAGGCGGAGACTCACCTGGCAATAATTCTATTGCACAGTCATAGGGACGATGCGGAGGAAGAGAAGCAGCACGGGACTTACTGAACACCTCCTTCAGGTCGAGGTATTCAACGGGCACGTTAGACAAATCCACTGCCTCCTCTAGAAACACAGAATCAGACACAGACGAACAAGCAGACACTAAACAGGACTCAAGACACTTGTTACTCCACATGGATATAGAGTTATGACCCCAGTCAACTCTGGGGTTGTGTTGGGTGAGCCAAGGGTGGCCGAGAACTAATGGTGCAAGGGGTGAGTCCATGAGTAGGAATGATAGTGTCTCAGTGTGATTGCCAGAAGTGATGAGTGTGATAGGTTCAGTGGTGTGAGAAATGTTGGGGAGTTCTTGACCATTGAGAGTGTTGACGGATATCTTGTGCGTGAGTGAGGTGATAGGAATCTGGAGTTTGTGAGCGAGCTTGAAGTCCATGAAATTACCCTCTGCTCCTGAGTCCAGTAAGGCTTGGGTGTCGTGCGTGTGGGTGGCCCATCTTAGTCTTACCGGGAGGAGAGTAGATGATGAGGTCTTCTCTGTGGTGACACCACCCGATAGTAGCCTCATGCTTACTACCGGGCCTGATCTTTTACCGGGCAGGAGTGGATAAAGTGGCCCGCTCTACCACAGTAGAGACAGAGTCCTTGGGATCTCCGCCTCTCCCTCTCTTCCCGGGAGAGGCGAGCTCTCCCCAGCTGCATGGGTTCGTGAGCGGAGGCTGAACTGGCCGTGTTCCCGCCGCTGGCATGCCAGCCCTCCGTGTCGTTATACGGTCTGTTAGGGCATGCTCGGCGGCCAATACGACTCAGACGAGCGTCGACCCTCAAGGCTAGTTCCACTAGTCCATTTAAACTCCTGGGAAGGTCCAGAACATAAATCTCCTTCTGGATCCGGTCCTCCAGCCCATGCAGGAACATGTCCCACTGCGCCTCCTCGTTCCACTGACACTCTGCGGCCAGAGTGCGGAATTGGATGGAGTATTCCGATACTGAACGGTCTCCTTGGCGAAGGTCAGCGAGTAGTCTGGCCGCCTCCCTACCCGCCACGGCCCGATCGAAGACCCTTCTCATCTCCTCGGAGAGTGTCTGGAAAGAGATGCAGCATGGGTCCTGGTTCGCCCACACCGCCGTTCCCCAAAGAGCCGCTTTGCCTGATAGCAGTGTGAGTACGAATGCTACCTTAGACTGTTCACGGTTGAAGGTCCGTGGCTGCAACGAGAAATGCATGGAACATCTCGTAAGAAAAGCTCTGCAATAGTCAGGATCACCTGAATAACCCTCTGGTGTCGGTAGCCGTGGCTCTAGCTGGGAATCCGGCTCTGGCGGGGCGGGTTGAACTGCCGGTGTAGGTGGCGCAGCGGAACCCCTCAGATGTTGCAATTGTTGGGTCAGCTGGGATACCTGCGTCGCAAGGGCTTGTACTGCCCGACCTGTGCTGGAGATGTTCTCCTCTTGTTGATCCATTCTCGTGATACTGCGGGAAATGAATTCGGTCAGACTCGTTGAACTCGCTGCATCCATGGTCTGGTCAGATCGTTCTGTGACAATACAGAGGCGGATGCAAGATGCAAGCAATGATGGTTTAATGAATATAGTTTACAGCAGCAACAGGACAGACAGACTGTACTCAGACGGAATCCGACCCAGGGACTCGGGCGCATCTTCCGATGATAGCGTGCTGAGAAATCCAGGGGAGTGTGTCCGGATGGGTAGGAAGGAGCACAGCAGATAATCCACACAAGGGCGGCGAGAGAAGAGCACGGACACACGACACAACCTCAGGGAAGAAACAACGATCTGACAACAAGAAACACTGGTTACAGAACATATAAAGGGAAGATAAGTGGTTCCAGCTGGCGCAGACAATCAGGCCGAGATTGGGAACCACGCCCACACAAACACGGGAGAGAGAGAGAGAGAGAGAGAGAGAGAGAGAGAGAGAGAGAGAGAGAGAGAGAGAGAGAGAGAAAAGAGAGAGGGAGGCAGTGGATTCATGAACCGTGACAATGTCTGTATGTGTCTGTATACTAAGTGTCTTTATGTGCCTGTATACTAAGTGTCTGTATTATGTGTCTGTATACTAAGTGTCTGTATGTGTCGGTATACTAAGTGTCTGTATGTGTCTGTATACTAAGTGTCTGTATGTGTCTGTATACTAAGTGTCTGTATGTGTCTGTATACGAAGTGTCTATATGTGTCTGTATACTGTATTTATGTGTTTGTATACTATATATACATATGTGTCTGTATACTAAGTGTCTGTATGTGTTTGTGTACTAAGTGTCTGTATGTGTCTGTATACTAAGTGTCTGTATGTGTCTGTATACTAAGTGTCTATATGTGTCTGTATACTGTCTGTATGTGTTTGTATACTATATATATATGTGTCTGTATACTAAGTGTCTGTATGTGTTTGTGTACAAAGTGTCTGTATGTGTCTGTATACTAAGTGTCTGTATGTGTCTGTATACTAAGTGTCTATATGTGTCTGTATACTGTCTGTATGTGTTTGTATACTAAGAATATATATATGTGTCTGTATACTAGGTGTATATATGTGTCTGTCTACTAAGTGTCTGTATGTGTTTCTATAATAAGTGTCTGTATGTGTTTGTATACAAAGTGTCTGTATGTGTTTGTATACAAAGTGTCTGTATTGGTCTGTATACTAAGTGTCTGTATGTGTCTGTATACTAAGTGTCTGTATGTGTCTGTATACTAAGTGTCTGTATATGTCTGTATATTAATTGTCTGTATGTGTTTGTATACTAAGTGTCTGTATGTGTTTGTATACTAAGTGCCTATATGTGTTTGTATACTAAGTGTCTGTATGTGTCTGTATACTAAGTGTCTGTATGTGTTTTATACTAAGTGTATGTATGTGTCTGTATACTAAGTGTCTGTATGTGTCTGTATACTCTGTTGGATGATGGTGTTTGTATACTAAGTGTTTGCATGTGTTTGTATACTAAGTGTCTGTATGTGTCTGTATACTAAGTGTCTGTATGTGTCTGTATAGTTCGTGTCTGTATGTGTTTGTATACAAAGTGTCTGTATACAAAGTGTCTGTATGTGTCTGTATACTAAACATAAAGCAAAATCTACAATGGAATGGTTCAAAAATGAACATATCCAGGTGTTAGAATGGCCAAGTCAAAGTCCAGACCTGAATCCAATCGAGAATCTGTGGAAAGAACTGAAAACTGCTGTTCACAAATGCTCTCCATCCAACCTCACTGAGCTCGAGCTGTTTTGCAAGGAGGAATGGGAAGAAATTTCAGTCTCTCGATTTGCAAAACTTATAGAGACATACCCCAAGCGACTTACAGCTGTAATCGCAGCAAAAGGTGGCGCTACAAGGTATTAACTTAAGGGGGCTGAATAATTTTGCACACCCAATTTTTCATTTTTTGATTTGTTAAAAAAGTTTGAAATATCCAATAAATGTCGTTCCACTTCATGATTGTGTCCCACTTGTTGTTGATTCTTCACAAAAAAATACAGTTTTATATCTTTATATTTGAAGCCTGAAATGTGGCAAAAGGTTGCAAAGTTCAAGGGGGCCGAATACTTTCGCAAGGCACTGTATGTGTCCGTATACAAAGTGTCTGTATGTGTCTGTATACTAAGTGCCCGTATGTGTCCGTATACAAAGTGTCTGTATGTGTCTGTATACTAAGTGTCTGTATGTGTCTGTATACTAAGTGTCTGTATGTGTTTGTATACTAAGTGTCTGTATGTGTCTGTATACTAAGTGTCTGTATGTGTCTGTATACAAAGTGTCTGTATGTGTCTGTATACTAAGTGTCTGTATGTGTCTGTATACTAAGTGTCTGTATGTGTTTGTATACTAAGTGTCTGTATGTGTTTGTATACTAAGTGTCTGTATGTGTCTGTATACTAAGTGTCTGTATGTGTCGGTATACTAAGTGTCTGTATGTGTCTGTATACCAAGTGTCTGTATGTGTTTGTGTACAAAGTGTCTGTATGTGTCTGTATGTGTCGGTATACTAAGTGTCTGTATGTGTCTGTATACTAAGTGCCTGTATGTGTCTGTATACTAAGTGTCTGTATGTGTCTGTATACTAAGTGTCTGTATGTGCCTGTATACTAAGTGTCTGTATTATGTGTCTGTATACTAAGTGTCTGTATGTGTCGGTATACTAAGTGTCTGTATGTGTCTGTATACAAAGTGTCTGTATGTGTCTGTATACTAAGTGTCTATATGTGTCTGTATACTGTCTGTATGTGTTTGTATACTGTATATATGTGTCTGTATACTAAGTGTCTGTTTGTGTCTGTATACTAAGAGTCTATGTGTGTCTGTATACTATCTGTATGTGTTTGTATACTCAGTATATATATATGTGTCTGTATACTAAGTGTCTGTATGTGTTTGTATACTAAGTGTCTGTATTTGTTTGTATACTAAGTGTCTGTATGTGTCTGTATACTAAGTGTCTGTATGTGTCTGTATACGAAGTGTCTGTATGTGTTTGTATATGAAGTGTCTGTATGTGTTTGTATACTAAGTGTCTGTATGTGTCTGTATACTAAGTGTCTGTATGTGTCTGTATAGTTCGTGTCTGTATGTGTTTGTATACAAAGTGTCTGTATGTTTCTGTATACTAAGTGTCTGTATGTTTCTGTATACTAAGTGTCTGTATGTGTCTGTATACTAAGTGTCTGTATGTGTCTGTATACTAAGTTTCTATTTGTGTCTGTATACTGTCTGTATGTGTTTGTATACGATATATACATGTGTCTGTATACTAAGTGTCTGTATGTGTTTGTGTACTAAGTGTCTGTATGTGTCTGTATACTAAGTGTCTGTATGTGTTTGTATACTAAGTGTCTCTATGTGTCTGCATACTAAGTGTCTGTATGTTTCTGTATACTAAGTGTCTGTATGTGTCTGTATACTAAGTGTCTGTATGTGTCTGTATACTAAGTTTCTATATGTGTCTGTATACTGTCTGTATGTGTTTGTATACAATATATACATGTATCTGTATACTAAGTGTCTGTGTGTGTTTGTATACTAAGTGTATGTATGTGTCTGTATACTAAGTGTCTGTATGTGTTTGTATACTATGTTGGATGATGGTGTTTGTATACTAAGTGTCTGTATGTGTCTGTATACGAAGTGTATGTATGTGTTTGTATAGTAAGTGGATGTATGTGTTTGTATACTAAGTGTATGTATGTGTTTGTATACTAAGTGTATGTATGTGTTTGTATGCTAAGTGTCTGTATGTGTCTGTATACTAAGTGTCTGTATGTGTTTGTATACTATGTTGGATGATGGTGTTTGTAAACTAAGTGTCTGTATGTGTTTGTATAACAAATATATATATGTGTCTGTGTACTAAGTGTCAGTATGTGTTTGTATACTACGTATATATATATATATATATATATATATATATATATATATATATATATATATATATATATATATATATATATATATATATATATGTCTGTATACTAAGTGTCTGTATGTGTCTTTATACTAAGTGTATGTATGTGTTTGTATACTAAGTGTATGTAAGTGTTTGTATATTAAGTGTCTGTATGTGTCTGTATAGTAAGTGTCTGTATGTGTTTGTATACTAAGTGTCTGTGTGTGTCTGCTTACTAAGTGTCTGTATGTGTCTGTATACTAAGTGTCTGTATGTGTCTGTATAGTTTGTGTCTGTATGTGTTTGTATACGAAGTGTCTGTATGTGTCTGTATAGTAAGTGTCTGTATGTGTTTGTAAACTAAGTGTCTGTATGTGTTTGTATACTAAGTGTCTGTATGTGTCTGTATAGTTCGTGTCTGTATGTGTTTGTATACAAAGTGTCTGTATGTGTTTGTATACTAAGTGTCTGTATGTGTCTGTATACTAAGTGTCTGTATGTGTTTGTATACTAAGTGTCTGTATGTGTTTGTATACCAAATAAATATATGTGTCTGTGTACTAAGTGTCTGTATGTGTCTGTATACTAAGTGTATGTTTGTGTTTGTATACTAAGTGTCTGTATGTGTCTGTATAATAAGTGTCTGTATGTGTCTGTATACTAAGTGTCTGTATGTGTTTGTATACTATTATGGATGATGGTGTTTTTATTCTAAGTGTATGTATGTGTCTGTATACTAAGTGTCTGTATGTGTTTGTATACTATGTTGGATGATGGTGTCTGTATACTAAGTGTATGTATGTGTCTGTATACTAAGTGTATGTATGTGTCTGTATACTAAGTGTCTGTATGTGTCTTTATACTAAGTGTATGTATGTGTTTGTATACTAAGTGTATGTAAGTGTTTGTATACTAAGTGTCTGTATGTGTCTGTATACTAAGTGTCTGTATGTGTCTGTATACTAAGTGTCTGTATATGTCTGTATATTAATTGTCTGTATGTGTTTGTATACTAAGTGTCTGTATGCGTTTGTATACTAAGTGCCTATATGTGTTTGTATACTAAGTGTCTGTATGTGTCTGTATACTAAGTGTCTGTATGTGTTTGTATACTAAGTGTATGTATGTGTCTGTATACTAAGTGTCTGTATGTGTCTGTATACTATGTTGGATGATGGAGTTTGTATACTAAGTGTTTGCATGTGTTTTTATACTAAGCTTTCTGTATGTGTCTGTATACTAGGTATATATATGTGTCTGTATACTAAGTGCCTGTATGTGTTTGTATAATAAGTGTCTGTATGTGTTTGTATACTAAGTGTCTGTATGTGTCTGTATACTAAGTGTCTGTATGTGTTTGTATCCTAAGTGTCTGTATGTGTCTGTATACAAAGTGTCTGTATGTGTCTGTATACTAAACATAAAGCAAAATCTACAATGGAATGGTTCAGAAATGAACATATCCAGGTGTTAGAATGGCCAAGTCAAAGTCCAGACCTGAATCCAATCGAGAATCTTTGGAAAGAACTGAAAATGGCTGTTCACAAATGCTCTCCATCCAACCTCACGGATCTCGAGCTGTTTTGCAAGGAGGAATGGGAAGAAATTTCAGTCTCTCGATGTGCAAAACTTATAGAGACATACCCCAAGCGACTTACAGCTTTAATCGCAGCAAAAGGTGGCGCTACAAGGTATTAACTTAAGGGGGCTGAATAATTTTGCACGCCCAATTTTTCATTTTTTGATTTGTTAAAAAAGTTTGAAATATCCAATAAATGTCGTTCCACTTCATGATTGTGTCCCACTTGTTGTTGATTCTTCACAAAAAAAATACAGTTTTATATCTTTATGTTTAAAGCCTGAAATGTGGCAAAAGGTCGCAAAGTTCAAGGGGGCCCAAATACTTTCGCAAGACACTGTATGTGTCAGTATACAAAGTGTCTGTATGTGTCTGTATACTAAGTGCCTGTATGTGTCCGTATACAAAGTGTCTGTATGTGTCTGTATACTAAGTGTCTGTATGTGTTTGTATACTAAGTGTCTGTATGTGTCTGTATACTAAGTGTATGTGTGTGTTTGTATACTGTCTGTATGTGTTTGTATACTAAGTATGTATATATGTGTCTGTATACTAAGTGTCTGTATGTGTTTGCATACTAAGTGTCTGTATGTGTTTGTATACTAAGTGTCTGTATGTGTCTGTATACTAAGTGTCTGTATAGTTTGTGTCTGTATGTGTTTGTATACGAAGTGTCTGTATGTGTCTGTATAGTAAGTGTCTGTATGTGTTTGTATACTAAGTGTCTGTGTGTGTCTGCATACTAAGTGTCTGTATTTGTCTGTATACTAAGTGTCTGTATGTGTCTGTATAGTTTGTGTCTGTATGTGTTTGTATACGAAGTGTCTGTATGTGTCTGTATAGTAAGTGTCTGTATGTGTTTGTAAACTAAGTGTCTATATGTGTTTGTATACTAAGTGTCTGTATGTGTCTGTATAGTTCGTGTCATTATGTGTTTGTATACAAAGTGTCTGTATGTGTTTGTATACTAAGTGTCTGTATGTGTCTGTATACTAAGTGTCTGTATGTGTTTGTATACTAAGTGTCTGTATGTGTTTGTATACCAAATAAATATATGTGTCTGTGTACTAAGTGTCTGTATGTGTCTGTATACTAAGTGTCTGTATGTGTCAGTATACAAACACAAACATACACTTAGTATACAGACACATACAGACACTTAGTATACAAACACAAACATACACTTAGTATACAAAGTGTCTGTATGTGTCTGTATAATAAGTGTCTGTATGTGTCTGTATACTAAGTGTCTGTATGTGTTTGTATACTATGTTGGATGATGGTGTTTGTATACTAAGTGTATGTATGTGTCTGTATACTAAGTGTCTGTATGTGTTTGTATACTATGTTGGATGATGGTGTCTGTATACTAAGTGTATGTATGTGTCTGTATACTAAGTGTCTGTATGTGTTTGTATACTATGTTGGATGATGGTGTTTGTATACTAAGTGTATGTATGTGTTTGTATACTAAGTGTATGTAAGTGTTTGTATACTAAGTGTCTGTATGTGTTTTTATACTAAGTATATATATATGTGTCTGTATACTAAGTGTCTGTATGTGTTTGTATACTTAGTGTATGTATGTGTTTGTATACTAAGTGTATGTATGTGTTTGTATACTAAGTGTCTGTATGTGTGTGTATACTATGTTGGATGATGGTGTTTGTATACTAAGTATATGTATGTGTTTGTATACTAAGTGTATGTATGTGTTTGTATACTAAGTGTATGTATGTGTTTGTATACTAAGTGTCTGTATGTGTCTGTATACTAAGTGTATGTATGTGTCTGTATACTAAGTGTCTGTATGTGTCTGTATACTAAGTGTATGTATGTGGTTGTATACTAAGTGTCTGTATGTGTCTGTATACTAAGTGTATGTATGTGTCTGTATACTAAGTGTCTGTATGTGTCTGTATACTAAGTGTATGTATGTGTCTGTATACTAAGTGTATGTATGTGTTTGTATACTAAGTGTATGTATGTGTTTGTATACTAAGTATATGTATGTGTTTGTATACTAAGTGTATGTATGTGTTTGTATACTAAGTGTATGTATGTGTTTGTATACTAAGTGTATGTATGTGCTTGTATATTATGTTGGATGATGGTGTCTGCCCATCTGTCCACACTCTAAAAAGAAAAGGTTCATGGTGTATCCTTCAAGGGATCTTCAAATTGAAATTTTGGGGGAACCCCTATAAGTTCTTCAAAGAACCCCTTTTAATGGATCCTCAAATAACCTTTTGAATAACCTTTTGGGGTTCATTTTTGAACTACCCCTCTCCCCTATTATTATGAACAATAGTAATAATATGCATCACAATAAGAACAATAACACAATATTTTAGTTGTCAGTTTATTATGATTTTAGCGGCAAAACAGAATAAAAAATCTAAATATGAGGTCAAATCCCAGCAGAGCCCCAAGTCCAATGGGTATATCCTCTGGTGTGTTAATGTTTTGATGTTCTCTGTATCCATAGCCAGAATGATTTTGCAGTGCATGTTGATCGAACATGTTCACTGTTATATTCATCAGAGGTGTAGGGAGGGTGAAGTCTGTGAACCCCCCAAAATAGTAATTATACAGATGGTTAACAAAACATGCACACGACAGTATTCATACCTTGGTTTTGTGGTGAATGTGAATGAATAAAACTGTTTTGATAATGGTTTTCATACACATACCTTGTCCAGAATGTAGAGGCCTAAGGGATATTCATTGAAGAGGAAAGGGAGGAGGATGGTAAATGTGATCTGCATTACATACCAATACCAATTGACATACCTTTGTATGCCTCCTCGTCTGTATACCTGCAGACACAGACACAAAAGTGAGCAGTTCAGTCTTCTGCGCTCAATACAGTTAGCCTTCAACATATTCTTATAGCCTACATATTCTTACCCCTTTGTTGATTGTTAACCATTGAATTGTGTCCATGTTCTATTTTAGACAGATTTTCTGACTAAGAAGGTTCCTCAATGAACCCCACCTCCTACGGGGTTCTTGGAAGAACATTTGGAGGGGCAATTTTCAGTGCCAAGAACCCTAAGGTTCTTCCGACAACTTTGAGGATCTTAGAAGAACCCTTGTTGAACACCTCATTTTTAGAACGCGGGTACCCAGGATGTCGGGAGATGCCTTAAAAACCACCCATTATGGTGAGCGCAATTACCATCAAGTAGGCGAGCTATGGGACCGAGGGTCGTATGTTCATTCCCAGTGATAGGCACACTCATTTTTATGCGTAAATCAGGGTTCAGCTGCAGCAGGATGAGCAGCCGAGGGTGTCCAAAACACCTCAAACATTTGACGTTTGGAGAAACGTGGACAAACGTCGGAGTCTGAAGTCAAATTGGTCAACCGTGAGATCTTGTTGAAAGCTTAGTAAGGGACTTGATGACTTGACAATGTTACTGTATGGAATAATAGGTATCCTATAGAATGTGTACACACACACACACACACACACACACACACACACACACACACACACACACACACACACACACACACGCGTACAGTGCCTTGCGAAAGTATTCGGCCCCCTTGAACTTTGCGAACTTTTGCCACATTTCAGGCTTCAAACATAAAGATATAAAACTGTATTTTTTTGTGAAGAATCAACAACAAGTGGGACACAATCATTAAGTGGAACGACATTTATTGGATATTTCAAACTTTTTGAACAAATCAAAAACTGAAAAATTGGGCATGCAAAATTATTCAGCCCCTTTACTTTCAGTACAGCAAACTCTCTCCAGAAGTTCAGTGAGGATCTCTGAATGATCCAATGTTGACCTAAATGACTAATGATGATAAATACAATCCACCTGTGTGTAATCAAGTCTCCGCATAAATGCAACTGCACTGTGATAGTCTCAGAGGTCCGTTAAAAGCGCAGAGAGCATCATGAAGAACAAGGAACACACCAGGCAGGTCCGAGACACTGTTGTGAAGAAGTTTAAAGCCGGATTTGGATAAAAAAGATTTCCCAAGCTTTAAACATCCCAAGGAGCACTGTGCAAGCGATAATATTGAAATGGAAGGAGTACCAGACCACTGCAAATCTACCAAGACCTGGCCGTCCCTCTAAACTTTCAGCTCATACAAGGAGAAAACTGATCAGAGATGCAGCCAAGAGGCCCATGATCACTCTGGATGAACTGCAGAGATCTACAGCTGAGGTGGGAGACTCTGTCCATAGGACAACAATCAGTCGTATATTGCACAAATCTGGCCATTATGGAAGAGTGGCAAGGAGAAAGCCATTTCTTAAAGATATCCATAAAAAGTGTTGTTTAAAGTTTGCCACAAACCACCTGGGAGACACACCAAACATGTGGAAGAAGGTGCTCTGGTCAGATGAAACCAAAATGGAACTTTTTGGCAACAATGCAAAATGTTATGTTTGGCGTAAAAGCAACACAGCTCATCACCTTGAACACACCATACCCACTGTCAAACATGGTGGTGGCAGCATCATGGTTTGGGCCTGCTTTTCTTCAGCAGGGACAGGGAAGATGGTTAAAATTGATGGGAAGATGGATGGAGCTAAATACAGCACCATTCTGGAAGAAAACCTGATGGAGTCTGCAAAAGACCTGAGACTGGGATGGAGATTTGTCTTCCAACAAGACAATGATCCAAAACATAAAGCAAAATCTACAATGGAATGGTTCAAAAATAAACATATCCAGGTGTTAGAATGGCCAAGTCAAAGTCCAGACCTGAATCCAATCGAGAATCTGTGGAAAGAACTGAAAACTGCTGTTCACAAATGCTCTCCATCCAACCTCACTGAGCTCGAGCTGTTTTGCAAGGAGGAATGGGAAACAATTTCAGTCTCTCGATGTGCAAAACTGATAGAGACATACCCCAAGTGACTTACAGCTGTAATCGCAACAAAAGGTGGCGCTACAAAGTATTAACTTAAGGGGGCTGAATAATTTTGCACGCCCAATTTTTCATTTTTTGATTTGTTAAAGTTTGAAATATCCAATAAATGTCGTTCCACTTCATGATTGTGTCCCACTTGTTGTTGATTCTTCACAAAAAAATACAGTTTTATATCTTTATGTTTGAAGCCTGAAATGTGGCAAAAGGTCGCAAAGTTCAAGGGGGCCGAATACTTTCGCAAGGCACTGTATGTGTGTCTACGACTAGGTGAGTGTGTTAATTCACAGGCCTGTGTGTGAGCCCACGGAAGTGTGTGTGTGTGTGTGTGTGCGTGTGACCCGCGCGCCCACGTAAGTGTGTGTAACACTAAACCCCGTAATATTAGTCTGCAGACTCATGCTTTGAATGCCAGTTCATATTCTAAAAGGTTAATGGAACAAAGAACTCATTGTGTGTTTTGTTCACTGGATGTGGGCATCGTATTGTTCCTTAACCAAATGTCAGGGTTGCTCCAAATGTTAATGATTTCAACTGTTTCTCATGCTTGGGTTGTGTGCAGGGTGTGTGTCCAGTCAGTAGACTCAATGCGGTTGTTGTGAATGATTCAGTTTCTTATTCAGAGATCTGTGACTTAGGATGACTCTTATTAAATATATCCAGACCCAAATCCTCTCTGTTTCTGACTTAAATGATGATGGGATAACTGAGGGTAAATAATCAATCAGTAAAAGGCTAAAAGTAGCCTATAGTCATCAACCTCTATAGGTTTTATTTCTCATTAGTGTTTTAGCTATTCCCAAAGAAACAAATCAGGAATTCATTCATAATTACTTTGCAATAAGCATTTTACTTGACCATTTTAACCAGATACTACATAAATTAATAGTGGACCAGAAAGTAAAATAGTGTAACCAACGTTTTTCGGTGTTCCAGTGTTCTTGATCGGGGTGCTAAACAGGCAAGAGAGATTTCCCACCCAAGAATGTGATGAAGCCGAAGGGTTTTAGAGGCTTGGTTTGTCATATTGTATAGAGATTAACAGTCATTGAATGAAAAGGTGCTGACAAGACATGAATCAGACCGCTGCTTTGAGCTGGCATTCCACACCCACATCTCAACACACAGAGGACACACACACGATATACCATGCACAGATACAGCAGACTGCCATCTTATTACATCACATTTATGTATTTTATTGTTTTATGACCAACTATTTATTTAGTTTAGTCTTTTTTTTCAGTGGGTTTACAAGTACAAAAACAATGAAAGAAATGGGCACAAAGACAACCCCCAACCCAGTGAACACAGGGGACACAGTGAACAGTTAGGGCCAATTTCAAGTCAGTTAAGAACAAATGACGGCCTAGGAACAGTCTTGTTCAGGGGTAGAACAACAGATTTTTACCTTGTCAGCTCGGGGATTCGTCTTGCAACCTTTCATATACTAGTTCAATGCTCTCACCACTCGGCTACCTGCCGCCCCAAGTTATGTAGTTCAAATGTATAAGTTGATGGTTCGAATTATGGGATGCCAATGTCAAATGTTTCCATATTGAGTTCCAGTTAAAGGGTTGTTAAGATTCAATTAACTCAGTCAACCATACTTTTTTAATGGCTAGCTCAGAATATGAGCTTTCAAAAAGTTGTTTATATATTATAGAGATCAGTCGTTTCGGGAGCCCAGATAATTTATTTATAAATCCCGTCACTAGATGTTTTGGTAGCATAGCTGACATAAGGTGACCTAAGTTGTAAATAGAGAAAAGAGGAGTTGCCTGTTAATGTGTATGTATCTTTCAAATGAATGTTCTCAAACCATTACTGTCCATGATATTGGTAAAGGTACGGGCACATTAGGACCATTGGGGGGATTCAAAAGGCTACCCCCCAGATGGCAAAGCATTATTGTTAAATATTGAAGAAAGGGCATGCCATTTTGATTTTCCATTTGGTTGTTTTTTATTTAGATCCAAACAGAAATTGTGTGAGCAATAATATAACCAAAGCATAGTTTTAAGGGACATATCAGTGGAGGCCACCTCTTCCAGGGCAATAGGAGATACCATATTTCTCTCTATACTCAGCCAGGGGGCAGAATAATCATGTCTAAAGCAATTTGTTAATTCTATCCAGGATCGTTTATCTTGCAGTATACATTTTGAAACCGCACTATGCATTTTATCCAAATAACCAGAAGAGGGAGCCATGGGAAGAATTGAAGTAGAGAAATTCAGCTGTGGCAATATTTTCATTTTGACAATAGATATTTTGCCAGTTTAAGCACTGGGATATTATTCCATCTACTGAAGTCGGATTGAATTGATTTGAGCATTCTGTTAAAGTTTCTGGTAATGGTTTAATCTAAAGAAGGAAATATATCTAATCCTAAATATTAAAAATGGAAAACGGTTGGGATTCTATAAGTAGAGATGGAGTCCTCCATCGGGGTCTTGAGAGGCAGTAGGGCTGATTTGGTTAGATGCATTTTATATATATATATATTTTATTTATATTTTATTTTACCCCTCTTTCTCCCCAATTTCGTGGTATTGTTTTTAGTAGCTACTATCTTGTCTCATCGCTGCAACTCCCGTACGGGCTCGGGAGAAACGAAAGTTGAAAATCATGCGTCCTCAGATACACAACCCAACCATGCCGCAATGCTTCTTAACACAGCGCACATCCAACCCGGAAGCCAGCCACACCAATGTGTCGGAGGAAACACCGTGCACCTGGCAACCTTGGTTAGCGCACACTGCGCCCGGCCCGTCACAGGAGTCGCTGGCGAGCGATGAGACAAGGACATCCCTACCGGCTAAGCCCTCCCTAACCCAGACGACGCTAGGCCAATTGTTCGTCGCCCCACGGACCTCCCGGTCGGTTATGACAGAGCCTGGGCGCAAACCCAGAGTCTCTGATGGTACAGCTGGCGCTGCAGTACAGGGCCCTTAACCACTGCGCCACCCGGGAGGCTAGATGCATTTTTTAACCTCTTGGAACTACCCATCACGGATCAAGGAGAATTGTCATCAACTACATTAATTAGCATAGCGCAACGGTCAAAAAATATTACTAGAAAATATTCATATTCATGAAATCACAAGTGAAATATAGTGAAATCACCCTGTCATCTCAGATTTTGAAATTATGCTTTACAGCCAAAGCAAGACAAGCGTTTGTGTTAGTTTATCGATAGCCTAGCATAGCATTATGTCCAGCTAGCAGCAGGAAGCTTGGTCACGAAAATCAGAAAAGCAATCAAATTAACCGTTTACCTTTGATGATCTTCGGATGTTTTAACTGACGAGACTCCCAGTTTGACAGCAAATGTTCCTTTTGTTCCATAAAGATTATTTTTATACCCAAAATTCCTCCGTTTGTTTGTCACGTTATGTTCAGAAATCCACCGGAAATAGCGGTCACGACAACGGCGAAAAAAAGTTCAAATTATATCCATAATATCGATAGAAACATGGCAAACGTTTTTTTATAATCAATCCTCAAGGTGTTTTTCAAATATCTATTCTATAATATATCAACGGGGACAATTGGCTTTACAGTAGGAGCGAGAGGAAAAATGACTACCTCTGTCTATTACGCAAGAATCAGTCTGAGAGCCCTCAGCTGGCCACTTACGCAATGTAGTCGTTTAAGCTCATTCTTCAACATAAAGGCGTGAAACTATGTCACAATGCTGTAGACACCTTAGGGAATACGTAGAAAAAGGAATCTGGTTGATATCCCTTTCAGTGGCCAATAGGGGTGCATAGGAACACAACGGTTTCAAAATCACTTCCTGATTGGATTTTTCTTAGGCTTTCGCCTGCAATATCAGTTCTGTTATACTCACAGACATTATTTTGACAGTTTTGGAAACTTTAGAGTGTTTTCTATCCTAAGCTGTCAATTATATGCATATTCTAGCATCTGGTCCTGAGAAATAGGAAGTTTACTTTAGAAACGTAATTTTTTCCAAAAATGAAAATAGTGCCCCCTAGTTTCAAGAGGATAACTTGAGATTAAACTGATTTTCATGTGTTTGGGAACGATTGAGATACAGTGTCTAGATATAGTAAAATACAATCTGCATATAATGAGATGAAGTGATCAGTAGATTTTAGGAAAAAGGGTGTTATTTCCTTAAATTGATGAATTGCCTGGGCCAGGTGTTACATGTATAATAACAATAACAGAGGCGAAATTGGATCTCTTGGTCTGCTGCTTCCAGTGATTCTGAGTCCTGGACTTACTGACGGTCGACCCCAAGTGGTGAAGATAGGCAACAACACCTCCCCCTTGCTGATCCTCAACACAGGGGCCCCACAGGGGTGCGCGCTCAACCCCCTCCCGTACTCCCTGTTCACCCATGATTGCATTACCACGCACATCTACAACTCAATCATCAAGTTAGCTGAAGACACAACAGTGGAGGGCCTGATTACCAACAATGATGAGGTGAGGGCCTTGGCAGAATGATGTCAGGAAAATAACGTCTCCCTCAATGTCCAAAAAATGAAGGAGCTGATCATGGACTACAGGACAAGGCAGAGAGAGCACGCCCCCATCCACAGGGCTACAGTGGAGAGGGTCAAAAGCTTCATGTTCATCGGTGTGCACATCACTGATAACCTGAAATTGTCCCTTCACACAGACAGCGTGGAGAAGAAGGCAGAACAGTGCCTCTTCAACCTCAGGAGACTGAATAAATTGGGCTTGGCCTCTAAGAACCTCACAAACGTCTACCAATACACCATTCAGAGCCTCCTGTCAGGCTGTATCTCCGCCTGGTACGGCAATTGTACTGTCTGCAACGGCAGGGCTCTTCAGAAGGTGGTGCGGTCAGCCCAACGAGTCACTGGGGGCACACTGCCTGCCCTCCAGCACCGGGTGTCACAAGAAGGCCAAGAAGATCATCAAGGACCTCAGCCACCTGAGCCACGTCCATGTGCATCAAAGCTGGAACTGAGAGACTGAGAAACAGCTTCTATCTCCAAGTCATCAGACTGTCAGACTGTCACCACTAGCCTTAGTTACTTTTCTAGTTGGCTACCACCCGGTTCTCTACCTTGCACCTTAGACACTGCTGCCCTATGTACACAAAGTCATTAAACACTGGTCACATTAATCATGTTTACATACTGTTTTACACAATTTATATGTGTATACTGTATTCTAGTCCTGGCTCATCATATTTTACTGCTGCTGTACACACCTTTTCGATTCATATACTATCCATACTGTCTTTACACACCTTTATGTGAATATATATTTATATTCCTGTCTCTGACATTGCTCGTTCTGACATTTATTCATTTCAAAATGTTTCTGGATTATGTGTGTAATGTTTTTTATTATTATTATCATCATTGCAGTTGGTCCTATTACATTCATGACTGTCAACCGAAGAGACGAAGGCAGATTCCTCAATTCTTGCAGTTCAGGCTGGAGTTAGTGCTGGTGGTTTGAACACTGTGTCTGACAGTGCCTGCAAAAATGGTATAAAATGGCAAATGATCAAATACATAAAACAATGTTAAACATCAACACATCAGGAAAACGGGTTCTAATTCTGCACTAGAGAGGATTCAAAACATCATAATGGGGTCTAGAAGCTATGAACAGAGGAAAGAACACCAAAAGAAAGGTATTTCATTCTACACTCTTAGAAAAAAAGGTTTACAAAGAGGTTCTTCAGCTGTCCCCATAGGACAGGTAGAACCCTTTTTGGTTCCAGGTAGAACTCTTTTGGGTTCCATGTAGAACCCTCCGTGTAAAGCATTCCACATGGCACTAAAATGGAACCAAAAAGAGTTCTTCAAAGGGTTCTCCTATGGGAACACCCGAAGAACCCTTTTAAGATAGAATCGCTTAAGCGACAAGTATATATTTTCTAGTTCTTACGGTATTAACAAAATAAAACACAAAATAAAGAAACTATTTACCCCTTCAGACATTTATATTGAAGTTAGGGTGGATAATGAAAGGAAAAAGTAAGCAACCCGAAACAGTCCAATAGGTTGGCTGTAGGAGCATTAGCTCTTGATCCATTATCCTCATTATTATTAGCAACATGGTTTAAATGACCTAAAACATACCCTCAGTTATAGTAAGCACTCAGTTTCTCTATACTATATACAGAAAAAGGAAAAAATAAGAATAGGGTATGAAATGCAGTCTATGATCTAAATCTTCACAATAATTCCTCGTAGCCCGTAGGCCTCAACAGGAAGGGGAAAAAAACTAACAGAAAAGCAATTGTGTGGTAGCCCATATGGGACTGTTTGTCTATCCTAAATAGTAGTACAATAAACATATTAGGGGAATAGATTACATTATATATATTGCCAAATTTGCCCTATTTAGCCCATATAGGGACGCATGTATCCCCACAAGGAATCAACCCCAGTCTGTATGACCCTTCAATATATTGTCTATTGTTAATTAATTAGCGTGGTGTCATTAGAGTCTAAATGTCCTGGAACATACCGGCAAAAGTTTGGACACACCTACTAATTTCTACATCAAATTATATAAAATAAGACATAAAGAATCATGTGGTAACCAAAAAACAAATCAAAATATATTTTATATTTGAGATTCTTCAAAGTAGCCACCCTTTGCCTAGACAGCTTTGTACACTCGTGACATTCTCTCAACCAGCTTCATGAGGAATGCTTTTCCAACTGTCTTGAAGGAGTTCCCAAAAATATGCTGAGCACTTGTTGGCTGCTTTTCCTTCACTTTGCGGTCCAACTCATCCCAAACCATCTCAATTGGGTTGAGGTCAGGTGATTGTGGAGGCCATCTGATGCAGCACTCCATCACTCTCCTTGGTCAAATACCTCTTATACAGTCTGGAGGTGTGTTTTGGGTCAGTGTCCTGTTGAAAAACAAATGATAGTCCCACTAAGCGCAAACCAGGAGTATCGCTGCAGAATTCTGTGGTAGCCATGCTGGTTAAGTTCGACTGAATTCTAAATAAATCACAGACAGTGTCACCAACAAAGCAAACCACACCATCTCACCTCCTCCTTCATGCTTAACAGTGGGAACCACACATGCAGAGATCATCCGTTCACCTACTGCGCGTCTCACAAAAATACAGCAGTTGGAACCAAAAATTGCAAATTTGGACTCATCAGACCAAAGGAAAGATTTCCACCGTTCTAATGTCCGTTGCTCCTGTGTCTTGGCCCAAGCAAGTCTTCTGCTTATTGGTGTCCTTTAGTAGTAGTTCTTTGCAGCAATTCGACCATGAAGGCCTGATTCACTCAGTCTCCTCTGAACAGTTGATGTTGAGATATGTTTGTTACTTGATCTCTGTGAAGCATTTATTTGAGCTGCAATCTGAGATGCAGTTAACTCTAATATCCTCTACAGCAGAGGTAACTCTGGGTCTTCCTTTCCTGTGGCGGTCCTCATGAGAGCCAGTTTCATCATTGCACTTGATGGTTTTTGCAACTGCACTTGAATAAACTTTCAAGTTCTTGAAATTTTCCGTATTGACTGACCAAGTCTTAAAGTAATGATGGACTGTTGTTTCTCTTTCCTTGCTTAAGCTGTTCTTGCCATAATATGGACTTGGTCTTTTACCAAATAGGGCTATCTTCTGTATACCACCCCTACCTTTTCACAACACAACTGATTGGCTCAAACGCATTAAGAATGAAAGAAATTCCACAAATTAACTTTTAACAAGGCACACCTGTTAATTGAAATGCATTCCAGGTGACTACATATTCTACATATAATTAAAGATATACTGGTTCTTAATGCAACCGCTGTGTCACTTTTTTTAACGTTACGGAAAAAGCCTAACATTGCAATAATCGGCGCTCAGACAGTAACGATATTTCTCCGTCATGTTGGAGTCAACAGAAATACAAAATTACAACATAAATATTCCCTTACCTTTGATGATCTTCCATCAGAATGTAGTGCAAGGAGTCCTAGTTCAACAATAAATCGTTTTGTTTCATAATGTTCAATTCTAGTGTCCAAGTAGCAGCATTTGCTACCACGTTCAGCTTAAATGCCCAAAAAATGACTTCTGGTCCAGGATAACTTTGCATCAAAACTTCCAAATTACATATTACAGGTTGACGAAACTGGTCAAGTGCAGAATCAATCTTACGGATGTTATAATCATATAGAACCAATAGCATTCCAACCGGACCATTCATTTTCATCTGGGGCTGATTGGAACAGCCGAAGCACTCAAACGCAAACGCGACTCAAGCACATGGAAATCTTTTGCGACACTTACTACTTTCCTTCCCATTAGGTCAAAGTTCACAGCAACTGCTCCATTACACTTTCTACTGAATGAGGACATCTAGTGGAAGACATAGGAAGTGTTTCCAGATCCATAACTTGTTGGGAAGGGAGGGGCGATGACGTCAAAGTTGCCCCAACTTTCAGGATTTCAAAACTAGTTTGGAAGATTGCCTGCCTTGTGAGTTCTGTTATACTCACAGACATAATTCAAACGGGTTTAGAAACTTCAGAGTGTTTTCTATCCAATATTAATAATAATATGCATATGTTAGCAATTTAGGACAGATTTTGATGCAGTTCACTATGGGCACGCAATTCATCCAAAGGGGAAATACTGCCCCCTATCTCTAACAGGTTTTGAAATGCATTCCAGGTGACTACCTCATGAAGCTGTTTGGGAGAATGCCAAGAGTGTGCAAGGCTGTCATCGTGGCAAAGGGTGGCTACTCTGAAGAATCTCAAATATAAAATATAGTTTGATTTGTTAAAGAAAATTGTAAAAATAAAGAAAACCCCATGAATGAGTAGGTGTGTCCAAACTTTTGACTGGTACTGTAGGTAATATAATAATAACGAAGTCCAATGTTCCACAACAATAATAATAATAATAATAATAGTGGTCATTTTACATTTGAGAGGGTGTCCTATCCTTGTCTTATGCTGAGGGCAGCATCATAGCCATAGGCTAGGCTATGTGACTGTGTGTGGACAGCATACCTGAACATTGAGCCAGTCAAATTGGGGTCAGCCCAGATCTGTCAGCTCGTCCCCTTGTGTGTTGGGCTTGAGGTGTTTCTCCAAGAAGTCTTGAGCCTCCTTGGCAGTGGAAAGCGCGTGTGTTGTATTCTGGAAGGTCAAGACGAGTTTTTCCGGGTGGATGAAGCCGCATCTCAGGTTTAGCTTGCGTAGCTGGGATTTCACCCCGCTGTAGGTCACCCTCTGTTTCAGCAGCTCGGAACTCAGATCTGGGTAGATACTGAATATTTATGTCATTTTAGATCACTGCGATGTCACTTAAATTCAACTCAACATTTGAATTTGTGTCGGTCCTGTGTTGTGTCATAATGCTGTTGGAAATGTTATAAGATCCTCTTATCTGACAGTCATTGACCAATATCATAATCGTTATCTATCTACTCAAATGTCACTATGTGGTCTCTGTGCCTCTACCACTCTTAAGCTTTTTATGTATTTGTATCTTCAGATAGTTATAATGAGCTAAATTAATTAAAGAGAGCAATTACACAACATAAGGCTTTGTAAGCTAATATATTATGGGTAAGATCAAAGAGGAAGTCTACCCTACTGAGTAAACCTGGTACTTACTGTACAAAGGTCAGATTGACCTCTCTGCCTTTTTATATCATCTTTAAATTGAGAACTAGACAGATATACAGGTAACTGCCACCACAAGCCTGAACAGCTTCAAAGCATCTTGACATAGATTCTACAAGTGTCTGGACCTCTATTGAAGGGACACGACACCATTCTTCCATGACAAATTCCATCATTTGGTGTTTCCTTGATGGTGGTAGAAAACGCTTTCTCAGGCACCGCTTCAGAATCTCCCATTACTGTAAGTGTTCAGTTGGGTTGAGATCTGGTGACTGAGATGGCCATAGCATATGGTTTATATCGTTTTCCTGCTTATCAAACCTTGTCATTCTATGGGGGCTTAGCCATGGTAGCCAAAATAATGGCCTGCCCAGCATTTTTATATATGACCCTAAGCATAATGGGATGTTAATTGCTTAATTAACTCAGGAATCACACCTATGTGGAAGCACTTGCTTTCAATATACTTTGTATCCCTCATTTACTCAACTGTTTCCATTATTTTGCAAGTTACCTTCTTACATATCTCTCTCTCTCTTTCACTTTCTCTCTCTCCAAGGCCTCTATACGTTTCTGGTTGTTTTATTCTGGTAGCTAGTTGACACTTTCCTGTTGAGTTGTCAGAGACAGAAAGAAATGGAGACCTAGAGAAAGAGAGAACCTCCTTCTCGATGGGATCTATGACAATGAACAGCAAAAGTGTTTCAGACTGTCGACCTGGCTCAATAATTATCATCCTGTTTTAGCCATATGTGTTTCTGGTTGAAAAAAATGAAAAGCCACAGAGGTCTTATCTTTGGAAAAAAATCCACCAAGGGAGAGCAAAAGGGGAGAGCGGTGGGGACATTTTGGATCCTACAGTAGAATGTCAACTGACAAGTGAATATGACAATGAACTAGCGTGGCCAGTTGTTGGCGTCTTAGAAGACAGCGCAGTGTAAAAATGGATGAACTAATACATACCAGAACCTTGGAGATTGTGGCCCAAGGCCTTGTGACCTGCTAACATCATTGTTATAATTCAACCTGGACTCAGGGGATGACGTTACATCCTAAACACACATTTTTGTTCCTCCATTTAGTGTGATATGTTGAGATTGTTATCGTTATTTTATAGGAAGAAGCTTTCACTCCAGACAGCCACGTTATCCATGTCAGTTAGTGGTCACATCACTCAGTATTCTATTTTGAAAAGAGGTCCCTTGAATCTGAGGCCACCCTCTCACAACCTGGCGTAGATCCCCCCCTCCTGCCACAATCAGTACAATCTCAATCCATACTTGGAACATTGAACACCTCAAAACACTCCATCCCCCTTACCATTATGTTGAAGTATTTTTTAAATAAACTGCTGCAACTACTGTGAATTTTTACTCAGATGCGGCGATATGTGGTTGATATGTAGCCAGAGTCATGCCCCTAGTGGTCACAAGGGCATGTGCCCCCTCAGATTTGTCCTGCTTTGGGGATTTTTCAGATGTTAAATTAATTACGAAACGTTCTATTCTAAGCCCACATTCTATAATAATTATTTATAAATATAAAAATATCTGTCAGCTGTATTTTGCGGAGGGGGCACACTGACTGGACCCTAGTAACTGGTTCCTTCCAAGGTGCACCACGGAGCAAAGATATGCTCGGCAGGACCCTAGATTCTCTAGTAAAGGGGTGTCAAACTCCTTCCATCGAGGGCCTAGTGTCTGCTGTTTTTTTCCTTTCAATTAAGACCTAGACATCCAGGTGAGAGGGGTTCCATACTAATTAGAGACCTTAACTCATAAATCAAGTTCAAGGAAGGTGTAAAGGCGTTCTTCGTTTGTCGAAAGAAAGTCAGACCGAAATGCAGCGTGTTGGTTACTCATGTTCTTTAATGGAACAAAATGACGATACACGAAATAACATATAAATACAAAAAACAACAAAACGGAACGTGAAACCTATTACAGCCTATCTGGTGAACACTACACAGAGACAGGAACAATCACCCACGAAATACAAAGTGAAACCCAGGCTACCTAAATACGGTTTCCAATCAGAGACAACGAGAATCACCTGACTCTGATTGAGAACCGCCTCAGGCAGCCAAACCTATGCAACACACACCCCTAATCAGCCACAATCCCAATAACTAAAAAACCCCACTAAGAAATACAACAAACATAAACCCATGTCACACCCTGGCCTGACCAACTAATTAACTAAAACACAAAATACTAAGACCAAGGCGTGACAGAATCCCCCCCCCCCTAAGGTGCGGACTCCCGGACGCACCTCAAAACCATAGGGAGGGTCCGGGTGGGCGTCTGTCCATGGTGGCGGTTCCGGCTCGGGACGTGGACCCCACTCCATAAATGTCATAGTTCCTCCCCTTCGCGTCCTGGGATGATCCACCCTCGCCGCCGACCATGGCCGAATATTCCTCACCCAGAACCCCACTGAACTGAGGAGCAGCTCGTGACTGAGGGGCAGCTCGGGACTGAGGCAGCTCGGGACTGAGGGGCAGCTCGGGACTGAGGGGCAGATCGGGACTGAGGGGCAGCTCGGGACTGAGGGGCAGCCCAGTACTGAGAGGAAGCCCGGGACTGAGAGGAAGCCCAGTACTGAGATGAAGCCCAGCCAGGCAGTTGAATCCGGCAGATCCTGGCGGATCTGGAAGAGTCTGGTTGACTGGCAGATCTGGAAGAGTCTGGCTGAATAGCAGATCTGGAAGAGTCTGGCTGACTGGCAGATCTGGAAGAGTCTGGCTGACTGGCAGATCTGGAAGTGTCTGGCTGACTGGCAGGTCTGGAAGAGTCTGGTTGACTGGCAGATCTGAAAGAATCTGGCTGACTGGCAGATCTGGAAGAGTCTGGCTGACTGGCAGATCTGGAAGAGTCTGGCTGACTGGCAGATCTGGAAGAGTCTGGCTGACTGACGGCTCTGGCTGCTTCATGCTGACTGACGGCTCTGGCTGCTCCATGCTGACTGGCGGCTCTGGCTGCTCCATGCTGACTGGCGGCTCTGGCTGCTCCATGCAGATTGACAGCTCTGGCGGCTTCTTGCAGACTGACAGCTCTGACTGTTCCATGCAGACTAACAGCTTTGGCAGCTCCTTGCCGACTGGCAGCTCCTTGCAGACTGGCAGCTCCTTGCAGACTGGCAACTCCATGCAGACTGGCAACTCCATGCAGACTGGCAACTCTGGCTGCTCCAAGCAGACTGACAGCTCTGGCTGCCCCATGCAGACTGGCAGCTCTAGCTGCTCCATGCAGACTGGCAACTCTGGCTGCTCCATGCAAACTGGCAGCTCTAGCTGCTCCATGCAGACTGGCAGCTCTGGCTGCTCCATGCAGACTGGCAGCTCTAGCTGCTCCATGCAGACTGGCAGCTCTAGCTGCTCCATGCAGACTGGCAGCTCTAGCTGCTCCATGCAGACTGGCAGCTCAGACTGCTCCGAACAGGCAGGAGGCTCCGGCAACGCTGTAGAGGAGGAAGGCTCTAGAAACGCTGAACAGGCGGGAGACTCCGACAGCGCAGGAGAGGGAGAAAGCGCTGGCTGCGCTGAACAGGCGAAGCGCACTGAAGGCCTGGTGCGTGGTACTGGAACTGGTGGTACTGGATCGAGGACACGCACAGGAAGCCTGGTGCGGGGAGCTACCATCGGAGGACTGGTGTGTGAAGGTGGCACAGGATGGACTGGACTGTGAAGGTGTACTGGAGAGCCTGAGAGCAGGACTGGCACAGGACGTGCTTGGCAAGGTAGGTACACAGGAGGCCTAGTGCGTGAGGCTGGCACATTTTTCACCAGCCGACTAACACGCACCTCAGGACTAGTATGGAGCGCTGACCCAGGTGCCATTAAATCCCCGACGCGCTCCGTCAGACGAATTATATACCTAAAGCACCAAACTAGCAACTCCCTCATTACTCTCTCCTCCAATTTCCCCATTAACTCCTTCACAGACTCTGCTTCGCTCACCTCCAACACCGGTTCTGGTCTCCTCCTTGGCTCCTCACAATAAACAGGGAGAGTTGGCTCAGGTCTGTCTCCTGACTCAGCCACTCTCCCTCTGTGCCCCCCCCCAATAAATTTTTGGGGCTGATTTTCTGGTTTCGCTCTGCGCCGCCGTGTCACTCTTTTCGACTCCATTATCCTATAGCCCTCTTTGCACTGCTCCAGCGAATCCCAGGCGGGCTCCGGCACTCTCTTTGGGTCGGCCGCCCACCTGTCTATTTCTTCCCACGTCGTATACTCCAATCCTCTGCTGTCCATAACGTCCTCCCTTCGCTGCTCCAGCTGCCTGTTAACACGCTGCTCGGTCCGTGTGTGGTAGGTGATTCTGTAACGGCGTTCTTCGTTTGTCGAAAGAAAGTCGGACCGAAATGCAGCGTATTGGTTTACTCATGTTCTTTAATGGAACAAAATGATGATACACGAAATAACATATAAATACAAACAACAACAAAACGGAACGTGAAACCTATTACAGCCTATTTTTTATAAAAATTAATTTATTATCATCAATACCATTCATTCTTTACAACTCATAATTTACATACATACTCAAATAATGGTATTTTTAATTAAACTAATTAAATTAAACTAAACATAAACCCCAAACAAAACCTCAGGGGAGCATCTTCCCTCCCCGTCACCCTACAAAATACCTTCCCCTATCTCCCTGTCCCTAATATATCCTCTTACAAATCTAAATGACACCCAGCCCTAAACCCCCCTTCCACCTCTCCCGAGCAGCATGCTGCCCCCACTTCCTCTCCTCCCTCTTCATCCTCCCCCTCAAATCTCCTTCCACTCTCCTCACTATCCCTTCCACCCCCCAATCTCTCCCTGTCTTCTCCATGTTCAGCCTTGCTTCCCACAGCCCCCGTTTAAAGAGACTAATGAGAAGCCAGAGCAGAAACCTGTCCCTATCCGTCCCTCTCGCTCTCCCTACACCCCTCTCTAACCTGGCCCACGTCAATACAAAATCCCCCTTTACCAAACCTAACAACACCCGTGCCCTAACCCATACTACTCCAGCAAAGGCACAGTCCCAAAAGACATGGCGCACAGTCTCCTCCCTGCCACAAGAGGATCTTGGACAGGTGGGGGATTGCACTAAACTATACCGGTACAAGATGGAACGTACCGGCAAACACTTACGAAGGCTCAACCAATTCAGGTCCTTGAGCCTGTTGTCCAGACCCCGCACCTGCACTCCCTCCCAGACCGCTTCCGAGATGCCTACTACAGGCGCCGGACTCTCTGCCTTTCTGACCTCCTCGTACAGGTGCCTATGATCTAAACCTACTTGGGCAACTTCAACCTCTGGGTGCGCACGCAGCCACTTGGCCGCATGACCAAAGTGCCACGGCAGCTGTTCCGCCCGAGGACCCGTGTTAGACCACACCATTATGCTTCTCGCCTGATACGAGAAAAATACCCGCAGAAGGTAACCGGACGGGTGTATCACTGGCTGAGCAAGCTCCGTTAACAAGAAAGAAACAAAAATTGTGTCCAGCTTGAGGGGGAAATGTGGTACCCCCCTACCTCCCTCCCCGATGGGACAGATCATGCGTGCCCTGGCGACCCACTCATACCTGCCACTCTACATAAACTGAAACACAAGCTTCACTAGAGGCCTTCTCAGACAAGCCGGCAATGGGTAGATGTATGCCAAATACAAAAGCGACGGCAACACATCCACCTTTAGGACCAGGACTTTGCCCATAAAAGACAAATACCTAGCTTTCCACATTGCTAGCTTCCTCTGTACCACTGCAATACGCATGTTCCAGTTTAGCGTCGCAGAGCCGGAGGTCTCAAAATGGACCCCGAGAATCCTCAGGGCCCCCTCACAGAGAGATAACCCCCCAGGCACATCCGTTCTACCGCGCCATCTTCCGAAAAACTTGACGGAAGACTTTGCATGATTCAGAACTGCTCCCGACGCTCGAGTGAAATCCCCAAAGATGGCAAGGGACCTTGTCAGGCACGAGTCCTTGCACAACAACAAGGAAGTGTCGTCGGCGTACTGCGTCATCTTAACACGCAGTCCACCACTTCCAGGGATCAGCAGACCTTCCACCCCTGTGTCTGCCCCCAGAGGCTCCATGTACAGAACGAAGAGGAGAGCCGAGAGTGGGCACCCCTGCCTGACCCCAGACGAGAGGTCAAAAACGTCACCCAAGTGACTATTTACACTAACTCGGCACCCCGCTCCGACATATAATGTACGAATCCATCCTATAAACTTCTCCCCAAATCCTAATCGACCTAACACTCTGAATAAAAAGGATCTATTCACGCGATCAAAGGCTTTCGCCTGATCTAGCGCTGCTACTATAAAAGGCAGTCCTCTATCTTCAACCCAAGCGATGGAGTCCCTGATTAACTGTAGGTTCCATCTAATACCCGCACGTCTGATCCTCATGAACGACGTAGGGAAGGGCTGTGCGCAACCGGTCTGCTAAAACCTTTGCAAGTAGCTTGTAATCTACACACAGCATGGTCAACGGCCGCCAGTTGCCAAGGTCAGTTACTTCCCCCTTCTTATATAAAAGTGACAGCACACCAACAGCCATTGATCCCCCCGGGACCCCCGTCTCAAGGATGGCCTTCAAGACTTCGAGGACCACTGGTCCAAGTATACCCCAAAACTTGAGATAAAACTCAGCCGGCAGCCCATCCATCCCAGGCACCTTCCCTTTTCCCATCCTCCTAAGAGCGCTCTCAACCTCTTCTAGTGAAATCTGGGCCTCCATCACTTCTCTAATGTCCTCCGGCAACTGCCTGGACAAGTGTTCTAAAAACACATTTCCCTGCTCTACATCTATTTCCCTTTCCTTAAATAAACCTTGGAAATGATCAGTTGTCACCCTGACCATATCCTCTGGTTCTCTAACTATACTACCATTTTCTTCCCTAACACCATGCATTACCTTCCTACTCTGTCTTGCCCTAACCAACTTAAAGAACATAGCAGAACAAGTCTCATTATGTTCTAGAAAGCCGCTATGCGCACGCTCCAGGAAAGCTCGAGCCTTCCGCTCCTGCAACTCCCTGAGCTGCGCCTTTAGGGTTGAGGATCTCTCCCAGTCAAACGACCCGCCGAGGTTGCCTGCCTCGTATTCGAGTTCAATTAACCTTTGGATACGATCCACCTCCCTCCTCTCCTCCCTTTTTTTCCTCTTGCAATACCCTATTATAAAAGCCCTAATCCTCACCTTAACTAATTCCCACCACTCTAACACCCCCTCGCACATGGACCGGAGACCCTCAAGCCTCCTAAAGAAAACAGAAAACCCTGCTCCTCCAGCACATCCCGATCTAGCTTCCAGTACCCCTTACCAAAGAGGCAAACTGGCGACCCCACCTGCAGGAGCACCCCGTCGTGATCCGAAAAGAAAACAGGCAACAGCCGCCCAGACAACTTTCCCAAAGACCTGGGTACAAAAATATAATCGAGCCTCCGCTCAACCCCCCTGGAGTTACGCCATGGAGGACCGTCCATTTTCGGAGTAGTGTGCATACCACCATCTACCAGACCATGGCAAGCCATTAGCCTAGCAATGGCACCTGCACTGTTATCCCCCCTCTTCCTAAATCTGTATTAAAATCCCCCCCTATCACTAATTTCCTATTTGTGACACACAGGGGTGTCAGACAGTCCACCATCTCCCTCCTGTCTGCCACCACCTGTGGCCCATACACCACCACTAATCTAGATTTACAATCCCTTATCGTGACATCCACCCCTATAACCCTCCCCTGCATTACCACAAATTAATCCTCCACTTTTACCTCCCTGTGCCCACACAAAATCCCTACCCCCGATGAGTGCACCCCCCCTACACACCAAACCGACTCTCCCTTGTCCCACTCCCTCTTAAATCTACTAACATCCCCTCCATCCCTCAGGTGAACCTCCTGTAAAAAAACAAAAATCAAAACCCACACCCTCCAAATAACTAAACACCACCCTCCTCTTAACAATATCTCTTAAACCCCTTACATTTAAACTAACAAAAGTAAAATTAGACTCCATGAAAAAAAATAAAACATGTAATACACACAAATTCTAAACTCAGACAGAAAAAAAAAAAAAAAAAAAAACAGGAGACTCACCCGATGCTCCCCTGCTCCATATCTACCGGTGAGAACACCATCCGTAATCCCGACATCCCCCCCTCTTCCTCCATCACACCATCCCAGGATGCAGGAATAGTGTTTGGCTTCGGGGTGCCCTGCACCCTGGGTCTACCCCCACAATCCTCCCCCTCCCCAGTGTTGCAGCTGGTTTGGAAAAAAATTGGGGAGGCTGAGTCCCAAAACAAAAAACTCCCCACCTCCTCCTGTACCCAGTCCTGAGTCTTGTTAGGTGTGTCCCCACCCAAATGAAGTTGAGAGTCTTGGGAAACTAGCAGCAACCCAGAGGTTTCTCCCACCCCCATCACTCTCTTGGCCATCCCCTCCCCCTCACTGTCGGCCAATCGCACCCTCCTCTTCATTCTCTTCTTTGGTGATGGCGGCAGTGGAGAGATACCCCCCCCCCCGCCAGCTCCTCCACAATAGCCCTCATCTCTTCCACCATGTCCACTTTCTCTTCCACCGTCTCCTTCTCCACCACTCCTCCCTCGCTTTCTTCTCTCTCATGCTCCTCCACTCGGTTGCCTTCTTCCACCGCTTTTCCTGGTTCTCCTACTCCTGTGCCTTCCGTTTCCTTCTCTCTTCCATCCGCCACTTCTTGCTCCTCTTCCTTCCTTGTGGCCTTCCCCTCTGGACTTGTATTCTTGTCATGAGGTGTGTTTCCTTCCCCTCCTCTTCTTCCCCCATCCCCCGCTCCTGCTCCCTCCCCAGCCGCAGACGCATATGACCTCTGACGGGCCGGGCACCCCCGCCACAGGTGTGCTGACGAGCCACACCCATGGCATGTCTTAGGCTTGTCACAATCCCTCGCCTCGTGATCCTCAGATCCACAAAATCTGCATTTTCTCATGCTGCACGAGGCGAAAATGTGACCATAGGCCATACAGCGCCTGCAAAATGGGGGCTGACGTGCATAAAAAAATGTCCCCCTGTCAGCCCCAAGGGAGAACATAGCAGGAGGATGGAGGTAGCCACCATGTCCCTTTGGGTCCTCCCTGAGGAGGGCCTGGAAACCTCTCCTCCCATTCCAAAACCCAAGGGAGTCTTTGAGGTGCCTAGCTGAGGAAACGTTATCCATGTATCTCCCCAGAAAAGCCCTCACTTCTTCATCCTTAACGTAAGGGTTGTACATGTTAACAGTTACAACCCTAAAGTTATTCTTCGCCAGACTTGATATTTCGTAGTGGCACATCGGCCTCTCACCTCCCATTGCTCTTGCCCTTCTCAGGATATCATCATGTTTTTCTTCAGTATATAGCGCGACGTCGTATGCTCCCTCCAACGAGTTGCCTTGGAAACAAAACACGTCCTTCACCGTCAGCTTTAGAATCCCCATCAATATAATCCTTCCAAAAGATTCTCGTCCTAAAGGCTCCAACTCCTTTTCCTTCCAAGCAAAACGAATCGTGTTAGCCAGCCCAATCCCAGGGACCGACCGTGATGATGTATTTAGCACCATCTCCGCAAGGAGAATGGCGCTCGTACTCTTCTTCTTCCAATACAAAAAAAAGAAAATCCAAAAGTGACCGAAACTGTCTGGTGAAACTACACAGAGACAGGAACAATCACCCACGAAATACAAAGTGAAACCCAGGCTACCTAAATACGGTTCCCAATCAGAGACAACGAGAATCACCTGACTCTGATTGAGAACCGCCTCAGGCAGCCAAACCTATGCAACACACACCCCTAATCAGCCACAATCCCAATAACTAAAAAACCCCACTAAGAAATACAACAAACATAAACCCATGTCACACCCTGGCCTGACCAACTAATTAACTAAAACACAAAATACTAAGACCAAGGCGTGACAGAAGGAGCAAAAACCTGCAGACACTTGGCCCTGCGACTCATGTGCTCTAGTGTGTGCAGACAGTATCGTCAGTGGAGGAGAGAGAGTGTAGAGTGACACACACAGCATTTATTTGATTTTAGCTGCCTGTGATGGGCAGGACTCGCAGGAGACATGTTTGTAAAGGAATTTGTTTAATCTATGTAGCCTGTTCATTCCTTCTTGATGTTTTGTTGTTTCTCTGTAATACCAGCCACGTATAGCAATTTGATGAAGTTGGCGTAAGCTAGCCAGCTATATAGGATCCCAATCTCCCAACATCATACCAAACCATTTCAGGCTATTCATCAAGTTAGAGTAGCTTGTCTAAGTATCTTAGCTGGCATGCCTGCTGGCAAGGTTACTAGACTTTAGATAAGCAAGCAATCACTAAATGTACTGAATAAGACACATTCCTTTCAATATTTTACCCAGACTTGAGCAAATTGAACCACCAGTCAGGAGAATATAGACAGCTCAAGAGGTATGCTTAGATATGCAGACAAATACCTGGTTTAAATGCAATCTGGCACCTTATTATAATATCATGAGTATAAAGGATGACGCCATGATATGTGCCTGTATTGATTATATGATATGCAATATAATGTACTTTGGATGTAAGATCCTAGGCATGTTAGTTTGAGATACTTAAAATGTATGCACACATGACTAAGTTGGCATATATAAAGAATATATCTATCTTTATTTTTTTACATACATTTAGGCATAATAATTATGGCTCTACCCACATGTAGATAATATGGTCTAAATACTGCAGTATTACTATATTTATATACAATAGTATTCACTGTAGTGTTTTTGCTGACATGACTGTAGTATACTGTAGTATTTACTGTAGTGTTCTTGCGGACATGAATGTAGTATACTATTGTATTTGTATTTAATATGGAGCCCCATTAGCTGCTGCCAGGGCAGCAGCTACTCTTCCTGGGGTCCAGCAAAATGAAAGCAGTTTATACAACTTTAAAAACATAAAAATACATTCAATATTACAATACCTTCTCAGACTGTGTGCCCTCAGGCCCTTACTCCACCACTACCACATATATGTGCTGGGGCTGAATAATTTTGCACGCCCAATTTTTCAGTTTTTGATTTGTTAAAAAAGTTTGAAATATCCAATAAATGTCGTTCCACTTCATGATTGTGTCCCACTTGTTGTTGATGCTTCACAAAAAAATACAGTTTTATATCTTTATGTTTGAAGCCTGAAATGTGGCAAAAGGTCGCAAAGTTCAAGGGGGCCGAATACTTTCGCAAGGCACTGTATTTGGTCAGGCCAGGGTGTAACATGGGTTTTTTGTGGTGTGTTTTGTCTTGGGGGTGTCTAGCATAGTCTATGGCTGCCTGAGGCGGTTCCCAATCAGAGGCAGGTGATTATCGTTGTCTCTGATTGGGAACCATATTTAGGCAGCCATATTCTTTGAGTGTTTCGTGGGTGATTGTTCCTGTCTCTGTGTTTGTTGTCACCAGATAGGCTGTATAGGTTTTCACATGCCGTTTGTTGTTTTTGTATTGTTCGTGTTTTTTTCAGTTGTCATTAAACATGTCTCAAAAATACCACGCTGCATTTTGGTCCGCTTCTCCTTCACCGGACGAGAACCATTACAGTTGCAGTCATTTCAGTCTGACATTTCAGCTGACATGTGTAGCGTTGAGTCACCCGCATACATAGGCACTCTGGCTTTCCTCAAAGCCAGTGGCAGATCATTATTATTAATGATTATTATTATTATTATTATTATTATTATTAATGAATTATTACATCATTATTAAAGATTGAAAAAAAGTAATGGGCCTTGACTATAGTATTCACTGTAGTGTTTTTGGACTTTACTGTACTATTCACTGTAGTGTTTATGCCGACATGACTGAAGTAACAAATGTCGACTAGAGTTAGCTAAAATGGCACAACTACCAGACTACACCAGTTACTGTTTAATGAGCGAGAACTCAACAGTTCTGAGCAGTGCAGCAGACTAACAGAATTGTATTACAATTCTAACATCTCAACGTTAGACAGGTTCTAGGCCAACTAAAGGGAAACAGTATAGAGGCAGACATAAAGAACAAGCAACGTTTATCGAAGCTTAGAGAATTACAGTGCATTCAGAAAGTATTCAAATCAAGTCAAATTGTATTGGTCACATACACATGGTTAGCAGATGTTAATGCGAGTGTAGCGAAATGCTTGTGCTTCTAGTTCCGACCGTGCAGTAATATCTAAAAAGTAATCTAACAAATTCACAACGACTACCTTATACACACAAATGTAAAGGGATGAATAAGTATTCAGACTCCTTCACTTTTTCCACATTTAGTTTTTTCTTCTAATCAATCTACCCACAATACCCTACAATGACAAAGCAAAAACAGTTTTTTTTTTTTTTTTGCAAATTTATAAAAAATGTAAACTTAAATATCACAGTTAAATAAGTATTCAGACCCTTTACTCAGTACTTTGTTGAAGCACCTGTGGCAGCGATTACATCCTCGAGTCTTCTTGGGTAGGACGCTACAAGCTTGGCACACCTGTATTTGAAGAGTTTCTCCCATTCACCCGTTCAAGCTTTGTCAGGTTGGATGGGGAGTGTCACCGCACAGCTATTTTCACGTTTCTCCAGATATATTCGATCGGGTTCAAGTCCGGGCTCTGGCTGGGCCACTTAAGAACAATCAGAGACTTCTCCCGAAGCCACTGCTGCTTTGTCTTGGCTGTGTGCTTAGGGACATTGTACTGTTGGAAGGTGAACCTTCACCCCAGTCTGCGATCCTGAGCGCTCTGGAGCAGATTTTCATAAAGGATCTCTCCGTACTTTGCTCCATTCATCTTTCCCTCCATTCTGACTAGTATCCCAGTACCTGCAGCTAAAAAACTTTCCCACAACAGGATGCTGCCACCACTATGCTTCACCATAGGGATGGTGCCAGGTTTCCTCCAGACATGACGCTTGGCATTCAGGCCAAAGAGTTCAATCTTGGTTTCATCAAACCAGAGAATCTTGTTGCTCATGGTCTGAGAGTCCTTTAGGAGCCTTTTGGCAAACTCCAAGGGGGCTGTCATGTGCTTTTTACTGAGGAGTGGCTTCCTTCTGGCCACTCCACCATAAAGGCCTGATTGGTGGAGTGCTGCAGTGATGGTTGCTATTCTGGAAGGTTCTCCCATCGCCACAGATGATCTCTGGAGCTCTGTCAGAGTGACCATCGGTTTCTTGGTCACCTCCCTGACCAAGGCCCTTCTCCCCTGATTGCTCAGTTTGGCCGGGCGACCAGCTCTAGGAAGATTCTTGGTGGTTCCAAACTTCTTCCATTTAAGAATGATGGAGGGTACTGTGTTCTTGGGGACCTTCAATGCTGCAGTAATTTTTTTGTACCCTTTAGTACACAATCCTGTCTTGGAGCGTTACAGGCAATTCCTTTGACCTCATGGGTTAGTTTTTGCTCTGACATGCACTGTCAACTGTGGGACCTTACACTGCTGCTCCCGAATGGTGCAGCAGTCTAAGGCACTGCATCTCAGTGCAAGAGGCATCACTACAGTCCCTGGTTCGAATACATGCTGTATCACATCCGGCCATGATTGGGAATCCCATGGGGCAGAGTACAATTGGCTCAGCGTCGTCCAGGGTTGGCCGGGGTAGGCCATCATTGTAAATAAGAATTTGTTCTTAACTGACTTGCCTAGTTAAATAAAGGTTAGATTTACAAAAAAATACACTGGTGTGTGCCTTTCCAAATCATGTCCAATCAATTAAATTTACCACAGGTGGACTCCAATCAAGTTGAAGAAACATCACAAGGATGATCAATGGAGAAAAAATAAATATGACAAGATGACAAAAATTGTGACAAACAATACTATGTAGCCATTGATAAATTAGCCTGATATAGCTTCGGCCTACCATGCTGCACGCTATTGCACCCCTTTTCTACTGTATACCAGTCATGTCTGCAAAGCACTATAGTGAATACTATCGACATAGTATACTGTCAGGATTTGGCCAGGGTTGTTCCAGTTGTTTGTCAGTAGATGTCCCCATTGTGCTTTTTGTCCCTATGTTTTTCCCTTGATCCCCATTATTGTTTGCACCTGTGTCTCGTTTCCCCTGATTGTATTTAAACCCTTTGTTTCCCTCAGTTCTGTGCTCTGTGTTTGTATGTTAGCACCCTGCCCTAGTGTTCTGTGTGCTCTTGTCGATTCCGGGTAACGTTCTTGTGGTTTTTTGTTTTTGTCTAGTTTTGGTGAGTTTCTTTTTAGGTCTTTTTGTGTTTTACCTTCCACCTTTTGGATTTGCCATTTTTTATTTATTAAATACACCGTCTTAAGTACTGCTGTGTCTGCCTCATCTTCTGGATTCTGCTGTCTATTCGTGGCTCAGTTGGTTAAGTGACTGTTTCTCACTCCGGAGACCCAGGTTCGAAACCGGGTCCTGACAGTATACTGCAGTAATGCCCGCAAAAACACTACAGTGAATACTATAGTAAAGTCCGCAAAAACACTACAATGAATAATATTGGACATAAATATAGTAATACTAGTATTCAGACCATAATATACTGTAGTATTTTTTTATGTGGGTTAGCTGTAAATGTGTAACATGTTTGACGGTTGTACTAGGACATCAATGGAAATACATTTGAAACTTTTTGTTATTCTTGACAAATTCCAAAATGCAAATTCCTAAATGTTAAATAAGAACAAATTCTTATTTATAATGACGGCCTACCAAAAGACAAAAGGCCTCCTGCGGGGATGGGGGCCTGGGATTAAAAATAAATACAATATAAATATAGAACAAAACACACATCACAACAAGAGAGACACCACAACACTACATAAAGAGAGACCTAAGGCAACAACATAGCACGGCAGCAACACATGACCCACACAGCATGGTAGCAACACAACATAACAACAACTTGGTAGCAGCACAAAACATAGTACAAACATTATTGGGCACAGACAACAGCACAAAGGGCAAGAAGGTAGAGACATCAAAACATCACACAAAGCATCCACAACTATCAGTAAGTGTCCATGATTGAGTCTTTGAATGAAGAGATTGAGATAAAACTGTCCAGTTTGAGTGTTTGAGTGTTTGTTCCAGCTCGTTCCAGTTGCTAACTGCAGCGAACTGAAAAGAGGAGCGACCCAGGGATGTGTGTGCTTTGGGGACTTTAACAGAATGTGACTGTCAGAACGGGTGTTCGGCAGTAGATATCTCAGATAGGGGGGAGTGAGGCCTAAGAGGGTTTTATAAATAAGCATCAACCAGTGGGTCTTGCGACGGCTATACAGAGATGACCAGTTTACAGAGGAGTATAGAGTGCTGTGATGTGTCCTACAAGGAGCATTGGTGGCAAATCTGATGGCCGAATGGTAAAGTGTCATGTCTTGTTATGTCTGTTCCTGTCCTTTCTCTTCACTCTGTCTCTCTCTGCTGGTCTTTTTAGGTTACCTTCTCTGTCTCTCATTCTTCAGCTGTTCTACATCTCCCCTAACTAGCTCATTCACTCTTTCACACCTGTTCTCTCTTCCCCTCTGATTAGGTCTCTATTTCTCTCTCTGTTCCTGCTACTTTCAGTGTCTGATTCTTGTTTGTGTTTTTCATGCCAGAAGCAAGCTGTCGTCCCGTTTGCTTCCACCTTGTCCTATCCTGTCGGAGTCTGCCTGGCAGGTGCATCCTGCATTATACTAACGTTCTTTTTGTTCCATTGACAACGTTGTAAGAGGATTTATGCCATTCCTGTTTTTTCATTAAAGAACTCTGTTTTCTGTTAAAACCGCTTTTGGGTCTTCACTCAAGTACATAACAGAAGAATCAGACCAAGAATGGACCCAGCGGCTCCGGACCCTTTTCACTCCGCCGTCGAGATCCAGGGAGCGATGCTAGGCAGACACGAGGAGGAATTGTCTGCTGCTCGACATGCCGTTGAGACCCTGGCCGTCCTAGTCTCCGACCTCACAAGACAGGTTCACCAACTCCACCTCGATCCACCGCCCACTTCCAGGGTTTCCGAGTCTCCGGAGCCCAGGATCAACAACCCGCCCTGTTACTCAGGGGAGCCCACTGAGTGCCGCTCATTCCTCACTCAGTGTGATGTGGTGTTCTCTCTCCAGCCCAACACTTACTCCAGGAGCGCAGCCCGCATCGCCTACGTCATTTCTCTCCTCACCGGACGGGCGCGTGAGTGGGGCACGGCAATCTGGGAGGCGAGGGCTGAGTGTATTAACCAGTTTCAGGACTTTAAGGAGGAGATGATACGGGTTTTTGACCGTTCTGTTTTTGGGGAGGAGGCTTCCAGGGCCCTGTCTTCCCTATGTCAGGGGAATCGATCCATAACGGATTATTCTATTGAGTTTCGCACTCTCGCTGCCTCTAGTGACTGGAACGAGCCGGCTTTGCTCGCTCGTTTTCTGGAGGGTCTCCTCGTCGAGGTTAAGGATGAGATCCTCTCCCGGGAGGTTCCTTCCAGTCTGGACTCCTTAATAGCTCTCGCTATTCGCATAGAGCGACGGTTTGATCTTCGTCGCCGAGCACGTGGAAAGGAGTTCGCGTTCTCCGTTGCTCCCCTCTCCACATCACTGCCACCTGCCGCATCACTGCCACCCTCTTCCGCCGGCTCGGATGCTGAGCCTATGCAGCTGGGGGGTATCCGCATCTCGGCCAAGGAGAAGGAACGGAGAATCACCAATCGCCTCTGTCTCTACTGCGGCTCCGCTGGTCATTTTGTCACCTCATGTCCAGTAAAAGCCAGAGCTCATCAGTAAGAGGAGGGCTACTGGTGAGCGCAACTACTCAGGCCTCTCCTTCTGGATCACGCACTACCTTTCCGGTCCATCTCCGCTGGCCCGGTTCATCTGCTTCCTGCAGTGCCTTGATAGACTCTGGGGCGGAGGGCTGTTTTATGGACGAGACCTGGGCTCGGGAACATGACATTCCTCTCAGACAGTTAGGGGAGCCAACGGCCTTGTTCGCTTTAGATGGTAGTTCTCTCCCCAAGATTCAGCGTGAGACGCTGCCTTTAACCCTCACTGTCTCTGGTAATCATAGCGAAACCATTTCTTTTTTAATTTTTCGTTCACCTTTTACACCTGTTGTTTTGGGTCATCCCTGGCTAGTGCGCCATAACCCTTCTATTAATTGGTCTAGTAATACTATCCTATCCTGGAATGTTTCTTGTCATGTGACCTGTTTAATGTCTGCTATCCCTCCTGTTTCCTCTGTCTCTTCTTCACAGGAGGAGCCTGGCGATTTGACAGGGGTGCCGGAGGAGTATCACGATCTGCGCACGGTGTTCAGTCGTTCCAAGGCCACTTCTCTCCCTCCACACCGGTCGTATGACTGTAGTATTGATCTCCTTCCGGGAACTACTCCCCCCGGGGTAGATTATACTCTCTGTCGGCTCCCGAACGTAAGGCTCTCGAGGATTATTTGTCGGTTTCGCTCGACGCCGGTACCATAGTCTCCTCCTCCTCTCCCGCCGGAGCGGGGTTTTTTTTTCAGAAGAAGGACGGGTCCCTGCGCCCATGCGTGGATTATCGAGGGCTGAATGACATAACAGTTAAGAATCGTTATCCGCTTCCTCTTATGTCTTCAGCCTTCGAGATCCTGCAGGGAGCCAGGTTTTTCACCAAATTGGACCTTCGTAACGCCTACCATCTCGTGCGCATCAGGGAGGGGGACGAGTGGAAGACGGCGTTTAACACTCCGTTAGGGCACTTTGAATACCGGGTTCTTCCTTTCGGCCTCGTTAACGCTCCAGCTGTCTTTCAGGCACTAGTTAACGACGTCCTGAGAGACATGCTGAACATTTTTGTTTTCGTTTACATGGACGATATCCTGATTTTTTTCACCGTCTCTCTCGATTCATGTTCAGCACGTGCGACGCGTCCTCCAGCGCCTTTTGGAGAACTGTCTTTATGTGAAGGCTGAGAAGTGCACTTTTCATGCCGCCTCTGTCCCTTTTCTCGGTTCCGTTATTTCCGCTGAGGGCATTAAGATGGATCCCGCTAAGGTCCAGGCTGTCATTGATTGGCCCGTTCCTAAGTCACGCGTCGAGCTGCAGCGCTTTCTGGGCTTCGCTAATTTCTATCGTCGTTTCATCCGTAATTTCGGTCAGGTGGCAGCTCCCCTCACAGCCCTTACTTCTGTTAAGACGTGCTTTAAGTGGTCCGTTTCCGCCCAGGGAGCTTTTGATCTTCTTAAGAATCGTTTTACATCCGCACCTATTCTTGTTACACCTGACATCTCTAGTCAGTTTGTTGTTGAGGTTGACGCATCAGAGGTGGGCGTGGGGGCCATTCTTTCTCAGCGCTCTCTCTCTGACGGCAAGGTCCATCCTTGCGCGTTTTTCTCTCATCGCTTATCGCCGTCAGAACGTAACTATGATGTTGGTAATCGCGAACTGCTCGCCATCCGCTTAGCCCTAGGCGAATGGCGACAGTGGTTGGAGGGGGCGACCGTTCCTTTTGTCGTTTGGACTGACCATAGGAACCTTGAGTACATCCGTTCAGCCAAACGACTTAATGCGCGTCAGGCTCGTTGGGCTCTGTTTTTCGCTCGTTTCGAGTTTGTTATTTCTTATCGTCCGGGCTCAAAAAACACCAAGCCTGATGCTTTATCTCGTCTCTTCAGTTCTTCTGAGGTCTCCACCGACCCCGAGGGGATTCTCCCTGAAGGGCGTGTTGTCGGGTTGACTGTCTGGGGAATTGAGAGGCAGGTAAAGCAAGCACTCGCTCACACTCCGTCGCCGCGAGCTTGTCCTAGGAACCTTCTGTTCGTTCCCGTTCCTACTCGTCCGGCCGTTCTTCAGTGGGCCCACTCTGCCAAGTTAGCCGGCCACCCCGGCGTTCGGGGTACGCTTCGCTTCCATTCGCCAGCGTTTCTGGTGGCCCACTCGGGAACGTGACGCGCGTCGATTTGTCGCCGCTTGTTCGGTCTGCGCGCAGACTAAATCTGGGAACTCTCCTCCTGCCGGCCGTCTCAGACCGCTTCCCATTCCCTCTCGACCGTGGTCTCACATCGCTTTAGATTTCATCACCGGACTGCCTTCATCAGAGGGGAAGACAGTTATTCTTACGGTTGTCGATAGATTCTCTAAGGCGGCTCATTTCATTCCTCTCGCTAAGCTCCTTCTGCTAAGGAGACGGCTCAGATCATTATCGAGAATGTTTTCCGAATTCATGGCCTTCCGTCTGACGTCGTTTCCGACAGAGGCCCGCAGTTCACGTCTCAATTTTGGAGGGAGTTTTGCCGTTTGATTGGGGCTTCCGTCAGTCTCTCGTCCGGCTTTCATCCCCAGTCTAACGGTCAAGCCGAACGGGCCAATCAGACTGTTGGTCGCATTTTACGCAGTCTTTCTTTCGTAACCCTGCGTCTTGGTCAGAACAGCTCCCTGGGCAGAGTACGCCCACAACTCGCTTCCCTCGTCTGCTACCGGTCTATCTCCTTTTCAGAGTAGCCTCGGGTACCAGCCTCCGCTGTTCTCATCTCAGCTCGCCGAGTCCTGCGTCCCCTCCGCTCAGGCTTTTGTCCAGCGTTGCGAGCGCACCTGGAAGGGGGTCAGGTCGGCACTTTGCCGTAATAGGGCGCAGACTGTGAGGGCCGCTAATAAGCGTAGGACCAAGAGTCCTAGATATTGTTGCGGTCAGAGAGTATGGCTCTCCACTCAGAACCTTCCCCTGAAGACAGCTTCTCGCAAGTTGGCCCCGCGGTTCATTGGTCCGTTCCGTATTTCCCAGGTCATTAATCCTGTCGCAGTGCGACTTCTTCTCCCGCGCTATCTTCGTCGCGTTCACCCGGTCTCCTGTGTTAAGCCCGTTCTTCGCGCCCCCGCTCGTCCCTCCCCCCATCCTTGTCGAGGGCGCACCCATCTACAGGGTTCGTAAGATTTTGGACATGCGCCCTCGGGGCCGTGGTCATCAGTACCTAGTGGATTGGGAGGGGTACGGTCCTGAGGAGAGGAGTTGGGTTCCCTCTCGGGACGTGCTGGACCGTTCGCTGATCGATGATTTCCTCCGTTGACGCCAGGTTTCCTCCTCGAGTGCGCCAGGAGGCGCTCGGTGAGTGGGGGGGGGTACTGTCATGTCTTGTTATGTCTGTTCCTGTCCTTTCTCTTCACTCTGTCTCTCTCTGCTGGTCTTTTTAGGTTACCTTCTCTGTCTCTCATTCTTCAGCTGTTCTACATCTCCCCTAACTAGCTCATTCACTCTTTCACACCTGTTCTCTCTTCCCCCTCTGATTAGGTCTCTATTTCTCTCTCTGTTCCTGCTACTTTCAGTGTCTGATTCTTGTTTGTGTTTTTCATGCCAGAAGCAAGCTGTCGTCCCGTTTGCTTCCACCTTGTCCTATCCTGTCGGAGTCTGCCTGGCAAGTGCATCCTGCATTATACTAACGTTCTTTTTGTTCCATTGACAACGTTGTAAGAGGATTTATGCCATTCCTGTTTTTTCATTAAAGAACTCTGTTTTCTGTTAAAACCGCTTTTGGGTCTTCACTCAAGTACATAACAGTAAAGAACATCTAGTCGCTCGAGAACACCCTTACTTGATGATCTATAAATTGTGTTTCCGTAATCTAGCATGGGTAAGATGGTCATCTGAAACCGGGTTAGTTTTGCAGCTGGGGTGAAATAGGAGCAACTGCGATAGAGGGAACCAAGTCTAGATTTAACTTTATCCTGCAGCTTTGATATGTGCTGAGAGAAGGATAGTGCACCGTCTAGTCATACCCGTGTATGGGGTGACTACCTCAAGCTCTAAACCCTCAGAGGTAGTAATAACACCTGTGGGAAGAAGGGCATTCTTCTTACCAAACCACATGACCTTTGTTTTGGAGGTGTTCATAACATGGTTAAGGGTAGAGAAAGCTTGTTGGACACTAAAAAGCTTTGTTGTAGAGTCTTTAACATAAAATTCGGGGAGGGGCCAGCTGAGTATAAGTATCATCTGCATATAAATGGATGAGAGAACTTCCTACTGCCTGAGCTATGTTGTTGATGTAAATTGAGAAGAGCGTGGAGCCTAGGATCACGCCTTGGGGTACTCCCTTGGTGACAGACAGTGGCTGAGACAGCAGATTTTCTGACTTTATACACGGCACTCTTTGAGAGAGGCTAGCGGGAAGGTTCCTGTCTTTTTCCATGGCTAACTTCTGAGAGAATTCCGGCATGAACTCCCCAAGGACAGCACATTCAAATCAAAACAGCATAGACAAAGCTAGCAGTAAAGGTAGCTATCAGTCCAATCCATCCCAAAAAAATCTAAAGTGGGGGCCTCCCGGGTGGCACAGTGGTCTAGATAGGGTGGCGCAGTGGTCTAATACTACAGTTTACTATAGTACTTACTGTACAATTCTGTAGTAAACTGTAGTATTTTTTATGTGAGTATATTGCAGGAAAAAGCTGTTTCACCCCTCTAAAATAATGGGTGCATGATGGCCCTATACGTAGCCTAGGCTAGTGTACCAAACTAACACAAAGAGCCCACAAAGCTGTAGTCCTAATTTTGGCATTCTAAAGGGATTCAACAATAATTTATAGGCAACGTAAAATGATTCATATAGCCTACAAAAGATGCGAAATGCAAGCGAATGCAAGTGACGCAGGCGCTGCATTCACCAGTGCGCCTACTAGGTAGAGCATGTCGCCATACTGTAGCTGCGCTCTTGCCCCTGCCCTGTCTGTAAAGTCCTTTGTATGAATTGCGAGCAAACAGGCAATCCTACCGTGCCCCATTCGCTTGCCTACGACTGTAGCCGCTGGATAGAAACAACTACTGTCGCTGCAAATGCATCTGTCAGAAAGAGAAAGACGCGCAATAACTTCTTCAACAATCGAGTGATAGCCTACAGTTTTCAAAGTTACACCGTTTTACCTTCGTTTACCAAGTCTGTCGTTGATAGTGCGACGTACGTTGATAATGTAAGTTTTTTTCTTTCTTCAGTAAAACCGCGAACGCATGCGAGAGCATCACAGTTTTCCATTTTTAGCATCCAACCCTAGACTTTTGCCCAGTTCGACCATCGGTCTTTATAGTACCTTCAACTTTCGAGGACTCAAAAGTAGACGCCGGAGTGGAAAAGCTTGTGTGGAGATTGATGTTTTACTGAAATGGACGTGAGAGTATATCCACCTCCACCACAGTCTTTACCAGCAACAGATTCTTCCCGATTGGGACCATTGCAGTATCCTGAATCCCCGTACTGCAATAAGGTGAGTCGCATCTGGACTAGGCTATAGGAATATAGCCTATTTGTTTAATGTCGTACAATGTGTTATGGATATGCATAAAAACGCTCTTCAGAAAGTGGAGTTACGCACTGCCCCGAAAGAAAAGTACTTTATGTCCATCCATTTGAAAGCAATGACAACAGGAACATAAAATGTACATAAAATGTATAGTTATTTCATGTCATATAAATATTTATTGCTTATTTTACCCATAGCTTAATTGTGCATGGTTGGCAGTGTGTATAGCTGGTGATGAACGCAGCGCTATCAATGTCAGTGAAGTTTCTTCCAAAGCGCTCAACTGAGTTTTTATCTAATTTAATGACACAAAATAGTAAATGTTTCTGTCATAGCGTCACTTACAGAATTTAGGATAGAATAGAATAATCATCACAAACATGACGTATGTTGAATGTAATCCTCTACCTCTGGTTATGTGGAGTAATTGTGCCTCTGTTACGCACTGTAACTCAAACCTTGTCTTGTTTATACACATGTACTTTCACTATAATAAAATCATTGTAATTTACTGTCTGCTTTCAAACCCACAGTTTAAAACGACTTTCACATTCAGGTTGTCTGAACAGGTCCTTTTCCGCATAATGATACTGTGCTGTGCTGTGTGTGCGTGTGCTGTGTGTGCGTGTGTGTGTGTGTGTGCGTGTGTTTGAGTGTGAGTCCGCTTGTGGGTGCGTTTGTGTGTGTGCTGCTGTGTATGTGTGTGTGAGGGAGAGAGGAAGAGAGAGCGAGCATAAGCGAATGGGGGTAGGGATTTTGAAGGGAGGGAGGGGTAGAGTGGGGTTTGGGGGTTGTACTATTTCTATGCCTTTTGATTCACTGCTCTGTCTTTTTTTATATAAGATCTCTGAAGTCTCTGCAGGGAAAATAGGGAGAGAAAGAGGGTGAAAGAGAGAGAGAGAGAGATGGAGTAGGGGCATGTGTCCTATAGATATCATCTAAAAGATTAAATTGTACTGTTTGAGCATGTCCATGCAGTATAAACACTATCCTAGATTTTCCATTTTAGCGTTCAGTGTAATGAGATGGCGGGTGGGGGGGTTCATATAGGATGAGAGAGAGAGAGGAGAGAGCGAGAGAACGACTAAAGAGAAAAGGAGAGAAAAGAGAGGAGTGTGCTATAACCAGAGAGAGAGAGAGAGAGAGAGAGAGAAAAGTGAGAGAGAATCAGAGAGAGAATGAGAAAGGAATAGAGAGTGTGCCGGAGAGGGAGAGAGACAGAGAGGGGCAATGAAAGAGATAGAAATGTGTGTGTTAGAGGTAGAGAGAGAAGCCCTAGCGCAAACACATGTGATTGTGAGAAGGGAGCGAGGTATTTCCAGTGCAAACAGACAGAGATGGCCTGTGTGCTGCTGTACGAGGTCTCTGTACGCGCAATTACCCAGTGATAGAGCCACTTCTATACCGACTTTACTGTTATCTACAACATTTGTTCCCTAACTTTTTATAGTCCGGTACCCCTTCAAACATTCAACCTCCAGATGCGTACCCCCTCTAGCACCAGGTTCTTTCTATATTTCTTGCAGGGCATCACTGTTGTGACTGCTGCTCTGTCTAGGCAGAGGTTCTGTTCACCCCTTGTTTCATTCAAAAGCATGGGTTGATTCGGGCCCATTTCTTCCGAGCTGACAAGGTAAAAATCTGTCGTTCTGCCTCTGAGCAAGGCAGTTAACCCACTGTTCCCCGGGCGCTGTCGATTAAGGCAGCCCCCTGCACTTCTCTGATTCAGAGGGGTTGGGTTAAATGCTGAAGACACATTTCAGTTGAAGGCATTCGGTTGTACAACTGACTAAGTATCCCCTTTCTTTAGAGTAGATTGGCTGTTTGGTCAGACATTCTGTCCGACTCCATCATCTCCAATGTTATTCATGAACAGCTCATGATCACTTGCCATTTAGCCAAGTTGATGCAAAGTCATTTAGAAACCTGTTTAGAGTGGTCCAGAATATGATTGCATGTTATGATTTTGATCTTTTACTGTAATAACATCAAATGTTGGTTGTTATGGCAGATGGGGTTGATTGGTCTTATTTTGTGGAATTGCAGAAAGAGGGAATGACATTTCCAAGCTTTTATTGATGGCTGGGTACCTTTTGATTTTTTGACAGTTTTCATTGATTTAGAAATGGTTTCATGTAAACAGTCTTCAACGTGCCTTGGATGCATACATTTTGCTTATTGGTTCTAATCGAAGATGGTACATCTGACATGTCAGTTCTGTATTCTTGTCATGGACTTTACTCTGTTGTATAGGCACTGTGGTGTCTTTGTCTCTCTCTCTGTGTGTGTGTGTGCGTGTCACTGTTCTGTATGTGAGTGACTGTGTGTGTGTTTGTCATCTGTCTGTATGTGTTTGTGTACATTTGTCTTAGCCTCAGGCATTTTCAATTTAGTGCAAATTACTGAGCTCTTTGGTGGTCCTGGATCTCTGAGGGGCTCTGGGAAGTCGACCCCGACATTAATACTCTGTCCTTTGTGTTAACTAACCAAGCACACGAAGCAGCTCAGACCTGGGTTCAAATACTATTTGAAATTTTTGAGCGTTTGCTCTAGCCTGCTTGGAGTGCCAGATGGGAGTGGTTTACAGTTTTGGGAGTATTTCATTGGTCCATTAAGCCAGGCAAGCTCAATCAAGCACAGGTATAAGGTATTTCAAATTATTTAAATAGTATTTGAACCCAGGTTTGCACAGCACAGGGCCCAGAGCAGTCAGGCAACACAGCAGCATAGCAGTTAGGCTCCCGGTCAGGCTCATCCACAGAGAGCTGGCTCGAGTTTTGAATATTATCGACATTACTCATCTATATTTCCATTTTTGGTATTGACATTTGATACTACTGCACATGTACATTCACGATCCTAGCAACAGAGACAACTTGGAGCTTCTCGTCTCTGTCAAGCTTAGTCATCTTAGTAATCCAGACCTGGGTTCCAGACCTACTTGCTTAACTTGCTATGTTACTCACTATACATCACTGTGTCAGCAGTGGTCTCTGATTTAATGAAGAAATACTACATTAACATTCCAGGGTTTTTTCTGGCTCACAAAAGGTCTTCGGTGGTGCCTCAGTTTCCTATGCAGGAAAAACCCTGCATTTTATTTATACTTACAGCACTGTTCTGGATGTGTTGAGAGGAGCAGGAATGTAAACCTGACTACATACCTAGATATCAATCTGTTTTTTAAAATTTTCACTACTTCAAAAGCAACACTGTAAATCTGAATCTGGATCCCAACTAACATACATTTACTGTACAACATGGATACAAACACAATATGTCCCTGTCGTCTTCTGTGAACAGTAAGTTGCTTTATGCATGCCTTGAGATTCATAAGCATGTTATAAAGCTTATGAAGCCTGCTATGAACCTGTACTAAGGCTTCATAATCTGTGGAATTACACTGAGGGATATCTACGGGGTTGTGGCTAGAGTCAACAGCTTATGTCAACAAGATACTCTGGTGGGTTGGATCCACATACTGTAGATAGATTGTCCACACAGTGTGGAAATGTGCCTTTGGCTTCATTCAATGACATTAGCTACATATATGTTTCCATTAAAAAGCTACATATATGTTTCCAAAAAAATACTTTTTTCTCAAAAACCTACAGTGTGGAATAAAAAAGTAGTGTTTGAAGTGTTTCCATTACCCATTTAGACAAATTGCGCATGAATAAATTGCCGACAGCCTCTATGCCCTCCCACCTATCTGTTTCACGTCTCAGGTATACCCCGCGAAAGCCAGCATGTAGGCTAGAATGCAACGCCATGGTGAAACTTACACTCCTGTAGATCTGAAATAATTGGATGGTGAAACTTGCCAGCCAACCAGAAAAGCAAGCCGAAGCAATTCTTGAAAGTCAGGACAATCCTCGTCCTGCAAAGAAACATCATTTGTGTTGTTGAACATTTTTATTTTGCAAGCAGTAAGGCATTTAAAATGAAACGTGGAGTGGAGCTTTATAAGTTATGCAACGACATCACATTACCGTCACCATTTATCGCAATAAAGAAGGTTAGACAAAAATTTTAAAATCCACACCGGTCCTACAAAAAAAAAAAAAAAAAAATCGATCTTTAGAAGGCTTCTCCTATATCTTCCGTTTGCATTACACATGTTGCACATTTTTGTTGTTGTTGCAATATTGCTTTTGTCTAATAAACCTGGATCAATAGATCCTGCCTATGACAGGCATAAAATACAATAACATCATTTGAAACATCAGGATGCTTGATGCTCACACTATGAACTCCACTCATGGATGTGCAGCCCAGTCAGTCATCTTTATGTTGTTCACCATAGTCATTTGTTTATAGACTCTTGCGGTTGGGTCAATCCCCAACAGACGTTTGGTTGTAAGACTAAGCACTTCACCCACCCGTAAGATAAAAACCCTGCCCAGTGACCATCAAGCTTTAGTGGTATTAACAGAGGTAGTACTAGGCACACGTTTAAAGTAAAACAGCTTTAGAGTTTGAGGGAATCCTCCTCAATCCTATTCATAAAGCGACTCAGTGTAAAATTGATCATCTAGGATCAGTTTCGTCTTTTCGATCATAACAAATAAGATTATATGGCCACGGTGGGACCTGATTCTAGATCATCACTCATGAACATAGGTCCTGGTCCTGGAGTAACCCTTTGAACTACGGTCTTGATCGGATTCCCCATAAACGCAGGGTTTATGCAAGTTCTGTAGTAACGTGTTGTATGTGAACGTCTGCAGTCGCACCATCTCAACCAAACCTAGATTTTTATAGCCCCACATATGTTGTCAACATGTCTGTTGTGTTGGCTGCTAAGCACTGTGAGTCTATGTAAGCGTATGTAAATGCCATGCTCCCACTTAACCTATGCTAAGTGCATGCACACTATTCAGCCTTAAAGGGATACTTCAGGATTTTGGTAATGAGGCCCTTTATCTTCTTCCCCAGAGTCAGATTAACTCGTGGACACCATGTTTATGTCTCTGCGTGCGGTTTGAAGGAAGTTGCTAACTAGCGCTCGCACAATGACTTCAGTGTCTGTATTGTCTACTTGTTAAATGTTTGTGAAGTCTGAATTTGTAATTGTTTGTGATGTCTTATTAATTGGTGTTGGACCCCAGGAAGATTAGCTAACGTTACGGAGTTAGCTAATGGTGATCCTAATCAAAATTCACAAATTCACTGGAAGTCTATGGGTATCTGCTAGTTTTTGGGTATCTGCTAGCAAGCTAGCAGATACCCATAGACCCCCAGTCATTGCGCTAACACTAGTTAGCATTGGCGCAATAAACTGCCCCTGAATTATTTCATACTGGACAAAGTGACATAAAAATGGTATCCACGAGTTGCCCTTTAAGTATCCCTTTAAGTAATGGTACAGAATACACACATGACAAATGGACCTCTTTGGCTGTTCTTTTTGCTCAGATGCTTTTCCCATTACTAACATCATGAGTAATGATATCAGGTCAACTCTGACACATAATTACTTCACATTACCTTCCTGCATGTAGTATGCTTCTTATATGTTTATTTCTTTGTTACCTTCGTTAATAGGATATAATAGAATAGAATAGAATGAGCCTGGTTTCATAAGTCATGTGCCTGGTGATATTGATAATCCTACAGATGTAGGATCTTAATCTGATCACTATTTTGTTGCTGAGAATTTTCCTGCACAGAAGGAAATGCAAATATGAAGCTTATTTAGTGTTTGCAATTTGCACTTAGACATTTCAGACTTGATTTGCCCTAACGAACAATTTATCAGTGTCTACAACAAAAAAGTATTCACATTTCCTGTTGCTGCAGGATATTTTCTTGCTGTAGTAAACTGGGTCAAATTAAGATCCTGCATCTGTATATATTATTTTTCTCCTCCGTACAGTTTTCCCACATTGCCCCGCTATACGTAACACTAATCTGTTGTTACACTGTAAACATTCACACAGTAGGATAGAGCCAAGTGAAAACCTCTGAGTCAGCTCTCTATCTCTCTCTCTCTCTCCCCCTCTCTCTCTCTCTCTCTCTGTTAGCTACCTCAGAGCACGAGGCTGAGGGCTTCCTAAAAAGCCAGGCCTAATTGCCAGCTGAATTCCTGCTTGCTGGTAACAATAGCAGGGACTCTTGTGAGTTCCTGTGCTGCGGCCAGCGATCCACGGTTCACTGGGCGCTGTCGAAAGACATCGGGCCTCTGATTGACAGCTTTAGCCCAATGCCAGCAGAGGATTTAATTGCGCATCATGTGTGCCTATTGGCAGATAGAGAAACTCAGAGGAATGGCTATGTGGAACTGTGGTGCTACTGTAAACACATACACAGACATATGTATTCTTGCACATTTGCAAGCGAGCACACAGAGGACAGGTTGCTATCTGACAACTAGAATGATGTTGATCTGATTCTGATTAGTACATCGTCTGAGGTAATTGGGTTGTTTGTCCGTATCCATTTGTGGCCTGACATGTTTGTCTTTTTCCGCTAAGCATTAGAATAGGAGGACAGCTTGTTTCTGAGTGCTGTTTGATGAGTGACTCATGGAACAACTTGACATTGAATGGAACTGAACTGAATCATCACCTGGTGATGTCATGCCAGGTTCAATATGGATTTGGGATGTAATGATTTTCTCATGTCTTTAGCACTATATTTGGAACATCGTTTTTTAATGGTCAAAGGAAAGTGTACTGTACATTTCCTTTCGGCTGAGGTACCTGGCTAATTGTTTCTACTGTGTCTGTGATCGTTAGCAGAGATCGAGTTAGATCGTTCTGGTCAATGAGTGTTAGAACTTTTGGAAAATAACAGTGAATGGATGATTTGGCATAGTGTGAAATTCATAAATTCATCATCCCTACATAATAATAATAATAAGAAGAAGAATTTGCTGGGTGCTTATATTTGTGCCATTTCACACATGTAAAAGTGTGTATTAATACGCATGTGTGAATAGGAAATGTATTTATTTTTTTGCATATCCCAACTCTCTCTGAGACACCCTCAGAGAGTGGGGCTACGGCCATTTTAATTACGTTGAAAAGTCAGTGGTCAGTGTGTGTTTACAATCTCAGTGACTGTGTTGAATATATCACCAATGACTGTAATGGTTTTCTCAACCATATGACGCTTAAAGAAGGACAGCTTCCAACTTCTGTCAAATCTGATCCAAAACCCACTGCCTCAATCCTACATAATGAGCTGGTGGTGATGGAGTGTTACAGAGACGAAGGATCAGCTAATTAAGTCTCTGAACATAATGATCATAAAATCTGGACTAGTGTTGGTTCCAGTTTGGCGCGGTTAGCCATGTTTTTACCGTCTGTATCGTACCCTGAGAATCCCTGGCACCGAATGGTGATAGGGATCCGTCTGCCGAAAAGCGCAGACACACACACATGCGGGAACGCACACGCACAAACATTCATGCACTCACACACACACACACACACACACACACACACACACACACACACACACACACACACACACACACACACACACACACACACACACACACACACACACACACACACACACACACACACACACACCTCCCTGGCTTGAGTGTGCCCAAAGATAGGCCACATATGAATGAGTGATTAGGCTCCTGGTTTGATACAGTCCAAACAGATGGGCCGTGAATAACAGATCTAGTATTGCCTAATTGTTTGGTTTATTCTCCAAGCAAAACATATTGCAATCATTTTCAAATTAAGAGAACCCCCCCCTCGTTTTTTCGTAGTTGATGGATCGAGTGAGTTGTTGTGGTGTTTGGAGCTTTTGGAGAAATGGTAAGATTTTCTTTATTATGGTATTACCATTATTGACGACTACAGTGACCATTATTGGCTACTTTCATGTGTTTAGACTGCCTGTCATAACCATGATTTATGCATCTTCTTTCTTCTTAGATAATGACTGTCTTCGCTAGAGTTTTTTCTGTCAAATTGCTCTTTGTTTTGTGTGCCTGGATAATCCTTTGTGTAATGTTCTTTGTGGGCGTATGTGTGCGTGTGTGTTTGGTGTGTGCGTGCGAGCAAACCCTTAACAATAGTGTGTCTCCCATTGTCCTGTGAAGGGTGGTGTGTCTCAGTGTGTGTGTGAGTGTGTGACCTTCCTCCGCTGACTCCTCCACCTGCTCCAAGGCCTTTTGGCTCTGCTGCCCACTCACAGCCCTTTATACCCAAGTGTTTAAGTGGCACCTGTCCACCTTTTGATGCCTGTACAGGCTTCACTGATCTTAGGACCTTTGTGCGTGCGTACCTGTTTGTGTGCATGCATGTGGAGGTCAGATCTTGTTTCATGACACAGGCAGGTGGACCTTATTGCTTACTGAATCTTGGGTGGGGTTCTGGGTGGCATCATTATCATCATCATCATTTCGAACATAGCCCATTGCTGTCATTCTATAGTACCATCGACAACTCTGATGCGATAAGCATATTCGGGGGCCAGGTAGTCTAGTGGTTAGAGCATTGGACTAGCAACCGAAAGGTTGCAAGATTGAATCCCCGAGCTGACCAGGTAGAAATCTGTCGTTCTGCCCCTTAATAAAGCAGGTAACCCACTGTTCCTAGGCCATCATTGAAAATAAGAAATTGTTCCTAACTGACTTGCCTAGTTAAATGAAAATATCACCGCCCACTGTTATCAAATAGCCCAATACCAACAACAGCAGATAGCTTTGGATGCAGTAAATCTATAAGGTCTTGATAGGCTACTATTACAGATTAAACTGAAGAGCAGAGCAGTTCTTGTATCCACTACAAGCCACAGAGACAGACAGAGTGGTCCGCTATTTATAATGAATGATCATTTATAAATGGCCTTCCACGTACACAGTAAATAGGTCAAGAGGTGGGTTTGACCTCTAGCCCTATATCTGTACCCTTATCCTCCTTGATTCTACGCCGTTGTAATTCCCTCCAGTCTTTTCTCTGCGTGTTTTCAGTCTACTATATACAGTATGTGGCCTGAGAACAGCTGTATTTGAACTTACCATCGAGCCAGAATAGCAGTGGTGGAGAGAGTAATTGCATGTTTGACTTTGAGGGAAACTGCAGTAATTCAGAGCTCATGGTCGACTTTGCTGCTCTGAAGCGACGCACGCCCTTGCACTTCAGTTTTAAATGCTAGAAGACCCATGTTTTTTTATATATTGGTAGACATTTTCGTGGCACCTACTGTGGCACCACTGTATAACTGGTTGTTATCGTCCTATTGTGCAGTAGTTAGTTACCCGGGAAAAAGTAAGGTAATTAGTTTACTGGGTTGCCATATTCTCTACATTTACATTTGAGTAATATATCTGAAGCTCTTATCCAGACTGACTTACAGGAGAAATGAGGGTTAAGCGCCTTGCTCGACAGATTTGTATTATTCAGTTATAGTTACCTGGTAAAAACGTATGTTAGCCTAATCAGTTTACTGGGCTGCCATATTCTCTGTGCGTTATGTTACCAGCATCATCATCAATATCGATTTACAGCCATAATCAAATAAGCAAGCATTTATATGCAGTGCCTAGGCAATATAACACAGGATGCGATTTGAGAATAATATGTACAGTAACATAATGCATATTATCATGAGAAGAGAAGGAAATCGGAGGAAACTGAGCGAGAGGACTAACATCAAGGGCATTCCACTAGCAAACCAGCTGAGTCATATCCAATTTAGTTTTGCATCAGTCAGAGACTCTCAGTGGTTTAGTATGGAGTGCTAGACCAGACCCTGAAAATTCTTCCTAACCAGGCTTACCCTACACAAAATAATCTCTCATAAGAAAAGATGCATCGCCATGCATTAGTAAAGGACTCTCCCTCGCTGTCTATTAAATATTTTTTTAACTTTTCATATGGGACTGCTTATAGGTTTTTGCTATTGGTTGTGGGGCATTCTAAATGTTACAAAATGTGTAGGGGAAATCATATTTTGGGGTTTAAACGATAATCATATTTACCGGTGAAATATTCCTTTCCTGACTCAAAATGACATGTACCGACCCAGGTCTGTGCCCTGCCCATATCTACTATATAGGTTATTCACCAAGGCCTGGAGTTTTCCCTTGTCTGTTCCAGACTAGAGAATACAGTGCATTCGGAAAGTATTCAGACCCCTTGACTTTTTCCACATTTTGTTACGTTACAGCTTTATTCTAAAACTGATTAAATTGTTTTCCCCCCTCATAAATCTACACACATTACCCCATAATCAAAAAGCAAAAACAGGTTTTTAGACATTTGTGAAAATGTATTACAAATTTTAAAAACGAAATATCACATTTACATACATATTCAGACCCTTTACTCAGTACTTTGTTGAAGCACCTTTGGCAGCGATTACATTCTCGACTCTTCTTGGGTATGAAGCTACAAGCTTGGCACACCTGTATTTGGGGTGTTTCTCCCATTCTTCTCTGCAGATCCTCTCAAGCTCTGTCAGGTTGGATGGGGATTGTCGCCGCACAGCTATTTTCAGGTCTACAGATATGTTCCATTGGGTTCAAGTCCGGGCTCTGGCTGTGCCACTCAAGGACATTCAGAGACTTGTCCCGAAGCCACTCATGCGTTGTCTTGTCTGTGTGCTTAGGGTTGTTTTCATCAAGGATCTCTCTGTACTTTGCTCCGTTCATCTTTCCCTCGATCCTGACTAGTCTCCCAGTCCCTGCCGCTGAAAAACATCCCAACAACATGATGCTGTCACCCCCATGCTTCACCGTAGGGATGGTGCCAGGCTTCCTCCAGACGTGACGCTTGGGATTCAGGCCAAAAAGTACAATCTTGGTTTCATCAGACCAGAGAATCTTGTTTCTCATGGTTTGAGTCCTGTAGTGCTCTGTCATGTGCCTTTTACTGAGGGGTGGCTTCTGTCTGGTGGAGTCCAATCAAGTTGTAGAAACATGTCAAGGATGATCAATGGAAACAGGATGCACCTGAGCTCAATTTCGAGTCTCATAGCAAAGGGTCTGAATACTTATGTAAAGTGTAAGTTTACTAAATGTATTAAAAAAATTCTAAAAACCTGTTTTAGCTTTGTCATTATGGGGTATTGTCTGTAGATTGAACAAAGGAAAAAAATATTTCATACATTTTAGAATAACGCTGTAACGTTAAAAGAAATGTGGAAAAGTCAAGATGTCTAAATATTTTCCAAATGCACTGTATATTATGTGCTCAAGAAACTCCTGGTGCTATGGTCTCTGTGCTATCTGATGATAACACCTGCCTTGCATCCTTATAACACTGTCCGTCCTGTTCCCATAGTAACAACAATGCCTGTTCCCTGCTCATGTCTGTCCTGTCCCACACAGACATACATCGGTCTAAAGTTGTCTTTCGGCACTGATCTAGGACCAGCGCACTTTCCACCATATCCTAACCCCAACCCTTAGTCTCCAAAACACAAAACTGACCCCAGAGGTGCTATTTCGCACTACTCCCACAGGCACAGTCAGTCTGTACAGTCTGTACTGTACTGGACAGTCGCCATGGTAACAGGTACTATGGCTGTAGCGTGAGTAAAGGGTTCTGTCCTGCACTCTGTCCTGCGCAAACAGCAGGCGCCTTGGAGGCAGGGTGACATGGCAGATATATTACCCACTGTGTAAACCAGCAACAGCTGCACTATTGTAATTAAACCCAGGTTAAAAAGGGAGAACCCTGTGCAAACAAAGGAGTCTGGTTACTATACTGAAGTGGCGGGTCCTGAGGTGTAGGGAGTGATTAGGTGTAATACTCAAATTCTTGGTCTATTTGAGACTAGGAGTCAAATGTTATGGATGAAATTGCCACTAGACATATAAGGTCAGTTTGGATAAATGCGCCTGCTAAATGACGTGTATTATTTATTGTTATATAATTACACTAGTTTAGCATCGTTGTCCCTAATGCCATGGAATGCCATGGTGCTCCGTGTGTATGCCACCTTCCTTATGGCAGTTCTCTATGTTAAAAATGATTGGGATACAGTTTAAATTGAGTAGTTTGACGGCTATACATTAAAGTATATTTAGCGTTGTTTATTCGGGTCTAGCTATCTAGCCTATCGTAGCACAGTTCTGTGGTTGTAGCCTACGCTATCCCAGACGCATAGGACTCTCTCTAGGTTTGTCTTCCTCGCGGTCTGACAGCGCCAATGAGTCTCATCACATCTGTGTCTGTTCCTGTTTATATTGTACCTATCTATATGTTAATCTCATCCTACACTCACCGGCCAGTTTATTAGGTACACCCATCTAGTACTGGGTCGGACCCCCCCCCCCCCTTGCCTCCAGAACAGTGTGAATTCTCCAGGGCATTCTACAAGGTGTCAGAAACGTTCCACAGGGATGTTGGTCCATGCTGAACGCGATGGCTTCACGCAGTAGCTGCAGAATAGATGGTGGTACATTCATGCTGTGAACAGCCCGTTCCATCTCATCCCAAAGATGCTCTGGGGTCGAGGTCTGAACTCGCTGTCATGCTACAGGCGATGTTTTTCCACTCCTCAACTGTCCGGTGTTGGTGATCGCGAGCGTACTGGCTCCGCTTCTTCTCGTTTTTAGCTGATAGGAGTGGAACCCGATGTGGTCGTCTGCTACAATAGCCCATCCTTGACAAGGACCGACGAGTTGTGTGTTCCGAGATGCTATTCTGCACACCACTGTTGTACTGCGCCATTATTTGCCTGTTTGTGGCCCGACTGCTAGCTTACGCGATTCTTGCCATTCTCCGTCGACCTCTCATCCACGAGCTGTTTTCGCCCACAGAACTGCCGCTGACTGGATGTTTTTTGTTTGTCGCACCATTCTCGGGAAACCCTCAACGCTGTCGTGCGTGAAAAGCCCAGGAGGCCCGGGCGTTTCTGAGGTACTGGAACCGGCGGGCCCGGCACCGATGATCATACCACTCTCAAAGTCACTTAGGTCAATCGTTTTGCCCATTCTAATGTTCAATTAAGCAGTAACTGAATACCACAATGCCTGGCTGCCTGCTTTATAAAGCAAGCCATGGCCACGTGACTCACTGTCTGTAGGTGTGAACAATTTTCGTGAATGGGGTGGTGTACCTAATAAACTGTCCACCGAGTGTGTATGTAAATGAGACACTAGTAGAGGTGTGATTCATGTTCATGCTTAGCGATAGGGACTAGTCATACTCTAGCTAATATGGCGGTACTAGCTAGCCAAGGCTTCATTGCAGCTGAGGTATTAGATTGAACTTTTTGCCCTTTAGCTATACTGACTGAACCACATATGAAGATCATCATAAGTTAAATTGTCTTGAAGAATAGCTGCTAGCAGCAACATCAATGATGAAGTCTCATATCCTTCTGTATCCTTTTGGAATTATGTCACTTCCTGTAGCAGAGAGCCCCATATTCGCTCTAGTATTATGTCTTTGTCGAAGTGACACATACACCACATATACAAAGATTCGGTTATTTCAGCCACACCTATTGCTGACAGGTGTATAAAATCGAGCACACAGCCATGCAATTTCCATAGACACACATTGGCAGTAGAATAGCCTTACTGAAGCTCTCAGTGACTTTCAACGTGGCACTATCATGGGTGCCACCTTTCCAATAAGTCAGTTCACCAAATTTTGCCCTGCTAGAGTTTCCCCTGTCAACTGTAAGTGCTGATATTGTGAAATGGAAACGTCCAGGAGCAACAACGGCTCAGCCGCAAATTGGTAGGCCACACAAGCTCACAGAGCGGGACCGCCGAGTGCTGAAGCACGACGCGCGTATTTATCGCCTGTTCTCTGTTGCAACACACACTACCGAGTTCCAAACTGCCTCTGGAAGCAACGTTAGCACAAGAACTGTTCATCGAGAGCTTCATGAAATGGGTTTCCATGGCCGAGCAGTCGCGCAAAATTCCAAGCGTTGACTGCAGGGCTGTAAAAGCTTGCCGCCATTGGACTCTGGAGCAGTGGAAACGCGTTCTCTGGAGTGATGAATTAGGCTTCACCATCAGTCCGACGGACTGCCAGGACAATGCTACCTGCCCCGATGCATAGTGCCAACTGTAAAGTTTGGCGGAGGAAGAATAATGGATCGGTGGCTGTTTTTCATGGTTTGGGCTCGACCCCTTAGTGAAGGGGAATCTGAGCACTACAGCATACAATGTCATTCTAGACGTATGAGTTAATAGAACAGGTTACAGAACACTCTCCATGTAACACAGGTTCTCTATTAGAGTATCCCAATCCTTCTTAATTTATGATTACTCCAACAGACATACAGTAGATTATACATAACAGCCTCTGTCTGTCAATATGGTCTCAGGTTTAATGATGCATTAGTCACTTGATTCTGGTGGAGATGCTTCCCTAATTGTCCCATGGTGATTTCCTGATTAAAAGCTTAATGACTGAACAAGACTCGCAGAGTGAGTTTTGATATTCATAACAGATGGTGGAATTATTTACTTTTTAGAATTGAGTAGATGAAATGTAGGGTCCGTCCAGGCCTAGTTTGTTCTATTTGGGGACTTGTAAACTGCTCATTAATGATCTAATAAGCATTGTACCTGTTTGGCATTAATCAGGTGTGACAACAGGTGAAGCGAGAGAAAGAGAGAAAGAGAGAGAGCGTCTAAATTGGAAAGGATGCCGATTCATGTTTTAATGAGGCATTGCGCAAGGCGTTCTGCCAAGAGAAAGATTCGCCCAACATCTGAATTAATTGGTCTGGAGGTTAGATTTTAGATTCACATAATGGGACTTTGACACAGGGTTATGTTGGGGGGGGGGACACAATGGCTGAAATGACAGCTCAGTTACTAGTCTGTTATCAGGTCCCATGGGTTTGCATTTGTTCTTTGTCATTGTACAAAGTAGTGATTGTGTGTTTGCGATGTGTAGTTGAATGCAGTGCGTATACCATATAAATAGGTTTGTGTGGTTACATATAACATGCCTTGTGTGTCATCATACTGTGAGTGATTAAATATAATTGTTGAGTTGTTTTTGGTTGTGTGTGCGCTCGCGAGCATGTTCTTTTCTGTTGTCATACTGCTGCACGTTGTACCACGGCATAAAGTAGCACAGAAACCATCCCCACCACTTCAAAGTAGAACACGCGACAAACACTTGTTGAGCTAGAAATAACCTGACCTACCTTTCAGCTGTAGCATCCTGAGATAGACTGATCAACTTTACCTTTTTCTAAACACGCTGCACAGTGTGGTTCTTCACACTACAGCGTTTATAACAGTGAAATAGGAAATAAATGTGTTGTAGTTACAAGAGCAAACAAGCAAATCAAATATTTATCTTAGATTATGCGCGGTCTGAAAAACATTAATGAAATGAAGGCGCTATAATAAAAACCACATTTTCTTCTTCCCAGATGAAAAGGAAGGCATGATATCCTGACTTGAAGTGCGAGGGCATAGCTCAAACCTCTGGCGTTAAATCATCAGAATGTTTTGATTACACTAAACATCGTTATCGTTTTCGCCATTAAAACCCCCTTATCCTCTGTCATTTTAACGAACTCCACAGAGACTCGTATTTTTACCACTATGAAACACAGCGCCTTACACCGCTCACTCTTGTCTTTACGAGGGGGTGCCAGAGAGAGGGAAACGCTACCAATTCAATCAGAAGCAGGCTATGATTTATATAGGCCTTGAGTCCCTACTCCCCAACCCCCCCCTCCTCTCTCTCCCTCTACCCAGTGATATGAGCCACAGTAGGGCTCGGCCTGACCGTTACAGTCATACATTACAGTGCTGGGACATAGAAGAAGACACACTCAGCCCTGCTCCAGGCACTCACCAAATTGCCATTTGGAAGAAAAGACGGGAGAGAGAGAGGGAGGGGGAGAAGTGGAAAAAGAAATCACTTGGAGATGTAATGCTCCACAGACAAAGGTTGTTCATCAGGGCTTTGATTTGGAGTCCAAGATGACTGCCACTCTTGATATTGAATACTGGGGAGCAGAAACAGAGATACAACACTCCTTCCCCATTTTACTCTCTCTCTCTCTCTACGTCCTCCACCCCTCTCTCTTTCTCTTTCTTTTTCACTCTACCGGGGTCCTCTCTCTCTCTATTCCTCTCTGCCTATTTTTTTCTCCCTCTCTCTTCCCGTTCCTCTTTAATTTCCCACTCTAACCCTTATTCCTCTCTCTCTATGCATTCCCTCTCCTTCTCAATTCCTCCCCTCTTTCTCCCTCTTTCTCCCTCTGTCTCCCTCTGACCCCTCTCCTCCCCTACCCCCTTCCCCCTCCTCTCTCTCTCTCTCTCTCTCTCTCTCTCTCTCTCTCTCTCTCGCTCTCTCTCTGGCGACCCTGACCCACTTAGCTAGCTGCTTGTTATTCAGACTAGGGTTTATCCACAGAGAAAGTGTGTGTAATTTGGTTTGACAACAAAACCAGCCATGCTCCTCATAGGGTAGGTCTACCTGATATCAACAGCACTCCCCACACAGCCACAATGTGATAGTAGAAATTAAACACTATCAGATCGAGCCCACTGTGATGTTAGAGTGACAGAGAGATAAATCACACACATTTGCAGTGTTGAATGGAAAGTATTGATGATCTGAATAGGATCTTTATTTTGGGGGGAAAATGCGTGCATGCTGCAATAGTATGTCAAGACGCTAAGATAATATATTTGATATATGAAGATATGTGTGCATAAAGCAAAATAAAGGGTTTTCAAGATAATGTTGACCTCCAGGTCTAATTTTCACAAGCTTTGGGTGTCATCACTAGGGCTGGCACAATTACTGTATAACCGTGCAACTGACGGTTTTGGATGAAGACCGTCATTAAAATGAAATAACCATTTGTTTTAAAACCGCGGACCGAAGAAGGGACGGCCAGGCATTTGTGCGGTTGAGTCAGTTTCTGCGATAAAATATTTTTTTTTGTCATGTCAGTTGAGTTGAATCAACAAATCACAGCACAGATTGATGTCACACTTCCTGCTTTCACTTCTTGCTTTTACTTCCTGCTTTGCTCATATAGGTACACTCGCAATGACCGCCAGTCCACCCACTATGCCATCGTTGACTTATCCCATTCCATTTCTATGGCAGCACACGCAGTCCGGAGCGGAGGAGAGGAGAAAATGTGCATCGAAACAAATAAAACATGTAAATAGTTTTGTTGCTAGTCGAACGGTTATGAGGGAGACAGCGGTCATTTGGCCTGCCAATTACCGTCATCAACAGTTGAATGACCGACACAGCCCTAGCAGGAAAACTATCCACTGCATATAGGGACATGTTTTATTATAAGATAAGCCTTTAGTTGCCACACAAAAGCTCTCAGAATACAGGATCTTCTCATGATTTGGTTTTATTTTCCTCTTCTCCGGCTTCTCAGAGCAAAACTGATGAAGAGTGAAATAGGTTCCGCTGTTTGATTCACATCTTAACACGTAAGATGGAAAGAAAATGACAATCACCACAATATCCACTTTTTTCCTCCTCTCTTTTCTCCCTCACTCTTTTTCTCCCTGACTTTGTCAATGATATTCGAGACAGGGACAGTATGTCGTCTGTATCAGTCTGTTTGCAGAAACTGGAAACGAGGGTTAGCGAACTAGCGAGTTAGCGTAGCTTCCATGATACGAAACACTCTTCTGTGGTTGTCACCACATTTAATCAGACACTTTTCTCCTCCACACCTCCATGACCAAAACGACTTTAACGATAAAAGAGATTACCCCGTGCCCATCTGCGTCACAGGAGCCTATCGAGTACAACCAGGCAATAAAGGAAAGAGCACAGGTGCAGAGGCAGAAAAGAGAACTCGCTCTATTTCATTACAGTATGTATCAGCGAGCAGGAGATCTGTCAGTTCGGGCACATATCATCGTGCGCCAGAAAAAGCAAATGGATAAAGCCAATTTGACAAAGGGGTCAATATACGGCATCCAATAAAAACTAGAATCTACAAGAGCTGTCAGGGGCTATAAACATCACAGTAATGACCCAAATGCTCAAAAGAAATGCATTCAGATCAGATGGTTTCTCTCGCCTCGCTCAATGGTGTAGTCTGCTTGGGTTAGTCTCTAGTTTGCCTTGTAGGATGTTTACTGTATATTTGAGATAACTGTAGATTGATGACGTAGATGCCACACCCACGGTGCAACATCGTTTAACACGGTATCTTGCAAAGAGGCTGCGAGAGACACTGAAGCGACTATGGCCACTTTGATTGACTGACTATTAGTGTTGGGAGGAACAAGGCTCCTGAGCTCAACAATGGGTTACTGTATCATGCACCGACACTATCTATCATATCCTACTGCAACCCAATGGGAGCTCTTTAGAGTTGACAGCAAAGAGCATCTATTGGTTTATGTGAGTCAATGGGCAGGATGAGATATTGCCAATTGTCGTAGAGGTCAGGGGTTATATAGTTGAAGTCGGAAGTTTACATACACTTAGGTTGGAGACATTAAAACTAGTTTTTAAACCACTACACAAATTTCTTGTTAACAAACTATAGTTTTGGCAATTTGGTTAGGACATTACTTTGTGCATGACACAAGTAATTTTTTTGAACATATGTTTACAGGCAGATTATTTCACTTATAATTCACTGTATCACAATTCCAGTTGGTCAGACGTTCACATCCATTAAGTTGACTGTACCTTTAAACAGCTTGGAAAATTCCAGAAAATGATATCATGGCTTTAGAAGCTTTTGATAGGCTAATTTACATCATTTGAGTCAATTGGAGGTGTACCTGTGGATGTATTTCAAGGCCTACCTTCAAACTCAGTGCCTCTTTGCTTGACATCATGGGAAAATCAAAAGAAATCAGACAAGACCTCTGAAAAGAATTGTAAACTTCCACAAGTCTGGTTCATGCTTGGGAGAAATTTCCAAACGCCTGAAGGTACCACGTTCATCTGTACAAGTATGCAAGTATAAACACCATGGGACCACGCAGCCGTCATACCACTCAGGAAGGAGACTTGTTCTGTCTCCTAGAGATTAATGTATTTTGGTGTGAAAAGTGCAAATCAATCCCAGAACAACAGCAAAGGACCTTGTGAAGATGCTGGAGGAAACAGGTACAAAAGTATCTATATCCACAGTAAAACAAGTCCTATATGGACATAACCTGAATGGCCGCTCAGCAGGGAAGAAGCCACTGCTCCAAAACCGCCATAAAAAAGCAAGACTACGGTTTTCAACTGCACATGGGGACAAAGATTGTACTTTTTGGTCTGACGAAACAAAAATATAACTGTTTGGCCATAATGACCATAGTTATGTTTGGAAGAAAAAGGGGGAGGCTTGCAAGCCAAGAACACCATCCCAACCGTGAAGCACGGGGGTGGCAGCATCATGTTGTGGGGGTGTTTTGCTGCAGGAGGGACAGGTGCACTTCACAAAATAGATGGCATCATGAGGCAGGAAAATTAGGTGGATATATTGAAGCAACATCAGTCAGGAAGTTAAAGCTTGGTCGCAAATGGGTCTTCCAAATGGACAATGACCCCAAGCATACTTCCAAAGTTGTGGCAAATTGGCTTAAGGACAACAATGTCAAGGTATTGGACTGGCCATAACAAAGCTCTGACCTCAAATCCATAGCAAATGTCAGTTACACCAGCTGTGTCAGGAGGAATGGGCCAAAATTCACCCAACTTATTGTGGAAAGGTTGTGGAAGGCTACCCAAAACGTTTGACCCAAGTTAAACAATTTAAAGGCAATGCTACCAAATAGTAATTGAGTGCATGTTTACGTCTGACCCACTGGGAATGTGATGAAAGAAATAAAATCTGAAATAAATCATACTCTCTACTATTATTCTGACATTTCAAATTCTTAATATAAAGTGGTGATCCTAACTGACCTAAGACAGGGAATTGTTACTAGAATTAAATGTCAGGAATTGTGAAAAACTGAGTTTAAATGTATTTGGCTAAGGTGTATGTAAACTTTTGACTTCAACCGTATATGCCCTACTTATTAGCATTACATTGCTGTTGGCCTATTTGTGAACAGCAGAACACATCTGGGGTTTATCTAACAGTGGTGTAAGTCACTAAGGCTAACAAAAGTAGCGCTCCCCGTGTGTTTGTGTGGTCTCACAGCATGTCAATGTATTGGTTTATTAGCTTGGGTGTTTATGTTGGCAATGCTCTACAGTTTACACTTCACTTCCATCCTTATGTAACTTTATGGAAGAAGAGGAGGGAGTGAGAGGGAGAGAGGGAGAGAGGGAGAGAATGTCAGAGAAAGAGAGAAAGGGAGAAAAAAATCACTTTTGTTGAGAACACTCTGAGCACATGTTATTCTCTGCGAGAGAGTCAAGTCTCACACAACTTATATACACTGAACAAGAATATAAACGCAACATGCAACAATTTCAAAGATTTTACTGAGTTGTAGTTCATCGAAGGAAATCAGTCCATTTAAATAAATTCATTAGGTCCTAATCTATGAATTTCACATGACTGGGCATGGGCTCAGCCATGGGTGGGTCTGGGGGGGACATAGGCTCACCCACTGGGGAGCCAGGCCCAGCCAATCAGAGTTTGAGTTTTTCCTCACAAAAGAGCTTTATTACAGACAGAAATACTCCTCAGTTTCATCAGCTGTGCGGTTGGCTGGTCTCAGACAATCCTGCAGATGAAGAAGCCAGATGTGGAGCTCCTGGGCTGGCGTGTTTACACGTGGTCTTCGGTTGTGAGGCCGGTTGGATGTACTGCCAAATTCTAGGCGGCTTATGGTAGAGAAATTAACATAAAATGATCTGGCAACAGCTCTGTTGGACATTCCTGCAGTCAGCATGTCAATTGCACGCTCCCTCAAAACTTGAGACATATGTGGCATTGTGCTGTGTGACAAACTGCACATTTTAGAGTGGCCTTTTATTGTCTCCAGCACAAGGTGCACTTGTGTAATGATCATTCTGTTTAATCAGCTTCTTGATATTTCACCCCTGTCAGGTGGATGGATCCTCTTGGCAAAGAAGAAATGCTAACTAACAGGGATGTAAACAAATTTGTGCACAAAATTTGAGAGAAATACTATTTTTGTGCAGATGGAACATTTCTGGGATCTTTTATTTCAGTTCATGAAAAATAGGACCAACACTTTTTATGCTCAGTATAGATTGTTTTTCCAGTGCTGCTGTTACGAGTCTGTTTCATGTTCCATGGACACATGCAGCTGTTCCATGTAATCATTCATAATGCAAAGGAGTGGGTTCATTCTGAGAAATGAGTGTCTGTGTTCCTAACCCTATGACTCCCCTTACCTTGGACTGCCAGACAGACGCTCCAGTCTAAACTGTGTGGAGAGATAGAGGGGAATCGGGTTACAAGAGGTCAGCCATGACACCCTGTTTTGGCTTTTTGTTAATTTTGTCATCCGATCGCTCATTTGCATCGGTGTGACAGCTGGCAAATGGAAAACAGTCGTTTGTCCAGTGTCTACCTGCGTGGATGGGTTTCACTTTTTTCTTGTTCTTTTTCTAAAGGTAGCTTCTTGTACGAACAGTGTGGTCCCTTGTAGAACAGGTGAATGGGATGGTTAGAACAGGATGCTACTGCTGAGGTTGAGACAGACAGAGTTCTTTGTCCAATCAGCTCATGTTAAACCTGCCCGAGAACCAATCACAACTCTGTATCTTGTATCCAATTCTGATATGAACTAATCCTTTCAGGTGATATTCCCTGTGTTTTATTTCTTTAGTCTGTTGGAAGCCATTTGTGGTCAGGCACAGTTAAGATCTACTTTAACATGTTCATTTCCCAGGTGTGCCATACAGCTGGTCCTTCACGACTCCTTCATCATTGACTCTGCTAAAACACACTTAGGATAACGGGAGAGAGAACTAGTTAAACACTCTGGGCCGGGGATTCAAAACAGTTCCCTACTACAGACCCATTTCACGAATACATACTGACATCAAACGAGAAAGAGCTTATTTGTTTGGCGAGTCGTGTAATAATGTGTCAGAAGTCAGCCTTAACTCAGAGATCCCAGATGTTAAAGAGAAGGGGATAGAGGGAAATGAAGGACAATGCAGTATGTAAATACAAACTGGAGCACTGCCAACACCTTGGTTAGACTGAATGAATTCATACTGGACAATATGCACTGAATCACAGAAACACAGTGCTCTTGTATTTTGCGCCTCTCCAGTTGTGTGTGTGTGTGTGTGTGTGTGTGTGTGTGTGTGTGTGTGTGTGTGTGTGTGTGTGTGTGTGTGTGTGTGTGTGTTTGGTGATTCACTAACTCAAAGCAGTGTAGTGTAAGTGGAGATGCAGCATGGACAGACAGACAGACACAGGGCCTTTTCTGTTTTATAACAGATTGCACATGAAAGGATTTCATAAAAGCCTTTCCTTTGTGGCTTGTAATTACTAGTGTGCTAATTGCTTCAAATCGCTGACATCTCAAGTCGATAAGGATGAGGACTTCAAAGGGAAGACAACAGCAGGAAAACATCAGTTTTCATAGCTAATATAATGTTCTCTTTTCCTCCCACTTCCTCCACCCCTCTATTTCTCTCTCTTCGTCTCTATCGCTCTTTCTCTTCCTCTTCGTCTCTTTCTCTCTTTCTCTGTCTCTTTCTCTCTCTCTGTCTCTTTCTCTCTCTCTCTTCATCTCTATCTCTCTTTCATTCTCTCTTTCTCTCGCTCTGCCTCTATATCTCCCTCTCTAACTCTCCTACTCATATACCCAAAATGAAGTGAACAACATTGTAACTGTGTTGTTGTGTTGTCTGTGTGTTTGCAGTACAACAGTGAGACCATGTTCCTGGGCATGCCAGAGGCTGGCCTGGACTTTGTGCCAACCAACCAGGTGGGTTAATTACTCTTCCCCGTGCTTTTGTTTCAAGTCTTAATTAAACACTTTTACGCCGGCGCGTCGCTAAATTAGCGCCTGCTATCAGTTGCCACCGTAATCAGGGACTATTATAACATGTAAACAGAGCGTTTAAACCTTGTTGCAGCCTAATCAATGAAGCCGCTAAATGGTTGGGTTGTTAGAGAGCTTTTATTTTCTTCCCAGTTAGATTTACAGTTCTACCTAGCTACACAACCTGATGTCATGGTTTCACTTTGCCATAATTGGATGAACGTTGATCTTTGACCCATTAATTCTGCGTGGATACAGGGTTAATTCCACATGGTTACAGGGTTAATTCCACATGGTTACAGGGTTAATTCCACATGGTTACAAGGTTAATTCCACATTAATACAGGGTTAATTCCACATGGATACAGGGTTAATTCCACATGGTTACAGGGTTAATTCCACATGGTTACAGGGTTAATTCCACATGGTTACAGGGTTAATTCCACATGGATACAGGGTTAATTCCACATGGATACAGGGTTAATTCCACATGGTTACAGGGTTAATTCCACATGGTTACAGGGTTAATTCCACATGGTTACAGGGTTAATTCCACATGGTAACAGGGTTAATTCCACATGGATACAGGGTTAATTCCACATGAATACAGGGTTAATTCCACATGGTTACAGGGTTAATTCCATATGGTTACAGGGTTAATTTCACATGGTTACAGGGTTATTTCCACATGGTTACAGGGTTAATTCCACATGGTTACAGGGTTAATTCCACATTAATACAGGGTTAATTCCACATTGATGCAGGGTTACTTCCACATGGTTACAGGGTTAATTCCACATGGTTACAGGGTTAATTCCACATGGTTACAGGGTTAAAACAGGGGTACGTTTATGTATTAATTCAGAGTGGTTAAGGTTAGGGCCATTTGGGGAAGGCTTAAAACAAAATAATAAAACACACTGTAATGTTTCCATAATTGTCAACAAGTACTCTTCCTGCTTGCTAGAAAATAGTGAAGTGCTGTGGTGCAGTGGTCTAAGCAGCTGGCTCTGAGCCTCTTGAGTTCCAGTGATGTGCCATGGTTTTTTTTTGGGGGGGGGGGGGGTAGGCTGGGTAGAGTAGACATTTGTGCCTATTTGAGTTTGCATGACTTAATGAACCAATAGAATAGTCCCAAAATTGCAAATCCCGCCAATCTGGCACACCCAGCAGGCTAGAGCAAACTATGAAATAGTATTTGAACCCAGGTCTGGTAGAGTAGACTGCTGCTTAAATGGCCTGTAGATTGGCATCTATCACTGAAGAGAGGGGCTTTCATGTGTACATGTGTTGCAGGGCTGTTTCTCCCTATATTGTAATAGGAGAGCTACAGTAGCTATCTGCCCTGGGTGGATGGTGGATTATTTCAGGATACTGGTGGTGTGTTCCTGGTGTTGTTGGGGTTGACCTCGGGTGAAACTCATTTTGAGCGTGGAGCGTCTAACAGTGGGCTGTGTGATAAGTGTAAATACCACTCAGATAAGGCCCAGTGGACAGGCTAATGGTTAGGAGAGGGTATCTCTGTGTGTGTGTGTGTGTGTGTGTGTGTGTGTGTGTGTGTGTGTGTGTGTGTGTGTGTGTGTGTGTGTGTGTGTGTGTGTGTGTGTGTGTGTGTGTGTGTGTGTGTGTGTGTGTGTGTGTGTGTGTGTGTGTGTGTGTGTGTGTGTGTGTGTGTGTGTGTGTGTGTGTGAGGCCTTAAGGGACGCAACACAATCAAATATTTATAAAGAATCGTATGTTCCTGAGGAAGCCATCATGGCCAGATGAGAGAGTCTTTCATGTAGCTATAATTTCCCATTTATTGTGTTTTAGTTCAAACACAGTGTTCCTGTCTGTAGGAAATTGGTAATTAACTGACTTTGTTAATTAACTAAAGGCTTTTTGTTAATTAGCCTTTTGTCTGGGGGCTGTAGCGAAATGGAGGTCGCTAGCATTACAGGAAGCATTGGTATCACAAATTGCTCTTAATAGGATACGGCTGTCCTAAAATAGGATATTTTCAAGTATTGTGGTGGCAGCATCATGTTCTGGGTATGCTTGTCACCGGCCGGGACTGGAGAGTTTGTCAGGATCATAAAAAGATATGAAAGGAGCAAAGCCAAGCTAAACAGTTAGATTAATCCCTGCCTCAGTCTTCTGAATACATAACCCTGGGATACAGTTTTATTTTTCAGCGGGACAGTTACACACATTGTAATGCCAAAGACACACCAGAATAGCAGTGTTCCTGAATGGTCAAGTCTCAGTCCGGATTGAATATTGCTATCCATCAATGACTCCCAACCAAATTTACTGAGCTTGAGCAATCTTGACAATAATAATGGATACATGTTGCCCTTATTCAAAAATATTCACAGCTGTAATGGCTGTCAAAGGTTCTTCCACCAAGTATTAAGTCTGGGGTGTGAAGTCATATGTAATCGAGACAACTTCGGTTTTGAGGTTTGATTTATTTGGAAAATGTTGTATAATTATTTATTTTTTTATTAAAAAAAAAATCTTCCCACTTTTTCTCCCCAATTTCGTGGTATCCAATTGATTAGTAGCTACTATCTTGTCTCCCGTACGGGCTCGGGAGAGACGAAGGTTGAAAGTCATGCGTCCTCCGATACACAACCCAACCAAGCCGCACTACTTCTTAACACAGCGCCATCCAACCCGGAAGCCAGCCGCACCAATGTGTCGGAGGAAACACCGTGCACCTGGCAACCTTGGTTAGCGCGCACTGCGCCTGGCCCGCCACAGGAGTTGCTGGTGCACGATAAGACAAGGATTTCCCTACCGGCCAAACCTGGACGACGCTAGGCCAATTGTGCGTTGCCCCACGAACAACATTTTCTTAGCCTACATATCAATACATACACAAAAACTATCTAGGTCAAGTTAACACTTTTTTTATTCAGTTGAATTTCTTCTTCTTGTGAAATAGAAGTGTTATGAATTAGTTATACCTGGGGAAAATCACATCGATCGAAAATAAGGTTTACAGTCAGGTTAGTGGAATATTGTGTTGGGGAATTATTATTTGGGGTTTTGTGGTATGCCACATAGCTTAAAATGTGTAAAGGTGTTGTTTCAGAAGAATTCACACCTTCCAGGACGCATATATGAAACACCCTTCACTATAGTCAGAAACACATTTACTGAGGTGTGCATGCCTGGTGCATTTGTTTCACCAGAGCTGTTAACACGAGTATAATTCATAGCCATGCAATCTGAGTAATATGTTGAACCCAATCCCCCCACATCTCACTTTTAACCATCTTAGGCAATGTGTATTTGACAGGATGTGAATAATGAATAAAAATCAATTATGGAAGTATGCATCTGTCGAGGTCAACAGTGTTATGTCATTCTGCATCAGACAGTGTTTTGCATCATGTGTATGGACATCATTTAATCTACTGTATACCACTCACACAGTCGGTCGTATCCATGACAACCTTTATTTTATTTACAGAAAATATTTTGATCATTTTCTTAGTCATAGAGATTGCCAGATGCCCCCATAATGAACCCCTAAGGGATTTGTTTATATGGTGTATTCCCATTCCAGAAGGAGAGACAACATTAATAAATAATATTGGAGGTATTATTAATATGGATATAGGGTACTGTAGAGGGAGTACTCGGGAATGTATGGGGGAAATATTTTTCATTATGGCACAGCTGCTTACATTAGAGCACTCTCTCACTCTCTTATATAGTCCATGTAGTGATAAAGTTGATATGTATTACACATGTATATGAACAGATATCGATATCCATACAATTTATGGATATATACATACATGGAAATATTTCTGTAATAGTAAATATCTTACCATAGTGGGCTACATTCAGGTCTCTTGGAAAATAGACTTTATCTCAATGAGGCTAACCTGGATATATGACGGTTTGATAAAGCATCCTGGTTGTCCAGAGACCAGCATGTTGCTCTGCTGTTTGTCATTGTTCTCTAGACACTAATCTAAGGCCAGTTTTACATTCCCACTCCAATGGTTATTTGGCCTAATTTGAGGAGGTGGATCTGACCCTAGATCTGTGCCTAAGGGTCCTTCCTTCCTCCCCTCTATGACCCCGTGGTGACCATTGACCTTTCTGTGTCCCCCTCTGGTAGTTCCGTGTGCCTCCCAACCCCCACCAGACGCAGACCAGCGCCAAGCAGACTGGACCCCTGTGGAAACGAGAAGGCCCTGCTCACTCCGATGGCCCCCGGCTACCCTGGGTAAATATACAAGAACAAGTACAACACCGGTGGGTTTTAGGGCACAAGGCAGGCAGACACTGGACACACCACGTCATTTCAACGTGAATAATTGGGTAATATTTGGTTGATACCTTGACCAATGAGATACCAACCTATTTTCACCCATTCAGAAATGAGCCAAAAGTTTGTTCGATTCCAAATGTGTTAGCTATCACTTTCAACCATCTAAAAGGTGCAACCAAATTCCATTGGAAAATCTATGACTGACTTTTGGTTCAGAAGTCACCGAAATGTGTTACCACTGCGCTTTCAACCATCTAAAAGCACAACATAGTTCAAATGGGAATACAATGTCAGATATTTTGTTCATATATACAGCGAGGGAAAAAAGTATTTGATCCCCTGCTGATTTTGTACATTTGCCCACTAACAAAGAAATGATTAGTCTATCATTTTAATGGGAGGTTTAATTGAACAGTGAGAGACAGAAAATCAACAAAAAAATCCAGAAAAACATGTCAAAAATGTTATAAATTGATTTGCATTTTAATGAGGGAAATAAGTATTTGACCCTTCTGCAAAACATGACTTAGTACTTGGTGGCAAAACATTTGTTGGCAATCACAGAGGTCAGACGTTTCTTGTAATTGGCCACCAGGTTTGCACACATCTCAGGAGGGATTTTGTCCCACTCCTCTTTGCAGAACTTCTCCAAGTCATTAAGGTTTCGAGGCTGACTTTTGGCAATTCGAACCTTCAGCTCCCTCCACAGATTTTCTATGGCATTAAGGTCTGGAGACTGGCTAGGCCACTCCAGGACATTAATGTGCTTCTTCTTGAGCCACTCCTTTGTTGCCTTGGCCATGTGTTTTGGGTCATTATGCTGGAATACCCATCCACGAACCATTTTCAATGCCCTGGCTGAGGGAAGGAGACCCAAGATTTGACTGTACATGGCCCCGTCCATCGTCCCTTTGATGCGGTGAAGTTGTCCTGTCCCCTTAGCAGAAAAACACCCCCAAAGCATAATGTTTCCACCTCCATGTTTGATGGTGGGGATGGTGTTCTTGAGGTCATAGGCAGCATTCCTCCTCCTCCAAACATGGCGAGTTGAGTTGATGCCAAAGAGCTCCATTTTGGTCTCATCTGACCACAACACTTTCACCCAGTTGTCCTCTGAATCATTCAGATGTTCATTAGCAAACTTCAGACGGGCATGTATATGTGCTTTCTTGAGCAGGGGGACTTTGCGGGCGCTGCAGGATTTCAGTCCTTCACGGCGTAGTGTAACCAATTGTTTTCTTGGTGAATATGGTCCCAGTGTAACGGATGTGAAATGGCTAGCTTAGTTAGCGGTGGTGCGCGCAAAATAGCGTTTCAATCGGTGACGTCACTTGCTCTGAGACCTTGAAGTAGTGGTTCCCCTTGCTCTGCAAAGGCTGTGGCTTTTGTGGAGCGTTGGGTAACGATGCTTCGTGGGTGACTGTTGTTGATGTGTGCAGAGGGTCCCTGGTTCGCCCCCGGGTATGGGCGAGGGGACGGTCTAAAGTTATACTGTTACACCAGCTGCCTTGAGATCATTGACAAGATCCTCCCGTGTAGTTCTGGGCTGATTCCTCACCGTTCACATGATCATTGCAACTCCACAAGGTGAGATCTTGCATGGAGCCCCAAGCCGAGGGAGATTGACAGTTCTTTTGTGTTTTTTCCATTTGCGAATAATCACACCAACTGTTGTCACCTTCTCACCAAGCTGCTTGGCGATGGTCTTGTAGCCCATTCCAGCCTTGTGTAGGTCTACAATCTTGTCCCTGACATCCTTGGAGAGCTCTTTGGTCTTGGCTATGGTGGAGAGTTTGGAATCTGATTGATTGATTGCTTCTGTGGACAGATATATTTTATACAGGTAACAAACTGAGATTAGGAGCACTCCCTTTAAGAGTGTGCTCCTAATCTCAGCTCGTTACCTGTATAAAAGACACCTGGGAGCCAGAAATCTTTCTGATTGAGAGGGGGTCAAATACTTATTTCCCTCATTAAAATGCAAATCAATTTATAACATTTTTGACATGCGTTTTTCTGGATTTTGTTGTTGTTATTCTATCTCTCACTGTTCAAATAAACCTACCATTAAAATTAAAGACTGATAATGTCTTTGTCAGTGGGCAAACGTACAAAATCAGCAGGGGATCAAATACTTTTTTCCCTCACTGTATAGAACAACTTAATGTGTTGTCACTGTGCTATATCTAATAGTACAACCAAATGACCTGGATTGCAACTGAGATTATTAAAGTACATTGTGCAAGTGATCAATGCCGTTCGAGATTCTGCGCAGATTATTAGAGCAATTGTGGAGATCTCCACAGACCTGTGACCTTTCCGTGTTATCTTGACCATGCACGCTTTCTATGATTACATCAAAATACATGTATTGTTACAGTAACCTCAAAATGTGGATATTTTACTCATTTTATAGTTGAATAAATACTGTCCCAAGTTTGAAAGATATTCTTAACTTTAGCCTATGTACTGTATTACAAAAGTCATATTAAATTGTGTTTGGTTGACAACACAACCAAATATCAACATTTTAAAGGAGATGTATCTACTGCTTGGATAGTTCCATCTGAGCCACTGGCTTAATCCTCTTCTTTAACTTTCATTTTTGGTTCAAATGGAGACATGAATCCTGCATGTAATTTGTAAACTTTTCAACAAGTTAATAGGCTATTTACTGTATTGCAAAAGCGATATTGAATTGTGTTTCTTTGTCGGCGCAACCAAATATCAATATTTAAAGGAGATGTATCTCCTGCTTGGATAGTTCCATCTGTGCCACTGAGTCTGGCTTTAATTTCAGTTTGTCTACAAATTAATCATTTATATGGATTCACTTCTCCATTTCAACCAAATATCTAAGTTAAAGAATAGGACTAAATCAAATAAAACTTTAAATGCACTTTAAATACAGTTTGATTTGATGTAGTCATATTCTTTAACTTAGATTTTTGGTTTAGATGGAGACGAGAATCCCCAATTTGTTTTTATTAACTTGTAGATTCCATTTGAAATCAACTAAAGCTTGAAACCCTAAGCCTATGTTATGTTGTCTATGTTGTCTATGTTTTGTTGAATCCTGGGTTGAATTTTAAAAAATTGAAACAATTTCAATTTAATTTAAACAATTCTCTCCAAAGTGCGTTATGACAATGTTTCGAACCAAAGGTCATCATTATACTATGAGTCAAAAAGCCCTCATTACTTTGGCATATTGAGGATGAAGATTGATTCATTATGAAAGATGACTCCCACACACACATTTTGTTTCTCTATCCCCTCACTCTCTTTCTCCCTCCATACTCCCCCTTGTCCCAGTCTGTCCATTCATATGTCTGTCTGCTTTTCCCTTCCCTCCTCATCCCTCTTTCATTTACACCCAGACACACATCACACACATACAGTACTGGTGGTAGCCTAGTGGTTAGAGTGTTGGACTAGCAACCGGAAGATTGCAAGTTCAAACCCCCGAGCTGACAAGGTACAGATCTGTCGGACTGTCCCTGAACAGGCAGTTAACCCACTGTTCCTAGGCCGTCATTGAAAATAAGAATTTGTTCTTAACTGACTTGCCTAGTAAAATATATATAATAATATATTTACAGTGCCTTGCGAAAATATTCGGCCCCTTTAAATTTTGCCACATTTCAGGCTTCAAACATAAAGATATAAACCTGTATTTTTTTTTGTGAAGAATCAACAACAAGTGGGACACAATCATGAAGTGGAACGACATTTATTGGATATTTAAAACTTTTTTAACAAATCAAAAACTGAAAAATTGGGCGTGCAAAATTATTCAGCCCCCTTAAGTTAATACTTTGTAGCACCACCTTTTGCTGCGATTACAGCTGTAAGTCGCTTGGGGTATGTCTCGATCAGTTTTGCACATCGAGAGACTGAATTCTGTTCCCATTCCTCCTTGCAAAACAGCTCGAGCTCAGTGAGGTTGGATGGAGAGCATTTGTGAACAGCAGTTTTCAGTTCTTTCCACAGATTCTCGATTGGATTCAGGTCTGGACTTTGACTTGGCCATTCTAACACCTGGATATGTTTATTTTTGACCCATTCCATTGTAGATTTTGATTTATGTTTTGGATCATTGTCTTGATGGAAGACAAATCTCCGTCCCAGTCTCAGGTCTTTTGCAGACTCCATCAGGTTTTCTTTCAGAATGGTCCTGTATTTGGCTCCATCCATCTTCCCATCAATTTTAACCATCTTCCCTGTCCCTGCTGAAGAAAAACAGGCCCAAACCATGATGCTGCCACCACCATGTTTGACAGTGGGTATGGTGTGTTCAGGGTGATGAGCTGTGTTGCTTTTACGCCAAACATAACATTTTGCATTGTTGCCAAAAAGTTCAATTTTGGTTTCATCTGACCAGAGCACCTTCTTCCACATGTTTGGTGTGTCTCCCAGGTGGCTTGTGGCAAACTTTAAACTACACTTTTTATGGATATCTTTAAGAAATGGCTTTCTTCTTGCCACTCTTCCATAAAGGCCAGATTTGTGCAATATACGACTGATTGTTGTCCTATGGACAGAGTCTCCCACCTCAGCTGTAGATCTCTGCAGTTCATCCAGAGTGATCATGGGCCTCTTGGCTGCATCTCTGATCAGTCTTCTCCTTGTATGAGCTGAAAGTTTAGAGGGACGGCCAGGTCTTGGTAGATTTGCAGTGGTCTGATACTCTTCCAATTTGAATATTATCGCTTGCACAGTGCTCCTTGGGATGTTTAAAGCTTGGGAAATCTTTTTGTATCCAAATCCGGCTTTAAACTTCTTCACAACAGTATCTCGGACCTGCCTGGTGTGTTCCTTGTTCTTCATGATGCTCTCTGCGCTTTTAACAGACCTCTGAGACTATCACAGTGCAGGTGCATTTATACGGAGACTTGATTACACACAGGTGGATTGTATTCATCATCGTTAGTCATTTAGGTGAACATTGGATCATTCAGAGATCCTCACTGAACTTCTGGAGAGAGTTTGCTGCACTGAAAGTAAAGGGGCTGAATAATTTTGCACGCCCAATTTTTCAGTTGTTGATTTGTTAAAAAAGTTTGAAATATCCAATAAATGTCGTTCCACTTCATGATTGTGTCCCACTTATTGTTGATTCTTCACAAAAAAATACAGTTTTATATCTTTATGTTTGAAGCCTGAAATGTGGCAAAAGGTCGCAAAGTTCAAGGGGGCCGAATACTTTCGCAAGGCACTGTATATGATACAGCCCAGGATCAAACCAGATGCAGTGCCTTAGACTGCTGTGCCACTCGGGAGCTAAATGCTTAGTTTGTAAATTATGTTGGAGTGTTCCCCTGGCTATCCTGAATAAAAAAAACAAGAAAATTGTGTCTTCTAGTTTGCTTAATATAGGAAATTACTTTTAATACTTGAGCACATTTTAGCAATTACATTTACTTTTGATACTTAAGTATATTTAATACCAAATACTTTTAGACTTTTACTTAAGTAGTATTTTACTGTGTGACTTTCACTTTTACTTGAGTCATTTACTATTAAGGCATCTTTACTTTTACTCAAGTATGACAATTTAGTACTTTTTCCACCACTGATCTTCTGTATACCACCCCTACCTTGTCACAACACAACTGACTGGCTCAAACACATTAAGAAGGAAAGAAATTCCACAAATTAACTTTTAACAAGGCACACCTGTTAACTGAAATGCATTCCAGGTGACTACCTCATGAAACTGGTTGCAAGAATGCCAAGAGTGGGAGAAGTTGTCATCAAGGCAAAGGATGAATCTCAAATATAAAATGTATTTTGATTTGATTTAGCACTTTTTTGGTTACTACATTATTCTATATGTGTTATTTCATACCCTATTCTACAATGTAGAAAATAGTTAAAATAAAGAAAAACCTTTGAATGAATAGGTGTGTCCAAACTTTTGACTGGTACTGTATTGTATATATACACACACATGTTTGTTTTACTATCCTTGTGGGGACAAAACAATTGATTCCCATTAAAAATCAAACCCTAACCCTAATTCTAATCTTAATTGTAACCCTAAATCCTAAACCTCTAATCATAATTCTAATCTTAATGGTAACCCTAAACCTAACCCTAACTCCTAAACCTCTAACCCTAATTCTAATCTTAATTGTAACCCTAAATCTAACTCCTAAACCTCTAACCCGAATTCGAATCTTAATTGTAACCCTAACTCCTAAACCTCTAACCCTAATTCTAATCTTAATTGTAAACCTAAACCTAACTCCTAAACCTCTAACCCTAATTCTAATCTTAATTGTAACCCTAAATCCTAAACCTCTAACCCTTTCTAATCTTAATTGTAACCCTAAATCCTAATCCTCTAACCCTTTCTAATCTTAATTGTAACCCTAAATCCTAAACCTCTAACCCTAATTCTAATCTTAATTGTAACCCTAACTCCTAAACCTCTAACCCTAATTCTAATCTTAATTGTAACCCTAAACCTAACTCCTAAACTTCTAAACCTAATTCTAATCTTAATTGTAACCCTAACCCTAAACCTAACTCCTAAACCTCTAAACCTAATTCTGATCTTAATTGTAACCCTAAACCTAACTCCTAAACCTCTAAACCTAATTCTAATCTTAATTGTAACCCTAACCCTAAACCTAACTCCTAAACCTCTAAACCTAATTCTGATCTTAATTGTAACCCTAAACCTAACTCCTAAACCTCTAAACCTAATTCTGATCTTAATTGTAACCCTAAACCTAACCCCTAAGCATAAAATTGCCTTTTTTTCTTTGTGGGGACCAGCGAAATGTCCAATTATTCCTTGTTTTACTATCCTTGTGAGGACTTCTGGTCCCCACAAGGATAGTAAAACCAAAAACACAAACACACCTCACCTGCTCTGTTTCCTTTGGGATCAGGACATTTGTTTTATTGGAAGCAACAGTTCTGTTCACCTTGAACCTAAGCTCTCAGCAGCAGACAGGGTTGAGCAACATCACAGCTGTGCATTGCTCTCAAACAAGCCAGGCAGAAAACACACCACAGAATAGAATTACGAACCCCTAAAACCGATCAGAGTCTGAGATCAAAGCTGTCACAGAGTTATGAGTCAAAAACGTTTGAATTTAGAATCCAAAATGTTTGATTAACTATCCCAGAACAAAATATGTTTGATTCTTCATGTTCCCTCTTGGTTCAGTAGGCGATTGAAGATAAATGTCGGGGAAATGAGGTTTGGGCTGTCCTTAGGTTGATTTCTTCTTTTATTGTGAAACCTGAACTTGTCTCACATCTTTTAGATTTGTGCTCGCTTGTATGTGTTGAGAGAAATATACAGTGCATACGGGGAAGTATTCAGACTCCTTGACTTTTTCAATAACAAAAAATACATTACAGCCTTATTCTAAAATGGATGAAATCGTTTTTTTCATGTATCAGACTACACCCCATGATGACAGAGCAAAAACAGGTTTTTAGACATTTTTTAACATTTATTACAAATAAAATAAAAAAACAGTAATATAACATTTACATAAGGATTCAGAGCCTTCACTCAGTACTTTGTTGAAGCACCTTTGTCACCAATTACAGCTTCATACCCAAGAGGCAAGAGAGTTCAATGAGACCAAAGAGTTCACCTTTAGGTGCCTTTTGACAAACTCCAAGTAGGCTGTCATGTATCTTTTACTGAGGAGTGGCTTCCTTCTGGCCACTCTACCATAAAGGCCTGATTGGTGGAGTGCTGCAGAGATGGTTGTCCTTCTGGAAGGTTCTCCCATCTCCACAGAGAACCCATCAGTCACCTCCCTGACCAAGGCCCTTCTCCCCCGATGGCTCAGTTTGGTCGGGCAGCCAGCTCTAGCAATAGTCTTGGTGGTTCCAAACTTCTTCTATTTAACAGAAATGGAGGCCACTGTGTTCTTGGGGACATTCAATGCTGCAGAAATGTTTTGGTGCCCTTCCCCAGATCTGTTCCACGACACAATCCTGTCTCGCAGCTCTACGGACAATTGCTCCGACCTCATGGCTTGGTTTTTGCTCTGACATGCACTGTCAATTGTGGGGGGAAAAACAATTTAATCCATTTTAGAATAAGGCTGTACTGTAGATGGAAAAAGAGAGAGGCAGAAAGAAGTTGTTTCATTATTAATTGCATTGCCAACATTGCAGCTCGCAGATTCTTGTGCCAATAAATCATATTTGAATGTGAATTGAAAGGGGGGGGCTTTTCATATGATAGCTTTATATGCCGTTGAGGCAAAATTATCTCATTTTGTTGCGACACACAAGACATATAGAGGCTCTATTTCTTTTTTTGCTATTTAATTCACATCAATTATTTTACTCAGGCTTATCTTGGGCCAATCTAAAATAGCTATTGTGTTTGTCTAAACTTTTATATCAAACTGATAAACAGTTGATCACTGATTTTTTTTAAACGAATAAGAAAGTGACTTGCCAGATTAGCCAAATGGTTTATGGGTAGGTTAAGTGCTGAGTGGAATTTTTTGGGCAAAATAAAACAATAATTATTCATCATAAAAACTGTGTGTAGGCGGTATGGGGCCTTAAATTGGTTGGAGGGAATTCCCCATCTCCCACATCCTTAATCTTACAGCATTATTTATGGCATGTTGACTTGAAATAAGTGAATTGAAATGAGAGAAATATCTCGATATGATCAAATTCAGCAGTGGTCTTTTGAAGATTGCTGGTCTGCACTGCACTCATCAGTTGTCACTCATCTTCAAACAGAAATACCATTTTGTGATTTGATGTTGGTTGACGTTGACTTATAAGTCATAGGTCTGTTTTTTTTAAGTAAGGTTGAAGACTGATAGTCTGCAACTGTTGCTAATCGTAGTCATTCTAGAGGCTAAACAAAAAACAAAAATTGTCCTGCCGTGTCTTGCAATGTACTAAATATCCTTCTCGTGTTAGGATTTTTTATTTTTCATTTTAAAGGGGCATTTGTAATATGAATACAATATATTTGAATGGATTTAATCAAAATAGGCCCACCAGCAGGCATTTGCATCGTCCTGAGTAGAATGGGACTCAAATGGGATCAATGGAATGCAGACCGCGGGGGAAAGTGGATATTCGTCTAATCCATTATGATTTTTGTGTTCTAACAGACCCACAAGGTGTTTACTAAAAAAGGATTTGGAAATATTTGGCTGTTTTTGCTGCATAATATTTAGAAATGGTCCTTTTCGGGGTTAGATAAAATGCTAACTCCCGTTCGTGTAAGCTGGTAGCATATAGTGGCCACATAGACAGAGGTGGCGGTACTTGAAGATGTAATGCAGTTGATTGGTGACACAAGCATGTATTGGGTTTGACCTCTATATATTGGGTTTGACCTCTTATACTCCGATTTTTACAATCCACATATACACAATAGCCAAACAATAGGCAAAATTGTATAGGGGGAAATTAGGAGATTCTGAATCTTACCCCTACGGGGGGGAGCATGTGAGTGCTGTTGCCATGGTATTTCCATTGTTTTGCTCGAGTTTGATTGATCTCTTTACTTTATCTATTGTTCTCAACTGAAAAGGACAATGGGCGATTGAAGATAATGACACACATATATATATTTTAGAAAAGGTGCTTACACAGGGCAATATGAAGGTTTTGGTTTTGACAAATGAATGGCAGCATGCAAGGCCTTTCAGAGAAAGAACAACTACTTGGTAATACGGCCTTCCAATACTGTCCATGTTTGGAGAACAAAAAATCTTTAGGGTGCTTATTAGCACAAGGCTACAGCTGTGTGGGCGTACTGTATCTGTACTGGGGGTACAATATGTTACTTATCTTTCTATTTTTATTCACTACAGATGGTGTCGGTGTGTTAGAATGGGAGGACAACATGAAACAACACGTCGTGTTTGTCTTCATCATATTATCCGAGACCAAATAGACTGAACAGTAACAAATATCACTGTATTGACCTCTGATACCATGACCCAATTCCTCACCTTTAGAACAAATTATGATAACGTCAGTAATAGACAGGATGATCTCTCTCTCTGTCTCTCTCTATCTCTCTCTCTCTCTCTCTGCCTTTTTCTCTTTCTCTCTCTGCCTCTCTCTCTCCTCTCTCTCTCTCTCTCTCTCTCTCTCTGCCTCTCTCTCTCTCAATTGGAGATTTGTCTCTCTTCTCTCGTGTTGATCACGTGGTATTCAGCAGCACACCATCACTCTCAAGTTAGACATAATGTTGCTGTGTGTCTGGCTTCTGAGCGAACAACCCAAGTTCTCCCAAGACTCTTCAGTGTGTAAAGATGGGTGTGTTTTTCTAGGAGGGCCGCAGAATGTAATAACAACGACTACACCAGAACTCTACACAGGAAGTGACAGTTATATAACTGTCATGTTTGTTGTTGTTATGTAATTATCACTGTTTTATGCCCATACTTTAAAGCCGTCTTTGACTCAACGTTGACTTGGCCTTTTCCGTTCCTATATAAGGTATTTCTGTAGGCCTATGTATCGTGAAAATGAAATAATTTGTCAAATTTGAAGTATCAATATCAAAGTAACCATAGACAACAACAATTGTGGCATCTGCTGTTGTTTTTACGACAGCTAAGTAATGTATTGTTCCTGAAAACCTTACTGTATGAATTATGCCAACGTATTTCACACCAACCAACCAAAGTTGACATCTGCGAGAGGAAACACAATCAAATATGCAAATGTGTGCAAAACGTTGGCTTTCGGCAGGGAAAGAAAGAGAAGTCGAAGGAAGCTCATTAAAACGATTATTGCCATCTTTTGGAAGAACAGTTGGGCTGCTATTTATTTCAGTAGTGATAGGTTTCTGAACTGATTCTCTGCCTAATTGCCTGGAGTTGGCTTTCTGTCAGCTCCATTTTGTTTTCAGCAAAATAAAAGCTGTAAATGAGCCGTAATGAAAATCTTGGAGGGAATCAACAAGGAGTTAGTAGAGGCAGAACGTAACTCCTGAGCCCGCCGATGATGCTGGGGAAAAAAGGTCGCTTCTGGGGGAGAGAGAAAAAGAAAACATTTCAAGTTGTATCAGAAGGTTGACTTGTTGTGCTGTCTTCTTTTGGAAAGCGTCACCGAGTTAACTGAAACCTTCCGGGTCGTACTGATCAAGAGCAATTGAACGTGTTAAATAGTCCTCTCACTTGATGGAAATAATTCCTCTTCCAGAGCTGTATAGATGTAGATCATACCTCATATTTCCTGTTGATTCAAAGTGATTGCAGTTTGTTGCAGTGTTTACCAAATAATTCATGTATTTGCCTCAGATTTATACTGCCTTTCATCTGCCTTGGCTGTTTTACATTTTTCCCCGGCGAGCTATAAAGGGGTCGAAAGAGATTGGGAGGGAGGGAAGGACATAGGGCTTTTAAAAGACATAGAATACAGCACAGCCAAGTGGAACTGACTGTCAAGACGCATAAAAGAAGCCTTTCGTTTGTAGTTAATGAGGGAACATTTACATACATTTATCTACGCTCAAACCCCCTTTTATTTAGCCCGAATCATTGAAAAACATGCCCAAATACATTCACACACATTTGTTGACATGCAAAATTAGATTATATGTATCCTATGTGTAGTTGATCATTAATGCATGAATTAATTAAAGTAATCATGATTGCATCAACGATGATGATTCATCCTCATTGTTGGTATCGTTGATCATTAAAAAAAATAGTTTGAGGCTGTGTACATCATTAGTCCTAATTGCCTACTAATAATAGCATCAATTCACAAGGAATTTACAGACGTCCCATTGCACAGTCTTAATAAAGACTCATGGAACCATAGTAGTCTATTAATGAGGACTAGAATGATCTGATGTAATCTGCATGTTCTGTATTGTGGTGCTGTAGCTGAGCATTAGTGTTATAATACTGTAATAATAATGAATTGGATTTATTTTCCAGTCACTCAAAGAGCTTTACATTGTCCACTACTACCAAAGTGTAGCGTCCACCTCTATTATGTTCCTAGCCCTAATGTGTTTGACTGCCCAGTTTGGGTGGACTTGCATATCCACTTAAAAACATTGGCTAAATGATCATTTTGTGATATTATTTCTTCTCGAACGTTTCTTCCTCTCCTCTTCTTTTGCAGTCCTACCCAGTGCCCAGTTTGGGGGATGAAGACTTCAACATTCCCCCCATCACGCCTCCCACCATCCCAGAACACATGCTGCACCCCCACCTACCAGAGTCGGAGTCTGGCTCCTACCACCCGCTGGCACCCTCTCACTCCCAGAGTGGCCTGCACCCCTTCCACTTGCAGGGAATGGACATGATGGGTCAGGATGGAGGGCTGTTGAGCCAAAATGGCGGCCTAATGTCCAGCACCCTGTCTGTGGTGAGTCTAGCCTGATGCCACGAGCAAGCAGTGTGCAGAGATCACTGTAGATACGTAAGTGGGTTTTTCTGTTCTGGATGGCAGCTGTGGGTGCAGGCACGTGTTCCATCCCAGCAACAGCACACCTCATCCAACGAATCAAGGTCTTGACGATTAGCCGGTTAGTTCAGTCATATGTGTTAGCACTGGGAAAGAACAAAAGCCTGGATGACACATTGGGTCTCCGGGACCAGGATCGAGGAACAGTATTCTTTTGGATGACCCATGAGTTGTCAGTTGGTTGATTAAGCTTTTCCCCCTTCATTTCATTTGAAATCGAAAACAAACTGGTGGGGTGACATTCAGCAGAAATACGCTCAATTCAAGTCTTGACTTTTCAAGAAGTGGAGAAATGAAACCTAAACTTTTGGATTTGTCTTTCCTTGCAGAAACCTCACGATGTGATAGGTGACATGACTAATCGTGGTTTACCACTCTGCATAGGTATTGGACCTAATCTCCCATTCAAGTCAAAGTGAAACTTCTCACGTCCCGCTCTCAGCCAGAGGTTCTTTCTGCCCTTGGCCATGTTCACCATGTTCACCGATAAACAACACTATTATGTCTCAACAGCACCTTCACCACTGAGGAACGACATGATTGCACTGTGTGCTGTCTACATGCTCTTCACGATTTTCCCTGCTGCATATTTATTTCCATTAATCAGACAGATGTAGCTGTGTAGCTCCACACAACCCTGTTCTTGAACCATATAAACCAATTTTGGGTTTTCAATGTGGAGCTTAAAGTTCCCGCACAGTCAAAATCATGTTTTTAATAAAAATGTCCTGATTTGAATGGAACCAGATCAAAGTAGGATGACCAAAGTATGAAAAGTGACTGTAGCTGGTACATTGCTAGGTTTTGGTCTGCTCCCTTGTGTCAAAAATTAGAGTTCAGGAGGCGGGATTATTAAGGGCTTAGTTTGACATTTCAGTAATTTAGCTGAAGCTCTTATGCAGAGCGACTTACAGGAGCAATTAGGGTTATGTGCCTTGCTCAAGGGCACATTGGCAGATTTTTCACCTGGTCAGCTCGGGGATTTTAACCAGTGACCTTATGGTTAATGGCCCAATGCTCTTAACCGCTAGGCTATCTGCCGCCCTATCACACGAAGCCCCTCATTTTAATACACCAATGGTAACATCTTATTCTCTTACCTAATTTAAATAATACCACCTTGTAACTATCATCACAGGATGTGTGTTCGCAGAGGGCTGTGGTTTGCATAGCTAGCTCGGTAGTCTACTGGTGCCAAAATTGGACTTGTGTCAGCAAAGATACTTACAGGTTTCCCTTTCATCTGTGTCTGCTGTTAGCTAGTTACTGGCATACAGAGGAGACTGATGGGAGGAGCTATAGGAGGATAGGCTCATTGTAATGGGTGGAGTGGAATGAATGGAATTAAGCCTCACCGAATTTACTCAAATTCTGAGCATTTTTTTTAATCTCCCAAAAATATTATTGGTGATGTTTTGGTCACTTAAAAGGCTGTTTTACATTTGAATCAGAATGACTGTGCGGGACCTTTAATGATTTCCAAGTTTGGCCATGACAGCCTATTTTCCACTTTAAGCCAAGCATTTTAGCTACCACTATATTATGTTTCACATTCACTCGGTAGCTAAAACACTTCGAAACATGAGTGTTTTCTATTGCTCAGCATTCGTAAACTACTTTTACTAAAAGGAAATAGGAGCTCGGATAGGATGACGTGCCGGCTGAAAGATTGCCCAGATTGACAAAGGGCATTTTGTTCCCGTTCACCTTAATGTTCTCACAGAACATCCATTTAGAGTGGCTATGAATTATGGTTGCCAGGCAACGGGGCCGAGAGCTTGTTGCCACGGCGAGGAATGAAAGAGGCTGGTCGATTCTATTGGTCTGGGGCATTAGCCTCATGTCTTCTTCTATACGTTTAGCCTTCATTCTCTCAGTCTCTCAGGCCATTCATTGTTATTAAGCACCGATAGTTGATTATAATGAACGCCATTTGAGTAAGTGTTAGATTAATAGGTAAATCGTCTAAGAGAAATTCACTTCTGCAGATGGGATTTTTTTCACAGAACTGGGGATAAAAGCAGTGTATCGTCTAACCTTTTAAATTGCGGAAGATATTTGTCTGGTTCAGGGAAAACGATGTCGGCCTACAGATAAGTAGTTTCCTCTCCCCGTAGTTTTAAATGGACTAAATTACAATCTCATTTACATTTTTATATTTTTTTTACCAGCATTCCACTGCCATCAATTTCCTGTTTGTAATGCACTAATTTGACATTTTTTCTCATAGAAATCCATCCGCATGTTATTGTATCAACAATTTATCTGTAGGCCTATATCGTATTCCCTGAACCAGACATTTTCCTGAATATCATCCCAATTTACACGGTTAAAAGACACACCTCAGAAGTGAATTTCTCTTAGACGATTTACCTATTAATATAACACTTACTCAACTGGCGTTCAGTATAATCAACCATCGGTGCTTTGATAAATGAATGGCCAGAGACTATACCATAAGATATGGATTGTTGAAGACAGACGGAGATAAAAGAATCCTTGGCATCCAGTCATATTAGTGTCATAATGATGACCTGGCTTGTGACTCACCTCTCTAATAATTCTGAAAGTTCACCCACGTCGCCATGGGGATTAGGTTGTGTTCCGCTGTTACTGGCGGTTACCAAACGGCCCGACACCAAATCCCCCCCCCCCTCCCCAGTTTTAGTTACACCCACATCACTCATTTTTCCCCTTACCACATCACCCAGGCCCTATCCAACAGTCACACATCTGTAAAGGGAGAGGAGGTGTTCAGTGGGTGAGCTGCTCTAAGGGGAAAGATTGGTTAGCCTGTGTACCAGTCTGCTCTTGCTGCCTTGTCATGTTTGTCATGACAACAACAACACAACACTGACCTGAGATCAGTATTTTGAATTGGATTTTATTTTCGGAATATAATCCTTACAAGGATCATGTTAAATATTGGACGATTGCTTTGTGTTCCCTAAACTCAATTAATTTCTTAGCTACATTTAACTCTAGAGTACAATCGATTTCCTTCACTATGGAAACAAGCATTAACTCTATGCATTTCTTAGATGTACTTGTTACAAAGAAGGGATGATCTCTAAGTACTACAGTTTACAGAAAACCTACAGATAAAAACACTTTATTGACAGCTGATAGTTACCACCTTCTCCCCCTAAAACGAGGTTTACTAGTAAGCCAACTTCATCGACTGAGTAGCATCTGTGACACAGAGGAAGAATATGATAGACAATCAAATTCTCTCCTCAAGCGTTTTTTTCGCTTGAGACGATCCCCCGATACCTGGCTTGACAAATCTAAAAATAAAACAAGCCAAAAGCTTGAACAGAAGCTAGTTACTTAATAAATCCCGACAAAACAGAAGAAACAGTTTTCTGTGAACTATATACCTACTTTCAATGACAGCTGTAATGGCATCAAGTCTATTGCCAATAAACATTAGCAGATATTATCCTCAGACTCCTCTTTAAATTCCGCCTTCCAGAATCCGCCTTCATTCACCTATAAACGACCAAGAAATCCATCAAGCAGGCCTTCATAGAAGGATACTTCCCATGTACCTCTTGTAGCACCATAAGAAACTGTTCTAAAGTTGTGTGCCCTCAGACTTCTAGGACCTATCAAATAAAGTCATGTGTAACTTGCCCTACGAAAGGAGATATGGATATGTTACAGTGTTCATGTAATAAGGTTTATATTGAAGAAAAAAAAACATCCCGTGTCTTGAACGTACGACTTGGAGAACATAAAAGTACTGCTCGACGTCAAGACATCGCCTCGCCGTTTGCAAGACACTTTCATAGGGCAAAATCATTCTGTTATGAATTGCGTCGCGTCGGGATGGAAAAAAAGTTCGTCCAGCGCGTAGAGGGCGGGACTATTGACAACAAATGACTCCACAGAGAAGCCATGTGGACATATAAATACAATTCTGTATCTCCACACGGTTTAAATTAATAATTCCATTTCACCTCCTTCCTATAAGCCAAATTTAGACTGTTACACAAGAACACTGTCCTTATCAGATTTTGCATGTCATTTATGAGTCGGCCCCACATATTTATGAACAGCTGTGCCTGAAGTCCTTTGTGGGCGGGCTATCTCATGAATTGATGTGATGTATTTAGGTGAGCGGACACCTGGGGGCGATTGATTTGTGATTTGCCCTTCGTGCCCTCTCCCATACCCTATAATTCTGTATTTCTTTGTGACTCATTTGTAAGAAGGTAGACCAGAAAAGCCACATCTCTGATAGGCAGATGAGTGGCAACCCTGATTAGAACCACCTGCTGACCATCTGTTGTTCTTTACAAATGCTGTTTTGAATTCAAATAAAATTGTATCTATCCCTGAAAATAATTAAAAACAATGAATAATCAAGTAAGCTTTATGCAACATCTTTTTGAGTTCGAACCCATTACACCTTTTTGTTTGACTGAATTCACGGGTTTCATGCACCAGCCAGGCTTGTGGGAGAGCGACATGGTTCTCATTTGATCAGTATGTATGACCATCTCCAAGAGGTCGTGGTGACATAAGCTGTTCTACTTAGTTCATTGACTTTCATTGAACCAGAAAAAAAGCAGAAAAGGGGCCTCCCAACTGGGGCTGCGGTCTAAGCCACTGCATCACAGTGCTAGAGGCGTCACTACAGATCCGGGTTCGATCCCGGGCTGTGTCGCAGCCAAACGGGAGACCTATGAGGCGGCGCACAATTGGCCTAGCGACGTCTGGGTTAGGGGAGGGTTTGGCCGACTGGGATGTCCAGGTCCCATCGCGTTCTAGTGCCTCCTGTGGCAGGCTGGGCGTAATGCATGCTGACTTCAATCGCCAGCTGTACGGTGTTCCTCTGACACATTGGTGTGGCTGGTTTCCGGTTTTAAGCGAGCAGTGCGGCTTGGCAGGGTTGTGTTTCGGAGGACGCAATGCTCTTGACCTTCGCCTCTCCTGAGTCCGTACGGGGAGTTGCAGCGATGTTACAAGACTGTAACTACCAATTGGATATCATGAACACGGGGGAAAAAGTAAGAAAAAAGCAGAAAAAAACAGCGAGGGGGAGTCTCGCTTCCTCTTCCATCTCTGATATAAGGGGTTAAGGTGTAAGTTAGCTGGAGGGGATGGATGGGGTTCATTCTCTGTAGATTATACAGTTAACAGGAGTCACCTGTCCTGGTGTTGATGTAAGCCCCTCCTGTCAGGGACATTGTGTAGGACACTGTGTCAGGGACAATAGCAGGCGTGAGGCATCGCTCACGGCACCTGTCAGTCCCTATGGTAGCAGGTAACCTAGCCACACTCAGGAAGGGAGGGGCCACACGGAGGGGGGCTATTCAATCAAACCAAATAGACCAAAATGACGTTGTTCCTGTGCTGAAGGATGCAAGTTGTATCAGTCATGGTTGAAACAATTGTTCAGTGTGTGAAGGAAAATTTGTGAGTATTTGTGTGAACAAGCAGATGTTTCAAGAGCATTTCTAAGAGTAGGTTAACCATTGTCAAGAGTAACATTATTGTATGCCATTTTTATGCCATTTAAAAACAAATCTACATTGTTGTTTTTTTTCAGATGCAACAAATGGTCAATTCCGATTCCCGGTACAGCAGCCATCAGCCAATGGAAGCGCTCAGACCCAGGAGCCAATCAGGCATGGGACATCAGAGTCAGCTGACCACCATCAACCAATCACAACTCAATGCCCAGTTGGGACTGAGCGGGAACAACGTTACCCATAATTCCCCATCTCCCCCTGGGAGCAAGTCGGCCACACCCTCTCCCTCTAGTTCCGTACATGAGGATGACAATGAAGAATCAATAAAGGTGAGCATAGGGATGGATACATACATGCATGCACGTGTGTGGCAGGCAGGCACACACTCACACACGCACAGAGAGCACAGAGAGAGAGAGAACTGACACACGTGAACATATACACACGCACAAAACAACTAACTTCCTTATTATACAGCACCCCCCCACACACACACACACGCACACACACGCACACGCATGCACATAGACACACATACACCTATTTGTATAAGTGTGAGTCATCTGTAACCTTTGTGCCATTACATTTGTTTACCCTTTCCCTTGGAGAAGAGAGTCACAGTGGAGAGCTGCTATCTTAATGCTTATGTGATTGCTCATACAATGGTGCCATTTTCCATGCAATGGTGCCATTTTCCATGCATATACAACACTATATGGAAATCAAACCAACGGGTACTTTTCCCAAACACCTTTGCCATATTCCACACCCTTATTTCCACCGTATGTTTTAACTGCAAATAGCAATCTTTTGGAAAATGAAACTATTTCAATATTTTATGTGCCCCTCTGGAAAAATCCTTATGTTTAATTTAGTGGAGTATAAAATCTAATGCGGTCAACATTTCAGAAATGTGCACTGCGCTATTCAGAGTTATGGCTATTTCTGTGTTTCCTGTATAAAGCCATTTCTAAACATATTCATAAATTGATGGATAAATGAAAGTCTTGCATAGTTGTAACTACCGGTACTAACATCTGTCAAGGTCTTTTTATACAGAAATGATTTCTATCTGTTTGCAAACTCTCACGTTCATGGTCATGTTCATTATCTCACATAGAAAACGAATTGTTTTAAACAGTACATTCCTACTGGACAAGATCAGGTAAATAAACCAAAATATTTATGAATGTTTTGGAAAATGTTAGGAAGAATATACAGTCAACATTTTAAATAATGCCCTGAGTTTTTCCTGATCATGGCAAGAAAAAACTCTGTGTCCTACAGTATACTGTGCATAGCGTATCTACTATTAAAGTCCATTCTGATCTATTTAAACAATCAACACTCACTCTTCACACAATCCAGAAGCATTTCGTCTGACCATTCCTTCTTCCTTTCTTCATCAGGCAGAGAAGCGACCGGCAGCGGTCGAGACGCCCAAAAAGCCCAAGACCCCCAAGAAGAAGAAGAAGAAGGACCCCAATGAACCCTCGAAGCCAGTTTCTGCCTACGCCCTGTTCTTCAGAGACACCCAGGCAGCCATCAAGGGCTCCAACCCCAATGCTACCTTTGGAGAGGTGTCCAAGATAGTGGCCTCCATGTGGGACGGCCTCGGAGAGGAACAGAAACAGGTACGGCCCATCTTCATATACACTTCCTTCTTGGACTTCATTAGACAGGATCCGCCCCACTCTGACGCTATAGAATAGATGATAATATACACAGAGTACACCAAACTTTAGGAATAACTTACTAATATGGAGTTACACACCCTTTTGCCCTCAGAACAGCCTCTATTCGTCAGGGCGGGGACTTTACAAGGCGTTCAAAAGCGTTCCACAGGGACTCCGATGCTTCCCACAGTTGTATCAAGTTGGCTGGATGTCATTTCGGTGGTGGACCATTCTTGAAACACACTGGAAACTGTTGAGCATGAAAACCCCAGCAGCGTTGCAGTTCTTGACACAAAGCGGTGCGCCTGGCACCTACTACCATACCCTCTTCAAGGGCACACAGACACAATCCATGTCTCAATGGTCTCAAGGCTTAACATGTTTTATTTAACCTGTCTCCTCCCCTTCAGCTACACTGAAGTTTATTTAACAAGTGACACCAATAAGGGATCACAGCTTTCACCTAGATTCACCTATTCAGTTTATGTCATGGAAAGAGCAGGTATTCTTAATGTTTTGTACACTCAGTGTATTAGATCATAAAATAATAGAATATAAGGCTATTTGTTCTCACAAAAAAAGAGGGAGAAAAATTTGATGAAAAAAAACAACATTAAATCCTTTTCACAGTAGAAAATGCTAGGGGCTCTCCCTGGTCCTGTGGCTCTGCTACTGTGAATGCTACTGTGAATGCTACTGTGTGTTTTGACTTACAAATGGCCTCTTGACAGAAGCAAATGGAAGAGAAAGCTTTTACATATTTATTCTAGTAAGCGCCGTGCTATTACATACGCGCACATGCACACACACACACTCACTCACACACTCACAGAAACACATTTTCAAACAAACAAACACACGCACACGCGCGCACGCGCACACACACACACACACACACACACATACACACACACACACACACACACAACCTCCAATGTGGCGTAGAGCTGCACACGGAGAGGAGCATAGCAGTAAAGGTGGAGGAGAATGTCTGTCTGAGGACAGGACAGTGTACTTCCTGGAGGGAGGACAGCAACAGCTCGGATAACAGTCAGCCAGACAGACAGACAGACAGACAGACAGACAGACAGACAGACAGACAGACAGACAGAGACAAAAACAGACAGATGGATGGATTGTGAAGAGGAACTATCTAGTTATATATTAATTGGAAACCTTTTGAGTATTATTTAGATGCCCCCAACTTTATTAAGCATCATAATAGCTTCATAGGACAAAAACACTAACCCCGGTAGATGGGTTTCTTTCTAGGAATCAAGTAGTTTGGCAACTGAAGTGCAGCAACAGCTCGGAATGCAATGTTTACTGTTCTGTCTTTTATAGGTGTACAAAAAGAAGACAGAGACTGCCAAGAAGGAATACCTGAAGCAGCTGGCAGCATACAGAGCAAGCCTGGTCTCACAGGTAGGGACCAGAACCAGACATAACCTGGGAGCTGTAGTTCTTCTATCGTGATAAGTCTTCATAAGAGCAGTGGTCAGTTGACTCTGTAGGACTCTGGTATCACTGTTGTGCTCTCTCTCTCTCCCGCTTCTATCTCTCGCTTTCCCATCTCTATGTCTTTCCAACTCCTTCTCCCATCTTCCTTTCTCTGTCCTCTCTCTCTCTCTCTCTCTCTCTCTTTATCTCTCCCTCCCTCCCTTCAGAGTTACAATGAGCCAGGTGAGGTCAAAGTGTCCCAGGCCTCCTCCATGCTGGGCCCCAAGCCCCCCGTGTTCCCCGGATCAGGCCACCAGCACCCCCAGCAGCACCCCCACCCCCATCACTCCCACCCCAGCCTCTACATGAGCCACCCCTACCACCACCAGAGCCACCACCCCCATCCCCACCACCAGCAACAGCAGTCCCAGCAGCACCAGGCTGGCCTCAGCCCCCACCTGTCCCCCCTCCAGGGTCTCTCCCGGGGGGTGACCCCCCGGCCCAGTGGACCCCATTCAGGTGGGGTGTCTCTGGGCAGCATGGCAGCAGTGTCCCCCCCTCCTTTCCAGATCAGCCCGCCGCTCCACTCCCACTCCCACCTAGGAATGCACCACCAGCAACAGCTCGGAGGACACCCGCTGTCTCTGCACTCACCCTCAATGGGACAGGTTAGTTGAACAGGCACACACACACACACATGACTAGGGTGGCTGAAGTCTTTGGCAATTTTTAGGGCCTTCCTCTGACACTGCCTGGTATAGAGGTCCAGGATGGCAGGAAGCTTGGCCCCAGTGATGGGCCGTATGCAGCACCCTCTGTAGTGCCTTGCGGTTGGATGCCGAGCAGTTGCCATACCAGGTGGTGATGCAATCAGTCAGGATGCTTTCGATGGTGCAGCTGTAGAACTTTTTGAGGATCTGAGGACCCATGTCAAATCTCCTGAGGGGGGATAGGTTTTGTCATGCCCTCTTCACAACTGTCTTGGTGTGTTTGGACCATGTTAGTTTGTTGGTGATATGGACACCAAGGAACTAGAAGTTCTAGACCTGCTCCACTGCAGCCCCGTCGATGAGAATGGGGCATGTTCAGCCCTCCTTTTCCTGTATGCCACGATCATCTCCCTTGTCACATTGAGGGAGAGGTTGTTGTCCTGGCACCACACTGCCAGGTCTCTGACCTCCTCCCTATAGGCTGTCTCATTGTTGTTGGTGATCAGGCCTACCACCGTTGTATTGTCGGCAAACTTAATGATGGTGTTGGAGTCGTGCTTGGCCACGCAGTCGTGAGTGAACAAGGAGTATAGGAGGGGACTAAGCACGCACCCCTGAGGGGCTCCTGTGTTGAGGATCAGCGTGGCAGATGTGTTGTTGCCTACACTTACCACCTGGGGACAGCCCGTCAGGAAGTCCAGGATCCATTTGCAGAGGAGGGTGTTTAGTCCCAGGGTCCTTAGCTTAGTGATGAGCTTTGAGGGCACTAACGCTGAGCTGTAGTCAATGAACAGCATTGTGGCCCAGGTGAGTTCAACACACATGCAAAAACACACACTCAAGTGCGCACACAAACACACACTGTACATATTATGCATATTGTGGTTATACACTCAGACATGGTCACCTACAATGTACAGCTTCAAACACTTTACACACGATTTTTTGGTGTTGCCAAAATGCAATCTGTAAAACTATGTTTAGTGCTATATTGACGGTAAATACACCAAGTATATGACAAGGGAACAACAGCCCCACCTTTTTCATTGTCATCCATTCTATTTTGCCCATATTCTTGATGAAGAATGTTAAGTTCACTGCTATGAGACCACAACATCAACCAAATACGCTAAATAGCGCTGCTAATAACTCTATATTGAAAATACTGTGATTGAAGAAAAATAGTTCAGAGGTTAAACTTTCTAAAAAATATATCATCTCTACACACTTTCTACCTGACGTTAGTTGTTTAAGTTGAGACTGCAGTGTTTTTCAGAAAAAGTCCGTAAATAAATGTTTTATGTATTTTTTACTGAGTCACTATGGACCCGTTTAAAACCTCGACCCACCGGTTGAGAATCACAGTTATAGATGATTCATTTCGATGTTATTTACAATCATATCCGGTCCCTTCATGTGCCAGAGATTGAAGGCAAGATAGGATGTATTCATACGACTGCCAGTCTAATACTGTACATTCACATTACACACTCTTTCTCTCTATCCCTGTTTTTCCTTTTCTCTCAAAAACACAACTCCCCTACACACACGCACACATAGCCACACACACAATCCCCCATTTTCCATTTTCTCCTAGTAATAAACAAATGCATTAGGCTGAGGATGTTATATAAGGGCACCAACAGCAGCACATTGAGATTGATGAATGCATCAGTGGTGGAGACAAAACGCACAGGCAGGCAGGGCTATCTGATGAAGCCAGTCTAGCAGACAGGACAGGACACATACACAGGAAATGAGATGAGTTCTCTGTAGGGGCTAGTCAACAACGCAGATTGGAAAAAGGGAAGTGGACCTCTCTCTTTCGCTCTCTCTCTCTCTCTCTCTCTCACTCTCTGGACCTTAGAAACAGAATACATACAAGAATGCAAACTGTACATCAGAATTGTATTTTAAAAGTAACTGACCCCTTCGGAGGTTAAATCACCCATCCGTTTCTATGCACAAAAACACCCAGATTCGCTGCCTCACTAATGCAACAGGCATTTTGTCCTGAGGAAAATCAACAACAACAAATAAACCACAGAAGATATATCCGAGATGGGGCTCTGTATAATATTAGATGAGATGTTACCACAGGATCAGCTTTACTCCCTGTACAATCTAACATGACCCACTGTCTTTTCCCTTTCGGGAACTACTTTTGAGCTCCATAGGGTGGTGTCATTTGAGAGGTTCATTAGTTTAATAAGAGGACTAGGTTATCAGGTATCAACGGGACCAGGTCGTTATGGAAACGGGTATCCAGGGGAACAGGTGACATACCTCTTGAGTGAGAGAGAACACTCACCTCCTGATCTCATGAGCGTGGTACTTAGAATGAATAACAAAACAAGGGTTGGTGGGAGATTCTAGGTAAAGGCGTTGGGGTGAATGGTAGTTTTCTATGCCACTCACTTCCTCGACAAGTTATATCAATATGGAGGTTAATCAACATATCCTAGTAGTTAGACTGTGTTCTACCACTCTTACCTGTCCAATGTGTTCAGATTATTTAATCTCCTTAGAATATAGAATATAAAGGAAAGGGAGCATGTTGATACTGTACACTCTTAGATAAAAAGGTGCTATCTAAAACCTAAAAGGGTTCTTCAGCTGTCCCCATAAAAGAACCCTTTGAAGAACCCTTTTTGGTTCCAGGTAAAAACAATTTTGGGTTCAACGTAGAACCCTAAAAGGTTCTACCTGGAACCAAAAAGGGTTCACCTAAGGGGACAGCTGAAGAACCCTTTTGGAACCCTTTTCTCTAAGAGTGAAGCTTTGAGATTGTAGACTTGAGGTACAGTATTCACTAAGCATGCGGGTATCGTTGTTGTTTTTTTAAGAGCAGGAACTGCCATTTATCTACTCTCAGCAGGCAAATTAACTGTTGCTGATCGAAGAAAGAAACATAGGGAGAGGGGGAGGAGGGTGTAGAAGGGTGCCTCAGTCTTCATGCAGATTAGAATATGAATTTGTCTGAAGTCCAATTTTAGATGAGCTGCTTGTATGGGGCTGCCTGTATGGCTGTGTCAGTCCATGGAGAAAAGGGGGGGGAAGAATGGTTAAACAGAGGTTTGGGTTTGGTTGCCACTAAGCCCCCAGCACTCAGATCCCTCTTTTATTGGGGACTTTTAAATCCCACGGGGAGTAATAATCCTCCCTTGCTCAATTTTGCATATTTTGGTGGGGAGAGAGTGCAAAAAAAAACGCGAGTGCTGAAACTTTTTCCCGTAGTTAATAGAGTAGGGAAAGGGGGGAGAGGGGAGGGGGGATGGGCGAGAGAGAGAGAGAGAGATAAAAAAAAAAAAGGGGGCAGATGGGGCCTTTGTGATGGAGTGAAGGACAAGAATTTGTGGAACAATGCCTGAATAGGTAAGAGTCTGAGGAGGAGAAGAGAACTCAGCCACCTGCTGTCCCCTCTCTTTCAGAGCAGAGCTTGCAGCGTAGCGCCCAGATTCACTTCCCTTTCATACGTAGTCTCTCTCTCTCTCTCTGTCTGTCTTTCTATCTCTCTGTCTCTCCCTCTGTCTCTCTTTCTCTGTCTGTGTCTTTCTCTGTCTCTATTTCTTTCTCCCCCATCTCCTCTATCTGTCCCACTCCTCCCTCCCTCCCCCAATCACAAAAAGACAAACACTTCAAGAAACACCAATATTAAAATTTCTGCTCCCCTAATTAAAATAACTACTCTTTTTTACTCCCCATCTTCCGTCTCTCCCGCTTCCCCAGCTGGTCAGGCTCCACCTCCTCAGAGTACACTCTCAGGTCTACCATTGACTCGCTATAGGGAAGCTCAGTCAATAGCCAACTCCCAACAATGACGATGCCCTCATGAGTCATCGTGTCTTGACCGATGTCTATCACAGCTCATTTGAATAGTGTCATACTTTAACATAACATGGGAGGTCATTATTTGATGAATTGATTCGTATATATCTGAGTGCCGTACTGCTATAGAGAAGCCTGCAAATACTTTCCCATCCACAGTATCAACAGATCCGTTATCCACAAGCTAGCTGATCTGTTGCTCTTACACATCACAGCACGTGACTTGTATTGGCTGTCATTGGCTTTTTTGTCGTTGTCAGAGACATCAGTGTCGTGGGAATTGCGAGCTGTGGACTCCATAACCACTTGTGAGATTCTAACCATCTGTATGTAAATGCAAAGGGGCTCATCCTCTTTTGAAGGAGAATTCTCCAAGTCTGGCTTATAATTATGTGCACATATGTACATGCTACCCTGATGCACTTTGCTACGGAAATATATACGAGTTTGATATACTTAGACAACGTTTCGACTCTTAGGTCTTCCTCATGACTGACATTAGAATCATATAATTCTATAGAATGCGTCTCCTGTGCCTCTTTTACCATTTATTCTAAATAGACTGATTTGTAATTCATTCATGACCAAGATGGCTGCCATTATTGACACATTCTAAAGTCTATTGCTTATTTCACTGGTCATTGTTTGTACACTACATGGCCACTTGCTCATCGAACATCTCATTCCAAAATCATGGGCATTAGTATAGAGTTGGTCCCCTCTTTGTTGCTATAACAGCATCCACTCTTCTGGGAAGGCTTTCCGCTAGATGTTGGAATATTGCTGTGAGGACTTGCTTCCATTCTAACACAAAAGCATTAGGGCATTGATGTTGGGCAATTGGGCCTGGCACGCAGTCGGCGTTCAAATACATCCCAAAGGTGTTCGATGGAGTTGAGGTCAGGATTCTGCGCAGGCCAGTCAAGTTCTTCCACACTGATTTCGACAAACCATTTCTGTATGGACCTCGCTTTGTGCAGAGGGGCATTGTCATGCTGAAAGAGGAAAAGGCCTTCCCCAAACTGTTGCCACAAAGTTGGAAGCACAGAATCGTCTAGAATGTCATTGTACTGTATGCTGTATCATTAAGATTACCCTTCAATGGAACTAAGGGGCCAAGCTCAAACCATAAAAACAGCCTCAGGCCATTATTCCTCCTCCACAAAACTTTATAGTTGGAACTAGCAAAACTGTTCACAAGGCATCCGCCAAACCCAGATTTGTCTGCTGGACTGCCAGATGGTGAAGCGTGATTCATCACTCCAGAGAACATGTTTCCACTGCTCCAGAGTCAAATGGCGGCGAGCTTTACACCACTCTAAACGACTCTTGGCATTGTGCATGGTGATCTTAGGCTTGTGTGCAGCTGCTCGGCCATGGAAACCCATTTCATAAAGTTCCAGAAGAACAGTTATTGTGCTGACGTTGCTTCCAGAGGCAGTTTGGAACTCGATAGTGAGTGTTACAAACCGAGAACAGACGATTTTTACACACTACGCGTTTACACACTACACACTGTGAGCTTGTGTGGCCTACCACTTCGCGGCTGAGCCGTTGTTGCTCCTAGACGTTTCCACTTCACAATAAGAGCACTTACAGTTGACCGGGGCAGCTCTGGCAGGGCAGAAATCTGACAAACAGACTTGTTGGAAAGGTGGCATCATATGACGGTACCACGTTAAAAGGCACTGAGCGCTTCATTCCACTGCCAGTGTTTGTCTATGGAGATTGCATGGCTGTGTGCTTGATTGTATACACCTGTCAGCAACGGGTGTGGCTGAAATAGCCGAATCCACTCATTTGAAGGGGTGTCCACATACTAGTGTATATCTATGAGTAGAATAACACAGATAACACTGGAAAATGGTATCTAATGGTAGACTTTTTTTTCTTTTTTTTCCAGGGATTCCCTCTCCAATCAGATTTCCAGAACATGCTCAACTCGTCCGGTGGGCAGGGACTGTCCCCATCCATGGACTACAGACAGGTGTGTCGAAATGGGCCCAGCCAGCACCTCGACTGGACCAGCGAATACTGTGGCAATGGGTAGAAATACTCATCCTTATTATATATTTTTATTTGATTTGATTGAACCTATATTTACAGTTGAAGTCAGAAGTTTACATACACTTAGGTTGGAGTCATTAAAACTCATTTTTCAACCACTCCACAGATTTCTTGTGAACAAACTATAGTTTTGGCAAGTCGTTTAGGACATCTACTTTGTGCATGACGCAAGTCATTTTTCCAACAATTGTTTATAGACAGATTATTTCACTTATAATTCACTGTATCACAATGCCAGTGGGTCAGAAGTTTACATACACTAAGTTGACCGTGCCTTTAAACAGCATGGAAAATTCCAGAAAATTATGTCATGGCTTTAGAAGCTTCTAATAGGCAAATTGACATAATTTGAGTAAATTGGAGGTGTACCTGTGAATGTATTTTAAGGCCTACCTTCAAACTCAGTGCCTCTTTGCTTGACATCATGGGGAAATCAAAAGAAATCAGCCAAGACCACAGAAAAAAATTGTCGACCTCCACAAGTCTGGTTCATCTTTGGGAGCAATTTCCCAATGCCTGAAGGTACCACGTTCATCTGTACAAATAATAGTGCGCAAGTATAAACACCATGGGACCACACATCCGTCATACCGCTCAGGAAGGAGACACGTTCTGTCTCCTAGAGATGAACATGCTTTGGTGCGAAATGTGCAAATCAATCCCAGAACAACAGCAAAGGACCTTGTGAAGATGCTGGAGGAAACAGGTAAAAAAGTATCTAAATCTGTCACGTTCTGACCTTTATTTCCTTTGTTTTGTCATTATTTAGTATGGTCAGGGCGTGAGTTGGGGGTGGGCAGTCTATGTTTGTTTTTCTATGATTTGGGTATTTCTATGTTTCGGCCTAGTTTGGTTCTCAATCAGAGGCAGGTGTCATTAGTTGTCTCTGATTGAGAATCATACTTAGGTAGCCTGGGTTTCACTGTGTGTTTGTGGGTGATTGTTCCTGTCTCTGTGTTTGCACCAGATAGGGCTGTTGTGTTTTTTTTTTTCTTCCCACATTTCTTGTTTTGTTAGTTTATTCATGTATAGTGTCTTTATAAATTAAACATGAATAACCACCACGCTGCGTTTTGGTCCGCCTCTCCTTCACCTCAAGAAAACCGTTACAATATCCACAGTAAAACGAGTCCTATATTGACATAACTTGATATGCCGCTCAGCAAGGAAGAAGCCACTGCTCCAAAACCGCCATAAAAAAAGCCAGACTACGATTTGCAACTGCACATGGGGATAAAGGTCGTACTTTTTGGAGAAATGTCCTCTGGTCTGATGAAACTAAAATAGAACTGTTTGGCCATGATGACCATCGTTATGTTTGGAGGAAAAAGGGGGAGGCTTGCAAGCCGAAGAACACCGTCCCAACCGTGAAGCATGGGGTGGCGGCATCATGTTGTGGGGATGCATGGCACCATGAGACAGGAAAATTATGTGGATATATTGAAGCAAGATCTCAAGACATCAGTCAGGAAGTTAAAGCTTGGTCGCAAATGGGTGTTCCAAATGGACAATGACCCCAAGCATATTTCCAAAGTTGTGGCAAAATGGCTTAAGGACAACAAAGTCAAGGTATTGGAGTGGCCATCACAAAGCCCTGACCTCAATCCTCGAGAACATTTGTGGGCAGAAATTGAAAAAACATGCGCGAGCAAGGAGGCCTACAAACCTGACTCAGTTATACCAGCTCTGTCAGGAGGAACGGGCCAAAATTCACCCAATTTATTGTGGGAAGCTTGTGGAAGGCTACCTGAAACGTTTGACAAAAGTTAAACAATTTAAAGGCAATGCTATCAAATACTAATTGATTGCATGTAAACTTCTGACCCACTGGGAATGTGATGAAAGACATAAAAGCTGAAATAAATCATTCTCTCTACTATTATTCTGACATTTCACATTCTTAAAATAAAGTGGTGATCCTAACTGACCTAAGAGAGTTAATTTTTACTAGGAATAAAAAAGGAATTGTGAAAAACCAAGTTTAAATGTATTTGGCTGAGGTGTATGTAAACCTCCGACTTCAACTGTAGTATGACAAAGCAGAATGAATGGAGTTCATACTTAGACATCTGTTAATTAGAACAGTTGCTAACCCAAGTGTCTATCAATCGTTCAAATTGTATTTGAAATGTGTTTCATAACACAAAGTCTGTTTAAAAAACATTGATTTGATAACTATTCATTTTTCTTTGTCGTGGTTCCTCTCTATTCCTTCAGAGCTCTTCAGAGAGACAAGCCTCTGTTCCTGACCTGATCTGACCTCTAACCTCTACAGACCTCCACTCAACCACCCATGGACCGGATCGCAACCAGACCCGGTCCACATTCAGTCCCACTCTTTATTCACTGGACCAAGGCATGATGATCCTCTCCCCCAGTAGAAAGTCCTTGACCACCACCCCCCCACTCTGGCTGAACCATCTGACCAACTGACCGTCACTCAGAAACAAGAAAGACATAAGCACATATTGCAAAACATCCATATTTTGATATTTGTGGTTCTTTATGATCTACCTTGAAAAAAATCATACTGATGTCATGAGTGGGTTTCAGATAGTTTTGTAACAAACACCCTCCCCTGATATTAGATTTTAAAAAATGTAAAGTTCTGGACTTTTTAAATTGTTGGATGGCCATAGAGGCAGAAAGAAAAGGTGCTCAAAGAGTTGAATGAATAGGCAGCAATGTCATATCTACTGATGTGTCGTTGGATCGTTACTGATATATCGTTAGATTGTGTTTTGAGGAAGACAAAGCTGATGACCATTTTTTGATCATGACCGTTGTTGAAATCCCAGAAGTTAATTTAGCACTTAGGGGCTTTTGGGGCTTTTTTTTCTCCACACATAGCAAGATGTAAACCAAAACCCCAAACTAACAGACTTTTTAAAAGGAAAGACAAGATGTTTTAGCCTTTAAAAGAAATTAACAAAGAACACATGTATTATACTTATATCACTCTTTCCCTATGTCTCTCTCTCTGTATCTCTCTCTCTCTCTGTCTCTCTCTGTCTCTCTCTCTCTCTCTCTCTCTCTGCTACTGGACTGCCTTAGAGACTGCCGTGTGTCTTTGAGCAGAGTTGTGTTGCTCTTTCTAAACTGATGATGATGATGTTCATAGGATCCTCTGTGGACTATGCCTCGGCTGGTTAGTGTAGCCATCACCTCAAGCTGTACATAGATTTTTGTTTGACTCTTTTACTCCTCAAGTATAAAAACAAAAGCTTTTTTTTGTTCCAAGTGCAGTGTGATTGTGAATTGGATCACACCGGTTTTAATTTAACTATCTAAGAATAAGGGAAATTGATTGAACAGCTTTTATAGCTGTTTGGACTCTATTGGGCGTAGGAATTGTCAATATAATGATATTTGTAAGATAAAAATTGGTAAATCAGTTGTTTTCATCCTCTGAAATTACGTCATAAACGTTGGCTGCCCTTTACCTGGAAAACATCACAAAATATGAGTTTTGTGAAAGTAGACAAACAAAAACATGTTTTGTTTTGTACAAATCCTTTTTTAGTACAACTTCTTGGCATATTGATAATATGAATTGTCATCAAGCTCCTGTATCTGAAGTTGCTTTTCTTTATCAGCTGAAAGTGTCTGATGATGAGGGAAGGAGATTGGTAGAGACAGATTGGTAGAGTGGGGATATATAACCCTGACATCTGGCTTGTCATCGCTCTTCTGATCACTCCATCACTCTTTCTCTCCATCAAGTCTGTTCATCACGCTGCGCCTATTTATGAAACAATAACTGTAGGTGTTTTTTTTATTTTTAAAGCCCTTATGTTTAATAGCGTTGATGATGGCTGTCTTCTCTTGTTTCATTTGGGTTCCTTCCTCTTTGGCAGAAAAACGTCTCCAGGCAACAACAATGTGAAGAATTGTATTCTTATTTTTAGTTTCTAATGTGTTTGAAAGAAATAAAGTCAAACCTGCATTTTTGTGTGCAGTAATCACTCACTTTTGGATTCCCTGTGTTTTTATTTCAATCTAAAGTGCCTGAGGGATTGGGAGAACATAGACAACCAGAGTCCTAATTGTGTATATCCTTGTCTCAGAGTTTGAAAGTAGGTGTCGACTAAAAGTAACAATTTCAGCTTTATCGTGAAGATTAAAATACTTCCATGAAGATGTTTTGTTTTGTTACTGTAAACCAGTAGTTATGATGATTTAGTTGGAGTTGGATTTAGTTGCACCAAAGAAAACAAGTGATAGTCAACAATACAGATTTTTATTTTGAAATGAAAAAGAAATGGTGTGCAGGTGTGGTTGGAAGCCCAAAGGCTTACATGAAAACCACACCACCAAAAAACACAATATACAATACATAAGTATCACAATCGCTGTATTTCAGGGAAGAAAAATACTTGTTTCAATTCAGTCTTCGAATGTGTTATGTTTTGTTCAATTTCAAGACTATGTACTGTAGACTATGTAGATGTAGACTGTCACAGCCAGCACAGTAATAATTGATCAATATGGATCAAGAGATTGATAAACACCAAGTAAGCAGCTGTTAATATCATCCTCACCAGACCATTTTGTACATGGTGTCCTGGTTGGTGACTTTGACCAATTCATGAACATAACATCAGCTAATATTACGAATACCGGTAGTACGTTTTTGGATCATTATCAAAATGAGCCTAGAGATTGTGATTTGCTATTTAGAGAAAAAGGGGCAAGTATTTACCATGGTGTTAAAGTACAATGGTGTTAAATTCAAAGTACAATATGTGTGCTCTTATCTATCAGTATCGTGTTTGTTTAAGCGGAGAACAATAATGTGTTCATCGTGAGGATTGGCGTGTGTTCATCGTGATTCCATTTCATCTATCCATCTTTAACAAGTTACTCTGAACAACAATTTCCTCTTTCCATCTGTCCAGTGCCAATGAATGAATATATTATGCACAAGTCATGTACCCCATAGACTAGGAGTTGCCAACCCTCCTCTTGGCGAGCTACTGGGCATGCAGGCTTTTGTTCAAACCCTACTTTAACATACCTGATTAAGCTGATGAAACAGCTGATGAGCAGCTGAATAGTAGAATCCTGTGTGTATTCAGCAGGGCAGGAGCGAAGTTCTGCAAACCCAGTAGTTCTCCAGGAAGAGGGTTGGCCTCCCCTGCCATAGACTGGCCTGAACGCCACATGAGAAAGACATCAGTAGCTATGCACTGTTCTCTGGTGGCCAAAAGATAGAACAACATGTAAAACAATTGCATTAGCAGTGAATACATGACCAGAAGGGGGTGCTGGAGCTAATGATGTAGTACGGGTACACAACTCTTACCCGACAAGGTCCAGGGCCTGCTAGTTTTCTGTTCTGCCTGATAATTATTTGCACACACCTGTTGTCCCAGGTCTAAATCTGTCCCTGATTAGAGGGGAATACTTTAAAAAAGGCAGTGGAACTGGCTTCGAGTTCCAGAGTTGAGTTGAAGGGATATAGTACATTACATATCCATTTCTGGGGGTCGTGGTATTGGTGGGGGTGAGACTGGCCTGATCCGTGAAACGGGAGACTTGGGCCCCACCATGGAGGCCTTGGGACTCTTTGACCTCATCTGGGGAGCATCGTTGTAACTCTGGAGGAAGAGAGAGGTGTGTGGTACAGTCACCTCCAAAAGAGTGGCACCCTTGATAAAAAAATGAACAAAAAAGAATGTGTACAATAAATAATACCAGTACTGAGCTATACTGTAAATTTCCAACATGGGAAATATATTTTACTTGATTAATTACTCAATGGAATCAACCAAAAAGAATGAAATAAAAAATTCTGAACAAAAATGTCCAAAAAACGATATAATTTTTGGCACCCCTGTTTTTAATACCCACCCCTTGCGAGGATAATGGTACTGAGCCTTTTCTATCATGTTTAATGAGATAGGAGAACAATCTCATATTGGAGAACATTGGGAGGGATCTTAGATAATTTCTCCATACAGAATATTTCCAGATCCTTAATATCCTTTTGTCTGCTCTTATCGACTGCCCTCTTCAATTTAAACCACAGGTTTTCAATGGGGTTCAAGTCCGGAGACTGAGAAGGCCATTCCAAAATGTAGATTTGATGGTCAATTAACTTGGGATCATTGTCTTGCTGGAAGATCCACTTATGGCCAAGTTTCAGCCTCCTGGCAGAGGCAACCAGGTCTTTGGCTAAAATGTCCTGGTACTCGGTAGAGTCCATGATGCCGTTGACTTTATCAAGGGCCCCAGGACCAGTGGAAGCAAAACAACCCTATAATACATAACGATCCACCACCTTTTCTTATAACAGGTATGAGGTTCTTTTCTGCATATGCATCCTTCTTTCGGCGTCAAACCCACTGGTGGTGTGTGGCCAAAGAGCTCTATTTTCATCTAATCTGACCATAGCACCTGGTGTCAATGCCATTTAGAAAACTCCAGGCGTTTCAGTTGTTGGTTGCTCTCAATAAAGTTTTTTTCTGGCAACCCTTCCAAAGAGCTTATTGGCATGAAAGTTGTGTCAAATTGTAGATTTGGAGACCTGGGGCCTGATTCTGAATTAGGAAATTACGCCTTTCCTGCTCACACTTTTCCTACACGCTTCTCAGTAGTTGGTATTCAGACTTACCTTATGAAGTTGCGTAACGGTCTTTGCAGGCATGGTTCCTTTGCGTGTGCTGAATAAATGTAATTAAACTGTTGAAAACCCTTCCACTTGCTGGCCGAGTTGCTGAGTTTCATTCAATAAGGTTTTCAGTACATTTATCTTAAGCTATGCCTTTAAATAGAGTATACATTTAATTCAAATTTTGTCGATGGATCTGGCAGTGTGGTGCCAGGACAACAACCTCTCCCTCAATGTGACCAAGGCAAAGGAGATACCCGTGAACTACAGGAAAAGGAGGACCGAGCACGCCCCCATTCACAACGGCGGGGCTGTAGTGGAGCGGGTCGAGAGTTTCAAGTTCCTAGGTGACAACATCACCAACACACTAGCATGGTCCAAACACACCAAGAAAGTCATGAAGAGGGTACAACAACGCCTTTTCCCCCTCAGGAGACTGAAAAGATTTGGCATGGGCCCCCAGATCCTCAAAAATTTCTACAGTTGCACCATCGAGAGCATCCTGACCAGTTGTTTCACCATCTTGTATGGCAACTGCTCGGTATCCGACCGTAAAGGCGCTACGGAGGGTAGTGCATACAGCCCAGTACATCACTGGGGCCAAGCTTCCTACCATCCAGGAGCTATATACTATATACTACAGAAGGTAACAAAACATTGTCAAAGACTCCAGTCACCCAAGTCATAGACTGTTCTCTTTTTTTTGGCTTTTTACTTTGACCGCTTTTCCACCCCAATTTCTGGTGTCCAATTGGTAGTTACAGTCTTGTCTCATAGCTGCAGCTCCTGTACAGACTCGCGCGTCCTCCGAAACACAACCCAACCAATCCACACTGCTTCTTGACACAATGCCCACTTAACCCGGAAGCCAGCCGCACCAATGCGGAAACACTGTGCACCTGGTGACCGTGCCAGCGTGCACTGCGCTAGGGCGCGATGGGACAAGAACATCGCTGCCAGCCAAACCCTCCACCAACCCGGACAACACTGGGCCAATTGTGCTCCACCCCATGGGTCTCTAGGTCTGCGACAGAGCCTGGACTCAAACCCAGAATCTCCAATGGCACAGCTAGCACTGCGATGTAGTGCCTCAGACCACTGCTCCACTCGGGAGGCCCCAGACTGTTCTCTCTGTTACCGCACGGCAAGCGGTACTGGAGCGCCAAGTCCAGGTCCAAAAGGCTCCTTAACAGCTTCTACCCCAAGCCATAAGACTGCTGAACAATTAATAAAATGTCCAACCAGACAATTTGCATTGTTACTTCCGACACCGACATAGATGGCCGCCTCGCTTCGCGTTCCTAGGAAACTATGCAGTATTTTGTTTTTTTACGTGATGTTTCTTACATTGGTACCCCAGGTAATCGTAGGTTTTATTACATACAGTCGGGAGGAACTACTGGATATAAGAGCAGGGGGGTATGCCTTATGATTAACGAGACGTGGTGTGCTCATAACAACATACAGGAACTCAAGTCCTTCTGTTCGCCTGACTTAGTATTCCTCACAATCAAATGTCGACTGCATTATCTACCAAGGGATGATCTTCGATTATAATCACAGCAGCATATATCCCCCCCAGCAGACACGTCGATGGCCCTGAACAAACTTTATTTGACTCTATGTAAACTGGAAACCACTTATCCTGAGGCTGTATTTATTGGAGCTGGGGATTTTAACAAGGCTAATCTGAAACCAAGACTCCCTAAATTCTATCAGCATATCGATTGTGCTACCAATGCTGGTAAATCCCTGGATCATTGTTATTCTAACTTCCATTATGAATATAAGGCCCTGCCCCGCCCTCCTTTCGGAAAAGCTGACCACGACTCCATTTTGTTGCTCCCTGCCTATCGACAGAGACTAAAACAGGAAGCGCCCGTGCTTAGGTCTGTTCAACGCTGGTCCTACCAATCTGATTCCACGCTTCAAGATTGCTTCGATCACGAGGACTGGGATATGTTCCGCATTGCGTCAAACAACAACATTGACAAATACTGATTAGGTGAGCGAGTTTATTAGCAAGTGCATCGGCGATGACATACCCACAGCAACTATAAAAACATTCCAAAACCAGTAACCGTGGATTGATGGCAGCATTCGCGCAAATCTGAATGCACGAACCACTGCGTTTAACCAGGGCAAGGTGACCGGAAACATGACCGAATGCAAACAGTGTAGCTATTCCCTCCGCAAGGCAATCTAACAAGCTAAGCGTCAGTATAAAGACAAGGTAGAGTCGCAATTCAACGGCTTAGACACAAGAGGTATGTGGCAGGGTCTACAGTCAATCACGGATTACAAAAAGAAAACCAGCCCCGTAGCTGAACAGGATGTCTTGCTCCCAGACAGACTAAACAACTTCTTTGCTCGCTTTGAGAACAATACAGTGCCACTTACACAGCCCGCTACCAAAACATGCGGACTCTCCTTCACTGCAGCCGAGGTGAGTAAAACATTTAAACGTGTTAACCCTCGAAAGGCTGCAGGCCCAGGCGGCATCCCCAGCCGCGCCCTCAGAGCATGCGCAGACCAGCTGGCTGGTATGTTTACGGACATATTCAATCAATCCTTAACCCAGTCTGCTGTTCCCACATGCTTCAAGAGGGCCACCATTGTTCCTGTTCCCAAGAAAGCTAAGGTACTGAGCTAAACGACTACCACCCCACTTCTGTCATCATGAAGTGCTTTGAGAGACTAGTCAAGGACCATATCACTTCCACCCTACCTGACACACTAGACCCATTCCAATTTGCTTACCGCCCCAATAGGACCACAGACGATGCAATCTCAACCACACAGCACACTGCCCTAACCCATCTGGACAAGAGGAATACCTATGTGAGAATGCTGTTCATCGACTACAGCTCAGCATTTCCTCAACACTGGTCAACACTGATCTTCAACACTGGGGCCCCACAAGGGTGCGTTCTGAGCCCTCTCCTGTACTCCCTGTTCACCCACGACTGCGTGGCCACGCACGCCTCCAACTCAATCATCAAGTTTGCGGACGACACTACAGTGGTAGGCTTGATTACCAACAACGACGAGATGGCCTACGGGGAGGAGGTGAGGGCCCTCGGAGTGTGGTGTCAGGAAAATAATGTCACACTCAACGTCAACAAAACTAAGGAGATGATTGTGGACTTCAGGAAACAGCAGAGGGAGCACCACCCTATCCACATCGATGAGACAGTAGTGGAGAGGGTAGTAAGTTAAGTTCCTCGGCATACACATCACAGACAAACTGAATTGGTCCACCCACACAGACAGCATCATGAAGAAGGCGCAGCAGCGCCTCTTCAACCTCAGGAGGCTGAAGAAATTTGGCTTGTCACCAAAAACAGTCACAAACTTCTACAGATGTACAATCGCGAGCATCCTGTCGGGCTGTATCACCGCCTGGTACGGCAACTGCTCCGCCCTCAACCGTAAGGCTCTCCAGAGGGTAGTGAGGTCTGCACAACGCATCACTGGGGCAAACTACCTGCCCTCCAGGACACCTACACCACCCGATGTCACAGGAAGGCCATAAAGATCATCAAGGACAACAACCACCCGAGCCACTGCCTGTTCACCCCGCTATCATCCAGAAGGTGAGGTCACTACAGGTGCATCAATGCAGGGACCGAGAGACTGAAAAACAGCTTCTATCCCAAGGCCATCAGACTGTTAAACAGCCACCACTAACATTGAGTGGCTGCTGACAACATACTGACTCAACTCCAGCCACTTTAATAATGCAAAAATGGATGTAAAAAATGTATCACTCGCCACTTTAAACAATGCCACTTAATATAATGTTTACATACCCTACATTACTCATCTCATACAGTGGGGCAAAAAAGTATTTAGTCAGCCACCAATTGTGCAAGTTCTCCCACTTAAAAAGATGAGAGAGGCCTGTAAATTTTCAACATAGGTACACTTCAACTATGACTGACAAAATGAGAAGAAAAAAATCCAGAAAAATCACATTGTAGGATTTTAATGAATTTATTTGCAAATTATGGTGGAAAATAAGTATTTGGTCAATAACAAAAGTTTATCTCTATACTTTGTTATATACCCTTTGTTGGCAATGACAGAGATCAAACGTTTTGTGTAAGTCTTCACAAGGTTTTCACACACTGTTGCTGGTATTTTGGCCCATTCCTCCATGCAGATCTCCTCTAGAGCAGTGATGTTTTGGGGCTGTTGCTGGGCAACACAGACTTTCAACTCCCTCCAAATATTTTCTATGGGGTTAAGATCTGGAGACTGGCTAGGCCACTCCAGGACCTTGAAATGCTTCTTACGAAGCCACTCCTTCGTTGCCCGGGTGGTGTGTTTGGGATCATTGTCATGCTGAAAGACCCAGCCACGTTTCATCTTCAATGCCTTTGCTGATGGAAGGAGGTTTTCACTCAAAATCTCATGATACATGGCCCCATTCATTCTTTCCTTTACACAGATCAGTCGTCCTGGTCCCTCTGCAGAAAAACAGCCCCAAAGCATGATGTTTCCACCCCCATGCTTCACAGTAGGTATGGTGTTCTTTGGATGAAACTCAGCATTCTTTGTCCTCCAAACACGACAAGTTGAGTTTTTACCAAAACGTTCTATTTTGGTTTCATCTGACCATATGACATTCTAACAATCTTCTTCTGGATCATCCAAATGCTCTCTAGCAAACTTCAGACGGGCCTGGACATGTTCTGGCTTAAGCGGGGGGACACGTTTGGCACTGCAGGATTTGAGTCCCTGGCGGCGTAGTGTGTTGGTAGGCTTTGTTACTTTGGTCCCAGCTCTCAGCAGGTCATTCACTAGGTACCCCCGTGTGGTTCTGGGATTTTTGCTCACCGTTCTTGTGATCATTTTGACCTCACGGGGTGAGATCTTGCGTGGAGCCCCAGATCGAGGGAGATTATCAGTGGTCTTGTATGTCTTCCATTTCCTAATACTTGCTCCCACGGTTGATTTCTCCAAACCAAGCTGCTTACCTATTGCAGATTCAGTCTTCCCAGCCTGGTGCTGGTCTACAATTTTGTTTCTGGTGTCTTTTGACAGCTCTTTGGTCTTGGCCATAGTGGAGTTTGGAGTGTGATTGTTTGAGGTTGTGGACAGGTGTCTTTTATACTGATAACAAGTTCAAACAGGTGCCATTAATACAGGTAACGAGTGGAGGACAGAGGAGCCTCTTAAAGAAGAAGTTACAGGTCTGTGAGAGCCAGAAATCTTGCTTGTTTGTAGGTGACCAAATACCAAATTCCACCATAATTTGCAAATAAATTCATTAAAAATCCTACAATGTGATTTTCTGGATTTTTTCTCTCATTTTGTCTGTCATAGCTGAAGTGTACCTATGATGAAAATTACAGTGGGAGAACTTGCAAAATTGGTGGCTGACTAAATACTTTTTTGCCCCACTGTTTAAACTGTACTCGACCATCTACTGCATCTTGCCTATGCCGTTCTGTACCACTACTCATTCATATATTTTTATGTACATATTCTTCATCCCTTTACAGGTAGATGTTGTGAAATTGTTAGGTTAGATTACTCGTTGGTTATTACTGCATTGTCGGAACTAGAAGCACAAGCATTTCACTACACTTGCATTAACATCTGCTAACCATGTGTATGTGACACCCCCTTGTTTTTACACTGCATATTCACTTTACACCTATCTACATGTACAAATGACCTTGACTGACCTGTACCTGTACCCCTGTATATAGCCTCATTGTTGTTATTTTATTGTGTTACTTTTTATTTATGTATGATTTTTTACTTTAGTTTATTTGGTAAATATTTTCTTAACTGTATTTTCTTAAAACTGCGTTGTTGGTAAGCATTTCACGGTAAGGTCGACACCTGTTGTATTCAGCGCATGTGACAAATACAACAAATACAATGTAATTTGATTTGATAAATCGAGAGAACAGGCTCAGAAAATAGGGATCAGAGAATGCCATCTATGCATCATCATCTCCATTTCAGCACCAACTGGTAGATTTAAAAATACTCTGATCTTGTAGAATATTCAGGAAGATTTTAGGGTTTGGAAAGTATGTTTGAATCATAAAAAAAACAGGTTGGGAGAGCCTTTGGAGAGCCTTTACACATCCTGAATGTTCATCCTGGGGGGGAGGGGGGGGGTGTACAATAGGATGGAACAATAATTTCAACCATTTTGTACAAGTTACACGGACGTGACAGAGGAAATAATTGTAAATGGAATTATGCAAAATGGAAGCTACAAATGGAAGAAAACTAACATTAATGTGAGAGTTAAAAATGTTTGTGGGTATTACTGAAAGTGGCTCTCAATAGTGGCTAATATTTAACATGATACAAACTGTAAGATAAAACCGAGAAAAGGCCGGACATAGTCTATAATTAAAACATGAGAAAACGCATACATCAACTCGGCAGGTTCAGCCCTACAGAAGCCTATAGCTCGGGTGTCCAAATTTCATCCAAGCAAATTATGAGGGCTCACAATTAAAATTCTGAATAGCGGCACAGCTATTTATAGCCTATTTCGCTGTGGGAAAGGGGCGGCAATACATGTCATGTTGATACAATTTTCAGTTTGCTTCCATATGGCTGGTTTCACATTCGTCTCCAGGGATCATAAGGAAAGATCATATAAAACAATTGGTGTATATTTACCATCCCCTTCTCCAAACTGACTGCACATTTACCAAGCTCTTATCAATAGCTCCTATCATTTATAAAATACAGTGCGTGGCGAATGTGGGTTCTATCGAATAAAAATCAAGTAGATTATTTTCCCACTTTGAACAGGCAGGTTTGCTCGACTTTATTCATGGTTTCCCCGAGATTAAAAATTGTGGAAATATGGTGGAATATTGAAGGAATTAAATCAAGGTCAGAATACGGTTAATCTGCAGACATACCGCCACACCTTCATTTCTTAGTTCTCCGCCCAAACGAATCGCGTGTGAATAGCATGCTATTGCCAATGCTTCACTTCAAGGTCACAATACGCATACAGAGAAAAGTGCATAAAAAGGGAATAACGTTCCATATACGGTGTTAAACTCTGGTCGGAATCAGGGCCTTGGTCACCCCAAAATGCGCCAAATTCTGTAATTCTCCATCTGCCCCCTTAACCAACTTCCTCACTGTGTGTTGAGAGACACTTGCGTCATATACTAGGGAAGGTTACCAACAGTGGTTTTACACTTCCTTATTAATACCCTTATAGTGGTATGTTGCTATTTTTTGTACATATTGCCTGATTTATGAAGGTCAACAGCCATTTGTCTCTTTTTGTTTGTGAGTTCTTTGCCTTTCCAGATGGCGATGGATGAATAAGGGAATGTGTGTTACCAGATATACGGTATAATGACGAGCTGGTCTTACAATGGAACGCCCTAACAATGGAAGACGTTGTCCCAAAAGGCGGGAGTTTATTGCTGTATTCCCGCTTGGACAGATTTTGATGGGAGTGGGCCCTCTCGCTTCGCCTCTTCCTCTCTGGTATTACTTCATTTGTATAACTCCGGGAAACAGGAAGCCATGAAACACCACTAACTAGATGTTTGGAGATCACAACTTTTTATCTGTACCATTATGGTGTCGGTGACAACATGGGCTGTGTGTGCCATTGAGCCTCCATTTTAAAGTAGTCCATTTCCTTCTTTGTTTGATGTTTGAAAAAAAGTTTCAAGCTAATATTGGTGATTTACCACCACATGCATTGCTGGAGTCTTGAACCAAATGTTGTGTGTCTTTCATTTATTGTAGCCAGTAAATGGTCATATAGCTTAAATCCATTTACAAACTTGGCAAACCAATTTGAAGAAGACAATGTGCTGATCACTGACTGATTGCTCCCAATCCATAGGAATACCCACCCAGATTACTTCTTTAAAATGGTGGAAGCCCTCAATGGCAACATCCATATGCAAAAACGTGTTATTTCCAAGTAATGAGCTCTATGGCCAAAATACAGTTGAGATAACATAAAAAAGTTAAATATTTAGGCAGGTTTTATTTAGAAGAATCTTTAGGTGGGGGGTGGCAATAATTTTGACACATCTTTGAGAAAAAAACAAATATTACTTGTTAAAGAAAATCTATTTTTCTGTGTAATTGTTTTACAATAATATAATTTCCCTTTTTTTATATATAAACAATATAGCTCAGTGTTTTGAATTATTTGTCTTTCTTCATCAAGGATGCCAATAATTTTCTAAAGCATCTTAGTCCTCGGCCACTCTGATATTGCTCGTCCATAGATTTACAGTGGGGCAAAAAAGTATTTAGTCAGCCACCAATTGTGCAAGTTCTCCCACTTAAAAAGATGAGAGGCCTGTAATTTTCATCATAGGTACACTTCAACTATGACAGACAAAATGAAGGAAAAAAAATCCAGAAAATCACATTGTAGGATTTATAATGAATTTATTTGCAAATTATGGTGGAAAATAAGTATTTCGTCACCTATAAACAAGCAAGATTTCTGGCTCTCACAGACCTGTAACTTCTTCTTTAAGAGGCTCCTCTGTCCTCCACTCATTACCTGTATTAATGGCACCTGTTTGAACTTGTTATCAGTATAAAAGACACCTGTCCACAACCTCAAACAGTCACACTCCAAACTGCATTATGGCCAAGACCAAAGAGCTGTCAAAGGACACCAGAAACAAAAATTGTAGACCTGCACCAGGCTGGGAAGACTGAATCTGCAATAGGTAAGCAGCTTGGTTTGAAGAAATCAACTGTGGGAGCAATTATTAGGAAATGGAAGACATACAAAACCACTGATAATCTCCCTCAATCTGGGGCTCCACGCAAGATCTCACCCCGTGGGGTCAAAATGATCACATTAAAAAAATCCTACAATGTGATTTTCTGGATTTTTCCCCCTCATTTTGCCTGTCATAGTTGAAGTGTACCTATGATGAAAATTACAGGCCTCTCATGTTAAGTGGGAGAACTTGCACAATTGGTGGCTGACTAAATACTTTTTTTGCCCCACTGTATATATTCTTAATTCCATTCCTTTACTTAGATGTGTGTATTGGGTATGTTGTGAAATTATTAGATATTACTGCAGTCGGAGCTCAAAACAAGAATTTCGCTAAACCCGCAATAACATCTGCTAAAACACATATGTGACCAATACAATTTGTAGCCGTTTTGCCATGTTCACTTTATACTCAGACATCATGCCTAATGGAAAGCATGAGTTATACATCTCTACCACTCACACAAATTCCAAATCCCATGACAAAATAATCAAATAAGCTGACAAATACATAAATTGTATCGATGTCACGGTAACAAAAGATGTCTTTATTCATTGGATACGTACAGCACCTTTCCTGCATCAAAAGAGCAAGCTACATTTCCTTAGTTATGGTTTTTTTTGGGGGGGTAGAGGTTTTTCTTGTTAAAACTCTCAAATTAATTTAGAAAAAAAACAATAGGACATACAACAGGTGTGCTTTGGTTCAGACGTTTAAAATACCCACAGAGCCAGAATCCAGTAGCTCAGACCACGTGTTGAAAGAGGCAAAAGGTACAAATTCAAAAACAAAGCGAGACCCAAAAATATGCTTGTAAAACTCGACTGTACATGTGGGTTAAAAGTTAATGAATAATGATTCAGCCATGGTACTGTCAGCAACAAAAAAAACAATGTGTCATATTTAAAAGGGTACCAAGGCATAAAATCCATAGATTGAAATATGGTGAATAAAAATATTTTTTTTTAAAACAAACAAACATCCCTCTATTAAGGCTTGGATCAACTAGCTAACAGAGGTCCTGGTGATGTCCCAAAGGAGATGATTTGAATTCAATTTCAAAATGATTTTCTACTGGAAGAAATGTGTTGTTATGTTATACTGCGGAGTAGAAATTCCAGAATTTTGTCATAGTGATGTGTTTGTATGCTGTCCGTCAGTATACTGTATTTGAGACCTAATTGCTGGTTAACACGTGTGAAGTTCATTTCACATTACTATTTTGTAGGTTGATTTAGTATTAGCAATTACAAACGATTGACATTAAAACACAGAATTGTGACAAAATACTTTGATCAGAATAAAATACATTTGGTAAAATAGAGACTTGAAACAAACAAAGGGAAAGATTAAAAGGGATTAAGCCCTTGATTACTGGCTCCAATCATAAACCGACCAACTAGATGGACACCATGTACCACAAGGTCTGGCGAGATTAGTGAGAATAGAAATCCATCTCACAAACATGATGCAAACGCAACATAAAAACAACGGCATTCTGATTTATCAGACCTTATTGCCTCCCATTATCTAGAACAATGTCTACATCTCAAATGGCACACTTATGACACCCTATTCCTATGTAGGACAACTACATAGGGCTCTGGTTAAAAGTAGTGCACCACAGGGAATAGGGTGCTATTGAGACCCAACCGATTATAACACCATCCTAAAAATCAACACCTAAGAGGAAGGGGAGGGGATTATTCTTGGACTTTGGCTGCCTCGAAATTCACCGCCAGTTTCCTATGTTTCCTCTTGGAGGCGGAGCCGGGGGTTTGGCCTTGGCCCGAGGGGTTCTGGCGTGGCGTTTGGGGCGTGGATGGGGTCCCCGCTGCCTGGGTGGTCTTTGGGGGTGTGGAACGGGTCGGGGATAGGGAGGGTTGGGAGTGAGATGGGAATTCGCTGCCCGGGGCTTGGTTCCTCGCCTTGTGAGCCGCGTTGCAGAACTCCTGGGGCTTCTTGACCGAGGACACGCGCTTCTTAGTGACCTGAAAATAAACGTAGGTTAGTCAAAGATTGTTAGTGTGTTACCAAGGGAGCACACAAACATAAGAGTTAATCATGGTCATTTCTCTGTGGTGATATCCCAAAATACTATTAATATAGATCTTTTGGCCATATAAATGCACGCATAATTCTTTTGTTGTGGTGATTTAATGTGAACTATAGAAACAGGTCCTGGAGCTCCTACCTGCAGGGGGACAAACTGGTTGTGTGAGCCGATGGGGATGGAGGGTGCCTGGGGCCGGGCGCCAGGGAAGGTGCCCCCATAGAAGGGCTGGCCCTGGTGAGGCGGGAGGGGCATGCCCCAGTGTAGGGGACCATACCCCTGAGGAGGCATCAACAGACCACCTGGAGGGAGGGAGCGAGAGAGAGAGAGAAAGAGTGAAACAGTGAAAGCGTTTGGTTCACATCCAGAATGAATTAGTGTCTAAAACCTATCAAGGTGAAAGGGCATTACTGCCCCCAGAGGTCATACAGTATCAATATAGACGCCCCCCACATGACGCCAGGGCTCACCCGATTGACCGAATATGTTAGGGATGGGTCCCATGGGCAGTCCCCTTATCTGTCCGACCCCAGAGAACAGAGGCGGTGGCAGGGGGAACCCAGAACCCACTGAATTCTGAAGGAGACAGCGAGAGAGGGGTTAGAAAACCTACAAATATGGAGACACTGGTCAAATATAGACATAATAAAAGAAAAAAGAGGAAACACACAGAGATACAGGAAGGACACACACCACACTCACAAGGCGCTGCAGGGCGAAAAGAGCTGCTTTCTCTTTGGCTTCGTTTTCAGACTGACACTGGGGACCTTGGACCACCAGACCACTGGAGAGCTTCACCTGATACACCAGCAGACCCTGGGATAGAGTGGGATTGTGCCTGAATACCTGCGTGTGTGTCTTGTATGCAAGATTGTGTGTGTGTGTATGTGTGTGTGTGTGTGCACCTCTCACCTGTCTGCTGCGCATGAAGGTGAAGTCAGGCGGGGCCATACCCAGGCCCATACAGATCCTGGTCAGCTCTGAGGCCACACTGGGAACCATGGAGGAGGGCTGGGGGGACGGCAGGGGAGGGACTGCTGCTGCTGGGGACGCGGGTAACACAGAGTCGCCCATCGTCGCCGCTGATGGGGAAGAAGGGAGAAAAGGGGAGGTTTAAGGGTGTAAGGAGGAGAAAGGGAATGAAGAACAACTGGTTTAATATCTGTTGTACAGTATCTCCACTAAGTGCCACAATAGCTCCACCTGCAGATAAAACAGAGCCTGACCGATATATCGGTTCACCGACATTATCAGCCGATATTGGATAGCCAATACTTAATGAATAGGTGAAAAAAATGAAAAAAGGAAAAAAGGAAATGTCATGCTGATCTGAACACTTGCAGACATTCTCCTGATTTCATTAATGTCATGAAATCCTGCTTCAGAGCGCTCAGGACCACAGACTGGGGCGAAGGTTCACCTTCCAACAGGACAACAACCCTAAGCACACAGCCGAGACAACCATGGAATGGCTTCAGGACAGATCTCTGAATGTCCTTGAGTGGCCCAGCCAGAGCCTGGACTTGAACCCGATCGAACATCTCTGGAGACCTGAAAATAGCTGTGCAGCGACGCTCCCCATCCAACCTAACAGAGCTTGAGACAATCTGCAGAGAAGAATGGGAGAAAATCCCAAATACAGGTGTGCCAAGCTTGTAGCACCATACCCAAGACAGCTCGAGGCTGTAATCGCTGCCAAAGGTGCTTCAACAAAGTACTAAGTAAAGGGTTTGAATACTTAAGTAAATGTGATTAAATGTTTTTTAATTTGAATACATTTGCAAAAACTTCTAAAAGCATAATTTGCTTTGTCATTATGGGGTCCTGTGTGTAGATTGATGAGGGGTAAAAACAATTTAATCCATTTTAGAATAAGGCTGTAACGTATCAAAATGTGGAAAAAGTCAAGGGGTTGAATACTTTCCGAAAGCACTGTATTTTGTATATAATGTGGACACCCCTTCAAATGAGTGGATTCGGCTATTTCAGCCACACCCGTTCACGACAGGTGTATAAAATAAAGCACACTGCCATGCAATCTCCATAGACAAACATTGGCAATAGAATGGCCTTACTGATGAGCTCAGTGACTTTCAACATGGTCTCATCATAGGATGCCACCTTTCCAACAAGCCCTGCTTGAGCTGCCCCGGTCAGCTGTAAGTGCTGTTATTGTGAAGAAGAAACGACTAGGAGTAGCACAACAGTGGTGGAAGGCAACACAAGCTCACAGAACGGGACCGCCAAGTGCTGAAGTGTGTAGCATGTGAGCATACACAACAACAAACCCCCCCCCCAAAAAAAAGGTCCTCAGTTGCCACATCACCACCGAGTTCCAAACTGCCTCCGGAAGCAACGTCAGAAGAAGAACTGTTCGTCGGGGGCTTCATGAAATGGGTTTCCATGGCCGAGCAGCCACACACAAGCCTAAGATCACAACGCCAAGCGTCGGCTGGAGCGTCATTCTATATCTAGAGGACTCCTGTGTGTGAACAGAATATTTTTTTTGTCTTTATCTGCTGTGGTCTAGTACTGTATTTTTGCTATCTAAGGCCATCTACTCTAAGTGCTGAGGGAACTGCTTACTGCTCATAATTTACAAATAGTTGTCGACACATCAACCAGGAATCGTCTGCCTTCGACCCTCTCTTTCCCCTCCTTGCCTCTTGTCCTCACCCAATTCCCTCCAACTCACAAGGCAGGCAATACACTTGACCTCATCTTAACTAGAGGCTGCTTGCCTACTAATCTCACTGCAACCCTCTCCAGGTCTGTGATCACAACTTTGTTTCCTTTTCCTTCAAACACTAACCACACAGCCCCTACGCAGATGGTCACGTGCTGTCGCAATCTTCGCTCGCTCTCCCACTACCCTCTCCTCTCCTATCCTATCATCTCTCTCCCTTTTGCTAAATCCTTCTCCCTTCTGTCTCTTCGACCTTTCCTCCCTTTCTGCATCCTATGACTTGTACTGTCCCCTTTCCTTCCGACTCGGCTCTCCCCTCCTGCTCAGTGACGCATTGCGAGCTTACAGAACAGGGCTGCGGACATGGAAGAAAACTAAACTTTCAGAGGATCTCTCATCCTTTCACTCCCTCCTCTCTTCCCGTTGCTAAAGCCACATTCTACCACTCAAAATGTCAAGCCAAATTTCGTGATATCCAATTGGTAATTACAGCCTTGTCCCATCACTGCAACTCCCGTATGAACTCGGGAGAGGTGATGGTCGAGAGCCATGCGTCCTCCAAAACACGACCAAGCCGCACTGCTTCCTAATACACTCCCCTTAACACTACAGAATACGACATTCTAGACGATTCTGTGCTTCCAACTTTGTGGAAGGCCCTTTCCTGTTTCAGCATGACAATGCCCCAGTGCACAAAGCAAGATCCATATAGAAATGGTTTGTCGAGATTGGTGTGGAAGAACTTGACAAACCTGCACCCGACCTCAACCCCATCAAACACATTTGAGATGAATTGGAACACTGAATGCCAGCCAGACTTAATCGTCCAACATCAGTGCCCGACCTCACTAATGCTCTTGTGGCTGAATGGAAGCCAGTTCCCGCAGCAATGTTACAACATCTGGTTGGAAGCCTTCCCAGAAGAGTGGAGGCTGTTATCGAAGCAAAGCGGGACCAACTCCATATTAATGTCCCTGATTTTGGAAGGAGACGTTTAACGAGCAGGAAATACATTTGGTCATGTAGTGTACATCGGTATCCGTAAGTGTCGCCCCCCCCCCAAAAAAAAACATACGTCAGGCTCTACTAAACATTTAGCGGTGCACATAGTTGAACTCACCCAGTTTCTTGGTGGGTCGTCTCTTGTTCTGCTGTTGTGTGTTGAAGGAGGCGGGACTAGTGGAGTCCGGGGCGGCGCCAATGTTCAGCATCTCCTTCAGGGCCAGAGTTCCCTTCTACGCACAGGAAAACCAACCAATCACAATTAGCCAACTGACCATATCTAACCAAATCACAACAGGACTCCTACAACCAACCACAAGGGAAGGAGCAGATCATTCTAATTGAAAAGAGTTTGAAGTGGGCTACTATAGCGTAACACCAACAAGTGAGTACTAGTACCCACCATAGCAAACGACTGCGGAGAAAGCGGCTCCTCTGTTTGGCTCGTGGGCTCTTTGGCTGGAGGGGGTGGAGCTGACTCGTTGGCCTTGGAGATCTTCAGGTTGGCGATCAACTCCTCGAACTCTGTCTGCTGGAGACAAGTGGGTAAGAAATATATATATGTATGTGTGTGTGTGTGTGTGTGTGTGTGTGTGTGTGTGTGTGTGTGTGTGTGTGTGTGTGTGTGTGTACCTTCTTTGTAGCGTTCTGAGCGGGAAACAGAGAATTTACATCTTCGTTTCTCTTGAGAAGTCTGATACTTCCTGCAGGACCCTATAAAACATGAAGTTTAACTCACCTCACTCTCCCACACAGAAGTCATACTTGCACATTGAGATCTTACAACAAAAAGAAGAATACATTATACATCTTCACTGAGTTGAATTACACTCACAGCCTTCCACTGGTGATAACCAACCCTACACTGAAAGCTGCTTTTGCAGAACGCATTTTATTGACTCGTTTCAATGCATTTGTAGTCCTGATTCCTGGCTATGCTGTCGGCTGAGGATGATGCCTCTTGCCTGCTATTGGTCTACAGCTGTGGGTGATGATTGGAGTTATAGTTCTCCACTTCCTGAGCTGCTGGGATCTGTAGTCTCCTGATGGTGGCCTGACAGGGTAACAGCCTCAGAGGTGTCACATGCTTGAAAGAACAGACGTGTAAGGTAGTTTATGTAATGACTGCTGCGCTAAAAACCTTTTACTGAAGACTTGACTTGGACCACTAGGTTTACACAAGCCACTATCCTGCAAGCACTTTGGTAATACAGTCTGCAAAACTGCATTCTTCTCAAGAAAGACTGGATGCAGATACTGAGTGGCCTAGTTAAAGAGATAAGGGTACCTTTGCATGGCAGGTTAGAGATAAAATATTGTAGTCTTTCTAACCTGCTGTCCAGACAAATACTGATCTGAGGTCAGACCCTAAAGTCAGCATCAAAAGAGCTGTGACTCAATGTTTAGGGGTGTAAAGTTCAATGGTTAGGGATGATGGGACAGAGGGGTTTTTCAAGTTTAAAATGTTAGGGTTAGATAAAGTGGGGACTCACAGGTTTGGGAGGTTGCGGTTGTTGACTCTGGGGTTGGTTCCTGCCTTGTTGCCCTTGGACCTGCCCTTCTTGTCCGGGAGACCCTGTACCCCAGGCAGACTTACCCGGCTGGGGACGGACACACACAGAGATGGTCAGGTGACAAAGCCAGGAACAAGGTTGATCGCAATACGAGTATGGTGACACTGGTCCAACATTATGAATGGACTCACATTGTCTTGTTGCCAGTGAGCTGGTGGTTTCTGGGGCATTCCAGAGCTCTGCAGAGACTGCCACACGTTACTGAACTCCTCATCTTTACCCTGCAGTCGTCACACAGACAGAGACAAAATGTAAAAAATATAAAACAATTAGTGTCTTTTCCCCAAATTGGAAACCCTTAAAAGGTTTCAAAGACTTCTGATGAGAACAGGCTACCTGTCCTGTTGGGGGAGGATGCAGAGAGCTGTGGGTTGGCAGCGCACTACATTGGAGAGGCAGGTAGCCTAGTGGTTAGAGCGTTGGACTAGTAACCGAAAGGTTGCAAGATCGAATCCCCGAGCTGACAAGATAAAAATCTGTCTTTCTGCCCCTGAACAAGGCAGTTAACCCACTGTTCCTAGGCCGTCATTGTAAATAAGAATTTGTTCTTAACTGACTGGCCTAGTTAAATAAAGGTTAAATAAAAAATTGCTGCCTACCATAAGATGAGTATCTGACAGACCAACCAGTGTCCTCTGGTATTGTTCAATGTTATTTTACCCTTGATTACTTTTGTTGTTGTGTCAATATTGATTATTAATAGTACTGTAGTATTGTAAATATCCAAAGTAACCGTTGGCAATACGTACATTGTTACGTCAAGCCAATAAAGCAAATTAAATTCAGAGTGCGAGAGAGAGGTTACACACCACCACACAAATAAGATATTGTATACAGTAAATCCCACAAACACACACAGAGAGAGAGCCACACACAGAGAGAGAGAGCCACACACAGAGAGAGAGAGCCACACACAGAGAGAGAGAGCCACACACAGAGAGAGAGAGCCACACACAGAAAGAGAGCCACACACAGAAAGAGAGCCACACACAGAAAGAGAGCCACACACAGAAAGAGAGCCACACACAGAAAGAGAGCCACACACAGAAAGAGAGCCACACACAGAAAGAGAGCCACACACAGAAAGAGAGCCACACACAGAAAGAGAGCCACACACAGAAAGAGAGCCACACACAGAAAGAGAGCCACACACAGAAAGAGAGCCACACACAGAAAGAGAGCCACACACAGAAAGAGAGCCACACACAGAAAGAGAGCCACACACAGAAAGAGAGCCACACACAGAAAGAGAGCCACACACAGAAAGAGAGCCACACACAGAAAGAGAGCCACACACAGAAAGAGAGCCACACACAGAAAGAGAGCCACACACAGAAAGAGAGCCACACACAGAAAGAGCTTACCTTAGGTTTCAGTTTCTGGTTGGCTTTGTGTGCAGAGTTGTTGTTGCCCTGAGTGTCTGCCCTGAGAATGTTCTGTCTGCCGTTCTGCTGCTGAGAGACACAGAGGGAAAGAGAGAGGGAAAGGTTGACATGAAGACAGAGGAAGGGACAGAGAGAAAAGGTAGGCAAATGTGAGGAACAGAGGTAAAAAGTTAGAGGCTATTCATCTTGATCTATGCTGGTTACTCAGAGAGAGGTGAGGCCAGTTGTTTTATGAGGACATGCTCTACTCCAGTCCCAACCTGTGTGGATATGAAGGGTGATCGCGGTGAGTGGTTCAGCCCGACCAGCTGTCCTTTGTTGTGCTGGTGGGAGGAGGCGGGCTGGGGCTTGACGACGGCGGTCAGTTTATGGAAGCCCTGCTCTACACGGCCCCCGTGGCTCAGGTTGATTAAGGCACAGGGAGGCAGCCTGTAGCCACGGCCCGCCGCACACCTAGAGTAGGAAACACACCAGAGTCAGGCGGGCGACAGTCTCCCAGATACAGGGTCACAACCACACAATAGCCCGTCACAAAAACTCTGGTGCTTAACGTAAATAATAAATAAACGATGTAATAGGAAACATGCGATTGATTGAGGCTTGAAACACTTGACATAGGCCTAAATGAAAACACAGACAAGAGGCTGTACCTGATCGTAAGTCCCCCAGCAAACTCTTCATCGAAAACAACCTCATACAACACCTCGGCCTCCCGATCAGCTGCCACGGGAGAGAGGTTAAACATCAGTTTAGAGACTGTTCAAAGACGAGAGGCTGACCGCATGTGTGTTACACAGTGCATTCGGAAAGTATTGAGACCCCTTGGACTTTTTCCACATTTTGTTACAGCCTTACACATAATACCCCATAATGACAAAGCTAAAACAGGTTCAGAATTTTTTGCAAATCTAATAAAACTGAAATAACATTTACATAAGTATTCAAACCCTTTACTCAGTACTTTGTTGCAGCGCCTTTGGCAGCAATTACATCCTTAAGTATGATGCTACAAGCTTGGCACACCTGTATTTGGAGAGTTTCTCCCATTCTTCTCTACAGATCCTCTCAAGCTCTGTTAGGTTGGATGGGGAGTGTCACTGCACAGCTATTTTCAGGTCTCTCCAAAAACGTTCAAATCGGGTTCAAGTTCGGGCTCTGGGTGGACCACTCAAGGACATTTAGAGACTTATCCCGAAGCCACTCCTGTGCTGTCTTGGCTGTTAGGGTCGTTGTCCTGTTGGAAGGTGAAACTTCAACCCAGTCTAAGGTCCTGAGTGATCTGGAGCAGGTTTTCATCATGCATCTCTCTGTACTTTGCTCCGTTCATCTTTCCCTCGATCCTGACCAGTCTCCCAGCCAATGAAAAACATCCTCACAGCATGCTACTGCCGTCACCATGCTTCACCATAGGGATGGTGCCAGGTTTCCTCCAGAAGTGACGCTTGGCTTTCAGGCCAAAGAGATCAATCTTGGTTTCATCAGACCAGTGAATCTGGTTTCTCATGGCCTGGGAGTCCATTAGGTGCCTTTTGGTAAACTCCAAACAGGCTGAAGAGGCTTAAACCAAGGCCTTGTACCTTTTAAAGGGTTAATAAATTGTTAGGATAAACTGTAAGGTCTCCTCTTCAGGAGACATCCGTGTGTGTTAAAACCTGTTTTAACATGGATGGCCCCAACAGTCTCCTGTGACAAACCAGGCGTGCTTCCCACTGCAGAATAATCAACAATAGGGATGACCTGACCCCCTTTTCCAGTGTCACCAGTACATATTTCTGGATGGTACCAAATAACCAATCATTACTCGGAAGGTCAACGATCAAGAGGTACCATTTTTAATAGACACTGGAGCTCACCACCAGCATTGGATCTACAGGCCAACACCTCGGTTGTTCAGAATCTTAAAGCTGTTACAACCCAGGCGTAGCCTGGCATTAGACTACATCCCAAATAAAGAGGGGGTTATTGAAGGGCCCTAAATTCTATTACCCCCACGGAATGTGTTAGGCTTCTCCCTGAAATAATTAACACAGTTGGCTGACACCTACACAGGAGAAGAATCCTGGTTCCCGTTTGGGTGGTTGAAAGATAAACTAGGCCAGTTTGGATTTAAGTTGTTTTTCATTTTAGTCCAATTATTGGCCCCTGTGCTTGTTCTGCTGATTTGCATTTGTGCATTCTGTGCAGCTGGCAAATGGGTACTTCACAAGGCTATGCCAGGCATGTCTATGCTTTATGTTCCTCATCCCTCAGACCCGTATTTCTATCCTCAATCTCCTAAGGATTTGCTTGTAATCTAATGCACCGTTTATGGGTGATTATTATAATTACTATGCTTGAGTTGCTTTGCTTTTGTTGAGGCCAGATGGCCTCAAAGGGGTGGAATGAAGAGGGTTAAACCACAGCCTTAAACCCTTTAAAGGGTTAATAAGTGATGCTATGATAAGCTGTAAGGTCTCCTCTGTGTGTGTGTGTGTGTTAGCTTTTTATGGCTGGGGGGCAGTATTGAGTAGCTTGGATGAATAAGGTGCCTAAAGTAAATGGCCTGCTCATCAGTCTCAGTTTCTAATATAGGCATTTTATTATTAGTATTGGATAGAAAACACTAAAGTTTCTAAAACTGTTTGAATGATGTCTGTGAGTATAACATAACTCATATTGGCAGGCAAAATCCTGAGTTGAAATCAAAACAGGAAGTCAGAAATCTGAGCTTTGTCTGTATTCACCAGAGTCCCCAAAGAAATCCCCTTGAGATAATGATGTTGCAGTGCCTAGGGGTTCCACTAGATGTCAACCATTAATAGAAATTATAATGAGACTTCTATGATGTTGTGGGAGTGAATGATAGCAGAATCAGTCAGGTGTCTGGCAGTCAACCATTTTCTGATCACGCGCATTCCTCATGGTATCCACTTGCGTTCCGTTACTCATCAAGACACAAAGGAATACTCCGGTTGGAACTTTATTGAAGGGATATGTTAAAAACATCCTAATGAATGATTCTGTACTTAGTTTGAAATGTTTCTTCGACCTGTAAAATAACTTTTTGAAGTTTTTGTCCGAAGTCATGCTGGACCTGCACAAGCGTTTGGATATGTGTACCTAACGCCCTAACATAAGTAGCTACTTGGACATAAATAATGGACATTATCGAACAAATCAAGCATTTATTGTGGAACTAGGATTCCTGGGAGTGCATTCTGATGAAGATCATCAAAGCGTAAGGGAATATTTATAATGTGATTTCTGGTTTCTGTTGACTCCAACATGGCGGATAATTTTATTTATTTTCTGAGCACCGTCTCAGATTATTGCATGGTTTGCTTTTTCCGTAAAGTTTTTTTGAAATCTGACACAGCGGTTGCATTAAGGAGAGTGTCTAGTTTGAGAAACAGACGCCTCAAGTCCTCAACTGGCAGCTTCATTAAATAGTACCCGCAAAACACCAGTCTCAACGTCAACAGTGAAGAGGTGACTCCGGGATGCTGGCCTTCTAAGCAGTGTTCCTCTGTCCAGTGTCTGTTCTTTTGCCCATCTTAATCTTTTCTTTTTATTGGCCAGTCTGAGATATTGCTTTTTCTTTGCAACTCTGCCTAGAAGGCCAGCATCCCGGGGTCGCTTCTTCACTGTTGCCGTTGAGACTGGTGCTTTGCGGGTACTATTTAATGAAGCTGCCAGTTAAGAACTTGGTGAGGCATCTGTATCTCAAACTGGACACTAATGTACTTGTCCTCTTGCTCAATGGTTTTCATTCAAAAACAAGGACATTTCTAAGTAACCTCATACTTTTAATAAGGTAGCTTTTTTAAATTTGTAATAAATTAGCAAACATTTCTAAAAAAAAAATGTTTTCGCTATGTCATCATGGGGTATTGTGTGTAGAATAATCAGGGGGGGCAGATAATTTAATTCATTTTAGAATAAGGCTGTAACGTAACAAAATGTGGAAAAGGTCTAGGGGTCTGAATACTTTCCCGAACGCACTATATACGAGAGAAAGAGTGAGTGAGTGTGCGTTTGGGTGCCCGTGCGACCACTCACCTGCCTTGATACCGATGACGGTTCCCCTGAGGCCGAGGGGGACAGAGAAGCTCTCTCTGACGTTGACCACTCGGTCAAACAGGTGGTACTCTGCATCCGGGTCAGGGACCACACCGTGCTGCTGCTCTAAGGGCTGGAGGGAGGGACACACACAGGTTAGAGAGGTGTGGAGTTGGAATTGTTGGAACTCTGAACCCTTGCGCTGTTTGGAGCCAATGTCATTTTCACTCACTCTCTAGAAAAATACACGCAACAACAAAAACCAGAAAGTGACGAACTCACCCTGAAGAGCAAACGTGGCTTCACAGTAACACGTACTTTCTCGCTGGTCTTCTTCACCTGAGAAACAGACAGAGGTAAGAGTCACTACATGAACACTAAAAAAGGAAAGTAGATTAGTCACTGACAGCAAAGGAAGGGCTTGTTGAGTTGTAGTCTGCATATGCATCCATCTATATTATTGATTGACATAAAAACGAGGTTAGAGGGGATTTCCTGATAGAAAAGAAAGCGAGGAGTAAATAAATGATCGACAGAGAGATGATTAACGGACAGAACAGCTAAATGATTGACGCCACGAGTTACCTTAGCCTTCACCACCTCCTCCTCGATCCGCTCCACGATGGCCTTGTCCAGGATCTGCAGGTCACATGACGTGCGGGCGATGTCGGCGACTGGGTGAGTCTTCAACCAGGAAGTGATCTCCTTCACCTTCTCCGCGCTGCACCGTAAAACCATCCCCATCACAACTACTATCACCACCATCTTCAGTATTCCTACAACTGTTATGATCTACCTCTGCCTTGTTACATATATTAAAATGTCCTCCAAGTGTTTTACATGAGCGTTTAAAGGCCAATGCAGCCGTTTTCATCTCAATATGAAACCATTTCTAGGTAACATTTCAGTACCTTATGGTAATAGATTTCCTTTTTTTTTTTTACGGTCAAAAAGAAAAACATTTCTCAAGCAAGTATTTTGGTAGGACAGTCGGAGTGGTCAGACAGGAAAAAAATTAGTCATTGTGACTGCACTGGGCCTTCGAGATAACTGAACTTGAGTAAGTGTTACAAGCATACAGGTTTAACTGTTATGAGTGTATGAGTGTAAATTATGATTGTCGAGTGCAAATCTTAAATGTGAGTGCATGAATGTTACCCGTTCTCGTACTCCGCAGGCCAGATGTCGTCCTCGTAGAAGACATCATCGTGACTGTTCCTGGACACCAGGTTAAACACCTCGGAGAACCTACAGGAGGAGACAATGCAGGTTACACATGCACACATTCGCAGTTTCACACATACAGACAACACAGTTTCATAAATGCAGAGAAAAACACACAAGGACACACACACACCTATCCAGGTACTCAGACATCAGCTCCTCCACAGCGTCAGAGTAGAGCCACTCCTTCTCAGTTCTCTTGGTGTAACCTGGCACCTCCTCATTCTTCTTATTGAACTTCAGGTTCAGACCCACATTAGCCTTCTGCTCCCCATGGGGACTGAGGGACGGAGAGCGCGTCACATGGTTTATTCAACCTACACGGCTCTGGTCAAAAGTAGTACACTAAATGGGAAATAGACGTCCATTTGAGAGGTGTTCACTCACTTCTTCTTGGATCCTCTGCCGACGAAGATGCTGCCGGAGAATCTGGAGACGAGGTAGCTGGTGATGCCGAGGCGAGATGCCAGAACGTAGCCGGGACTGTACTTCACACAGTATTTCTACCAGGGAAGGGAGGGAGTAAGCTTAGCAACGGCGCACACGTTTGGTCATGTGGTGGGGCAGGGTGAGGAGGAGTGTGAGAGATGTGTCGTTTTGAGATTGACTTACATGCTGGTTCTGTATTAAGGCTTCCATCGGTGGTTCACAGGGCACCGTGAACACTACCCACACTCGTCCCTCTTTGATGACGTCACTAGACTCCTGCACCTGTGTCCAAGAGCAAATCATGTTATTGAAAAGGCAAAGATGTGCAATGCAACAGATTAAGCCCCCCAAAATGTCCAATAAATCACATTAAATATTATTTCTCTATATCACATCTAAAAGTGCATACATTTTACGTTTTGACAAATATTTATTTGCAAGACTAGATACTCAAATTCAAGGTCACAAAACGCAGCAAGCCTAAACCCCTAACGTGTACCAGTACTCTTCAAGAGTCCCCATTACTGATGATTCCAAGTCAATAAGGAAGTGTGTAAGGCTCAAACAGGAAGTAGAGACCGGAAGCGGTACAGACCTCTCCCATGGCTCCGTAGTAGGGGTTCCCCACCATGAACACTGTGGTCGTCGGGGGAAACAGCTCCTCCAGGGTCTGGAAGCGAGTCGACGACGAGTCAAAGGCCTTGATATCCTGAGAGAGACAGAGAGAGCAATGGAGGAGAGAGCGCAGGAGAGAAGAGAGCGAGCGAAGGAGGAGAGAAGAGAGCGAGGAATGGAGGAGAGAAGAGAGAGAGGAATGTGAGGTATGCGTGTGTAGTATGTGTGTCTTCCTATGTACATCTCTGTATGCGTGTGCCTACCTTGACAATGGTCTGGTAGGCGAAGGGCATTATCTGCTTGGACCACTGTTTCTCCAGGTGCACCTGTCCGCTCTGCCCAGGTACATACTTCCTGCCTGTCAGCAGCTGGGCATACAACACCACCGCCGTCTCATTCACCACGATGCCCTTACGCTTACTGAAACTGAGAGGAGACGAGATTGAGATGTATTTAGGTAAGGAGGAGAGAGGTCTGCCAAAGTCCCCCTCGGCCAAGTGGTCTTATCAGCTCTGACCACAATGGGACATCTTGGTTAAATAAAGCTTACCCTTTGATAACAAAACGTAGGTTTTTAACAAAACGGATCCTTACTGCTCAGTGATGCCCTGGACATCCTTCACCCAGTCCTTCCGCTCCTTGTCACTGAGGTAGGTGACCTTGGTGGGGGGGGGTGAGTCCCGGTCATACAGCTTCTGCACTCCCGCCGGCTCCTCCAGGAAGAACCTGAGCGGGAGGGGTGTGATGTTGAAGTAGTAAGGGAAAGGAGTGTTTGAGGTAGACCGATGAATGTCAACGACTCGGTGTTCTTCAAAGTAACGGTCGAAAGAGAAGTGAATGAACGGCAGAGCCAGAGGCATAAAGGGTTTTGAGTGATGGTCCGGGTGTAATACTGCCATCTATTTTAGGCACGAGTAGAACTCAGCGTGACTCTTACTTGCTCTCCCCGTCAGACACCGCTGTCACCCTGGCCTCCTCAAGGTGGGGCCAGTTGACAAACAGGGAGCAACCCAGGACCAGGGCCGCCACATCACCACACACCTGAGAGAGAGAGAGAAACAACATCTACCGTTTCTGCTCCAGACACAGACCCAACACAGTCGTTGGCTCTTCATAGAAACAAGACCGTGTGCACGCATCTACACTCACGGGTTCCTCTTTGCTACGTGTGATCTCCAGCATCATGTTCTCTCCTCGGCTGCTCTGCTGGAACACCACCACTCCGTGCTTCTTCTTAT